>NC_133331.1:289874011-290474011 GCF_042186555.1 Aquarana catesbeiana | reverse complement strand
CCCCTTCAACAGAGCTTCTAACTCTTCTCCAGTCAATCCAAACCTACAATAGATAAAATGTTAGAGTCATGCTTTGACGAGAGTCCCAGATTTTCTTTCAGTGATATGAACAAGGTCTGTAAGGCCTCTTTCACACGGATGATCCGTATGTCCGTTTTTCATCCATCCGTTTTCGGATGAAAAACGGACATACAGTCATCCCTATGGAGCGTCGGATGTCAGCGGTGACATGTCCGCTGACATCCGACCCCGCTCCGATCCGAAAAGTGTAACGGAGGAAAAACCTACTTTTCCCTCCATTTTCGGATCGGATCGGATGACGACGGACACTACGGACCGTCATCATCCGATCCCCCCATAGGGGAGAGCGGCGCTCTGACAGGTCCGTCGCTGCACAGCGTGCAGCGATGCACCTGTCATCTTCCTGCTCAGCGGGGATCGGCGGAGCGATCCCCGCTGAGCCAGCGTGTGTTCACGGGGCGGATCATGACTGATCTGCCCCGTGTGAAAGAGGCCTTATAGGAAGGCTTCAGAGGTGTCAGAACTATGACGGAACTAAGCAGGAACTGTGGAGGAACAAATCAGGAACTATGGAGGCACTAGGCAGGAACTATGGAGCAACTATAGGGAAACTAAAGAGGAACTAAGGGGGGACTAAGCAGGAACTTTTGGGGAATTAAGCAGAAACTATGGAGGAACTAAGCAGGAACTGTGGAGGAATTATGCAGGAACTATGGAGGAACTATGGGGGAACTAAGCAGGAACTATGGAGGAACTATGGGGGAACTAAGCAGGAACTATGGGGGAACTAAGCAGGAACTATGGAGGAAATATGCAGAAACGTTGGAGGAAATATGCAGGGACTATGAAGGAACTAAGTAGGAACTAAGTAAGAACTATGGAGGAACTAAGTAGGAACTATGGAGGAACTATGTAGGAACTATGGAGGAACTATGTAGGAACTATGGAGAAACTAAGTAGGAACTATGGAGGAACTATGTAGGAACTATGGAGAAACTAAGTAGGAACTAATGGAGGAACTAAGTAGGAAATATGGAGGAACTAAGTAGTAACTATGGAGGAACTAAGTAGTAACTATGGTGGAACTAAGTAGGAACTATGGAGGAACTAAGTAGGAACTATGGAGGAACTAAGTAGGAACTATGGAGGAACTAAGTAGGAACTATGGAGGAACTAAGTAGGAACTATGGAGGAACTAAGTAGGAACTATGGAGGAACTATGGAGGAACTAAGTAGGAATTATGGAGGAACTAAGTAGGAACTATGGGAAAACTAAGCAGGAACTATGGAGGAACTAAGCAGGAACTAAAGGGGATGTATCCAGGAACTAGCGAGGAACTATAGAGACACTATTCACCCCAGTACAGTCCAGGTAATTCTCAGTTTATTGTATGTCTACAGAGGGGAGCGTCCCTTATAGATCAGGACGAGGTGAGGAGGATTCTGGGGTATCTAGAAGGACACAAGGATCTCTACAAGGATTCAATGATGGATAATCAGCCGCCCCTCACATCACCGGGTAAGAGGAGACTTTATTGTAAAGGAGAGAGCAGTACGGAGGGTCCACCTAGATCCCCCATCATCTGATAAACACATAGAAACAATGTATTCAGTCAGTGTGTGTGTTTCCTACAGATGGATCCAGTAATGGGAACCCACCAGAGAGATGTCCCCGTCCTCTGTATTCCCGGGATTCCACACAGGAAGGTCACACCATCCCTCACCATCATCAGGTAGGTGGGGACTGAGCATGTAGACCTAAAATATAGGCAAGCAAATTGTGTCCCATTTCCCAATTATTTCCTGTGGCGCTGCTCTTTTCTTTTTCCTTTTGAACAGACCTAAAAGATAGTCTAAATGATGTATTCTCGTTTCTTTTTATAAATGTTTTCTAAAAATATTTTAGAGCGAAGAACAGAAAGGCATCAAAGTTGAGGTAAAAGAAGAAGAGACAGTGGTGAGTGAAGATCCGCAGTCTATGGAGAAGGGAGGTCCTCTGTCTTCCCGGAATTCCACCCAGGAAGATTACAATTATAAAGAGAATGATCAGGTGGATGAAACTGACCAAAAAAAAAACTCTATTGATTGACTTTGAAACGTTTTGTTCCTTCTTATAAATGTTTTCTATCATCTTTGGGGTTTAGGTTGAAGATCCGAAAGATATCAAAGTTGAGGTTAAAGAGGAAGAAGAAGAGAGGTTGGTGAGTGGAGATCGGCAGTCTATGGAGGAGGGGGAGATGGATATGGAAAGTAAACCGGAGGGATCTTCTCTACATATGGACACAAGTAAGTCATAAACACTAAATGCAGAAACAATTTCACATTTTTAATTTACAATTATGAGTTTAAAGTACATATTTACATTGTTAGAAGCGCTGAAAAATATGTATGTCATGCTAAAGCAAAGGAAGGAAACACAATCAACCTTCAGCAGATCCAAATACTGAATGTATATGTCAAATATTTTTAATCTTTATTTAAAAATTGGTTTTATTACAGATGGACGCTTAGTTCTGAATTCTTCGGAAGGAGATCCAATTTTATCTCCAGATTTCAAGACAGAAGATGATGACATCACACAATGTTCTCCAGGAGAAGATCCCATTACTCCAACTACACATCACAGACCTTACCATCTGGAGGGATCAATGGATCCTTCTAATCCTGAGGAACCTTCTGATAAATCCCATACTATGACTTCAGATGTCCATCTAAGATCAATGGGTCCTTCTAATCCTGAGGAACCTTCTGATAAATCCCATACTATGACCTCAGATGTCCATCTAAGACCAATGGATCCTTCTAATCCTGAGGAATCTTCTGATATATCCCATACTATGACTTCAGATGTCCATCTAAGATCAACGGATCCTTCTAATCCTGAGGGATCTTCTGATAAATTCCATACTATGACTTCAGATGTCCATCTAAGATCGATGGGTCCTTCTAATCCTGAGGAACCTTATGAGAAATCCCATACTATGACTTCACATGTCCATCTAAGATCGATGGATCCTTCTAATCCTGAGGAACCTTCTAAACATTTCCATGCTACGACTTCAGATATCCAACTGAGATCTCACAGTGCCGATCAATCAATCGATCCATCCAATCCCAAGGCTTTATGTGATGGAGGCCACACAGGAGAGAGTTCTTCGTCATCTTTAGAATGTGAGAAATCTCACACTAACAACAGAGCGGCACCTAAACAGCGGAGAGGTCACACGGGTGAGCGCCCTTTTCCATGCCCGGAGTGCAGGAAATGTTTTACTGACAAAGCAACCCTTCGTAGACACCAGAGAAGTCACACGGGTGAGCGTCCTTTCCCATGTTCAGAGTGCGGGAAATGTTTCACTGACAAAGGAACACTTCAGGGACACCAGAGAATTCACACAGGGGAGCGTCCTTTTTCATGTTCAGAGTGCGGGAAATGTTTCCCCTACCAAAGAAGCCTTCTGTTACACCAGAAAACTCACACCAGTAGGCTTCCCTTTTCTTGTACAGAGTGCGGGAAATATTTCATTACCAAGCAATACCTTCGTATACACCAGGGAATCCACACAGGCGAGCATTCTTTCTCATGCTCCGAGTGCGGGAAATGTTTCACTATGAAACAAAACCTTCTTAAGCACCAGAGAATTCACACGGGCGAGCGCCCTTTTCCTTGTTCAGAGTGCGGGAAAAGTTTCCTTACGAAAGAATATCTGATTATACACCAGAGGATTCACACGGGTGAGCGTCCTTTCTCGTGTTCAGAGTGTGGGAAATGTTTCATTAAGAAACAAGACCTTCTTAAACACCAGAAAAGTCACACGGGCGAGCGCCCTTTTCCTTGTTCAGAGTGCGGGAAATGTTTCACCACGAAAAGATACCTTCTTCAGCACCAGAGGACTCACACGGGTGAGCGTCCCTTTCCGTGTTCGGAGTGCGGGAAATGTTTTATTTCGCCGCAAAAGGTTCTTGTGCACAGGACAATTCACACCGCCGAGCGTTCTTTTTCGTGTTCAGAGTGCGGGAAATGTTTCACTACGAAAAGGTACCTTGTTCAACACCAGAGAATTCACACGGGCCAGCGTCCCTTTTCATGTTCAGAGTGCGGGAAATGTTTCACCCAGAAGATAAGCCTTCTTAGACACCAGAGGTGTCACCTCGGTGAGCATCTTTCCTATGTCCAGAGTGCGGGAAATGCTCTACAGTCCTAGGAAATCGAATTAGGCCTCAGAGACTAACTGATGCTATGGACGATTTTAAGGTGGCATTTAACAGGTGAAGAAGTTCAAGACATAGGACAACTGTAGTGTACAGTAAAAATGACTATTTAAAGGTGTCCATCCTGGCAAAAGTTACATTCCAGTTACAGGTGGACCCTGTCATGTCGAGACTCTTACTGGCTTCTTCTGTTTCTTGGAGAATCCAGGAGTTGGTCTACTGAAATCTCTGACTCTCTTTTCCAGGAGTTGGGATGTCCCCATTCCTCTTTATCCATTCTCCACAGTAACCTAAGAAGCTAGTAAGATGAGTTTGAGTCCTTCAGAATAGGACCATCATACACTATATTACTAAAAGTATTGGGACGCCTGCCTTTACACGCACATGAACTTTAATGGCATCCCAGTCTTAGCCCGTAGGGGTCAATATTGAGTTGGCCCGCCCTTTGCAGCTATAACAGCTTCAACTCTTCTGGGAAGGCTGTCCACAAGGTTTAGGAGTGTGTCTATGGGAATGTTTGACCATTCTTCCAGAAGAGCATTTGTGAGGTCGGGCACTGATGTTTGACGAGAAGGCCTGGCTCACAGTCTCCACTCTAATTCATCCCAAAGGCGTTCTATCGGGTTGAGGACAGGACTCTGTGTAGGCCAGTCAAGTTCCTCCACCCCAAACTCGCTCATCTGTGTCTTTATGGACCTTGCTTTGTACACTGGTGAGCAGTCATGTTGGAACAGGAAGGGGCCATCCCCAAACTGTTCCCACAAAGTTGGGAGCATGAAATTGTCCAAAATGTCTTGGTATGCTGACGCCTTAAGAGTTCCCCTTAAGTGGAACTAAGGGGACAAGCCCAACCCCTGAAAAACATCCCCCACACCATAATCCCCCCTCCACCAAATGATTTGGACCAGTGCACAAAGCAAGGTACATGAAGACATGATAGAGCGAGTTTGGGGTGGAGGAACTTGACCGGCCTGCACCTTAGTCCTGGCCTTAGGGGTTGAGCTTGGCCCCTTAGTTCCAGTGAAGGGAACCCTTAAAGTGGAGTTCCGCCCACTTTTACAACTCTTCAGCATCCCTCACTAAACTGTGCACTGCAAACGAATTGGATATTTAAAAAAAAAATTTCTCAGCACCCACTGTATATCTGCTGTATTCATTTTTCACTTCCTCCTCCCTGGCCGCGGCTCATCGCATCATTTCCTGTTTGCAATGCCTTCTGGGAAGGGGCGGCAACTTCCTCTGACACTGCCGTTGCTATGGAAACCTGACCTGAAACCTATTACACTGCTTGTGCTGCACTGAGCATGTGCGAGATCTGCAAGGATGAGATCCAGGAAGAAATACAGTCTGGCTTCAGATGCCCACACTTAAGATGGCAACGGCCTGCTGTAAGTTTATAAAATAACAAACTACTGCTATAAACTAACAAAACAGACCTTAGTTTACAGACTAACTTTACTAGAATACATTACGCTTGTGTATTATAGGGGTATTTTTATTTAAAAAGTATAATTTTGGCCGGAACACCACTTTAAGGCGTCAGCATACCAAGATATTTTGGACAATTTCATGCTCCCAACTTTGTGGGAACAGTTTGGGGATGGCCCCTTTTCTGTTCCAACATGACTGCGCACCAGTGCACAAAGCAAGGTCCATAAAGACATAGATGAGCACGTTTGGGGTGGAGGAACTTGACTGGCCTGCACAGTGTCCTGACCTCAACCCAATAGAACACCTTTGGGATGAATTAGAGAAGAGACTGCAAGCCAGGCCTTCTCGTCCAACATCAGTGCCTGACATCACAACCAGTGCACAAGCAAGGTCCATAAAGACATGGATGAACACGTTTGGGGTGGAGGAACTTGACTGGCCTGCACATCGTCCTGACCTCAACCAGATAGAACACCTTTGGGATGAATTAGAGAAGAGACTGCAAGCCAGGCCTTCTCGTCCAACATCAGTGCCTGACATCACAACCAGTGCACAAGCAAGGTCCATAAAGACATGGATGAACACGTTTGGGGTGGAGGAACTTGACTGGCCTGCACATCGTCCTGACCTCAACCAGATAGAACACCTTTGGGATGAATTAGAGAAGAGACTGTGAGCCAGGCCTTCTCGTCCAACATCAGTGCCTGACCTCACAAATGCGCTTCTGGAAGAATGGTCACACATCCCCATAGACACATTCCTAAACCTTGTGGACAGCCTTCCCAGAAGAGGGTGGGCCAACTCAATATTGAACCCTACGGACTAAGACCGGGATGCCATTAAAGTTCATGTGCGTGTAAAGGCAGGCGTCCCAATACTTTTGGTAATATAGTGTATATACGGACCCTGACCTCAAGAGATTAATGCATACCACAGGACTTTTATTACTCACCAACTTCTGAGCTTTCCTCTTCCCCCGGAGAAAGGGCACGAGCTTTGTGCTTGGCCCACACATAAGTTCGGACCGAACACTCGCTGAATGTTTAGAGTGTTCAGTTTGGATGAACGTGACAGCTTCCTGCTTTCAATGGTTGCTAAGGAAGCTGCAGGTGCTTCCCCCCCCCCCACCACCACATCCTTAGCAACCACTGACGTCAGCTGACTTATTCAATGACTTTTTTGGCCACATAAGCAAAGAGGTTGGGGGTAGGGGATGACATCATTGCCTAAACATGACAACGTGGCAATGATGTCACCACTGTTCTTGCCCTTTTACTTATATTGTGCCTGATATGAATTATGGGGGAATCCCACGCTGTGGGAATCCCCTATTGACATCCATAATAGATCTCTAGGATAAGGGTCTGGAATAGATGAAGAGAATCCCCGGCCATGCAAATTAAGGAGTCTAGGTTGTCATTACTTTTTTTTTTTTTTTTTGCTTTATAGAAGAATGTGGTCCTACCAATACATAATCATCAATAAAAGTAATACATTTTTGTTCCCAATTTATACTAAATGTGATTTTGATTCAATAAAATGTTATTGTCTGTTAATCTATTTTTTTTTAAATTTGGGAAATAAATAAGAAAGCTCTTCACTTTACGATATTCTGTTCTGAGTCCTTTTCTTTTTGTTACAAAGAATCATAATTCTTATAATGAGGTTTGGGAATTGGGTGGGTGGGGGGGATCATAATCAAAATTCACATTCAGCCATCAGTGTCCTATAGAACAATTGGCTTAGAAACATAGAGCAGGCATCTAATAATACAGCCAGACAGTACCTTCCTCACAGAAAACATCAGAACATCCGAGGTATATCGTATTTAGTCTCTATAGAATGGTAACGTCACCTGAACAATAATAGGTGGCTTATCAGCTTGTAGCAAGCAGTACAATCACATTTTGAAACAATACACAAACAAAAAGAGGGCCATAACTACTGTACAGGATTCTGTTCACGAGAAGGAGCAACGCAGATCTAAAAGACAGACACGTAGTAGTGTGGATGGTGGAGGAGATCTGTCGGAGAATGTAGTGTGGATGGTGGAGGAGATCTGTAGGAGAATGTAGTGTGGATGGTGGAGGAGATCTGTCGGAGAATGTAGTGTGGATGGTGGAGGAGATCTGTCGGAGAATGTAGTGTGGATGGTGGAGGAGATCTGTCGGAGAATGTAGTGTGGATGGTGGGAGGAGATCTGTCGGAGAATGTAGTGTGGATGGTGGAGGAGATCTGTCGGAGAATGTAGTGTGGATGGTGGAGGAGAGCTGTCGGAGAATGTAGTGTGGATGGTGGAGGAGAGCTGTCGGAGAATGTAGTGTGGATGGTGGAGGAGATCTGTCGGAGAATGTAGTGTGGATGGTGGAGGAGATCTGTCGGAGAATGTAGTGTGGATGGTGGGAGGAGATCTGTCGGAGAATGTAGTGTGGATGGTGGAGGAGATCTGTCGGAGAATGTAGTGTGGATGGTGGAGGAGAGATGTTGGAGAATGTATTGTAGATGTGGGGAGGAGAGCTGTCGCAGAATGTAGTGTGGATGGTGGAGGAGATCTGTCTGAGAATGTAGTGTGGATGGTGGAGGAGAGCTGTCGGAGAATGTAGTGTGGATGGTGGAGGAGATCTGTCAGAGAATGTAGTGTGGATGGTGGAGGAGAGCTGTCGGAGAATGTAGTGTGGATGGTGGAGGAGATCTGTTGGGAGAATGTAGTGTGGATGGTGGGAGGAGATCTGTCGGAGAATGTAGTGTGGATGGTGGAGATCTGTCGGAGAATGTAGTGTGGATGGTGGAGGAGAGCTGTCGGAGAATGTAGTGTGGATGGTGGCAGAGCTGTCTGAGAATGTAGTGTGGATGGTGGAGGGGAGCTGTCGCAGAATGTAGTGTGGATGGTGGAGGAGATCTGTCGGAGAATGTAGTGTGGATGGTGGAGGGGAGCTGTCGCAGAATGTAGTGTAGATGGTGGAGGAGAGCTGTCGGAGAATGTAGTGTGGATGGTGGAAGAGAGCTGTTGGAGAATGTAGTGTAGATGGTGGGGGAGAGCTGTCGGAGAATGTAGTGTGGATGGTGGAGGAGAGCTGTCGGAGAATGTAGTGTGGATGGTGGAGGAGAGCTGTCTCTCGGAGAATGTAGTGTGGATGGTGGAGGAGAGCTGTCGCAGAATGTAGTGTGGATGGTGGAGGAGATCTGTCGGAGAATGTAGTGTGGATGGTGGAGGAGAGCTGTCGGAGAATGTAGTGTGGATGGTGGAGGAGAGCTGTCTCTCGGAGAATGTAGTGTGGATGGTGGAGGAGAGCTGTCGGAGAATGTAGTGTGGATGGTGGAGGAGAGCTGTCTCTCGGAGAATGTAGTGTGGATGGTGGAGGAGAGCTGTCGCAGAATGTAGTGTGGATGGTGGAGGAGATCTGTCGGAGAATGTAGTGTGGATGGTGGAGGAAAGCTGTCGGAAAATGTACCGTGGATGGTGGAGGAGAGCTGTCGGAGAATGTAGTGTGGATGGTGGGGAGAGCTGTCGGAGAATGTAGTGTGGATGGTGAAGGAGATCTGTCAGAGAATGTAGTGTGGATGGTGGAGGAGAGCTGTCGGAGAATGTAGTGTGCATGGTGGAGGAGATCTGTCGGAGAATGTAGTGTGGATGGTGGAGGAGATCTGTCAGAGAATGTAGTGTGGATGGTGGAGGAGAGCTGTCGGAGAATGTAGTGTGCATGGTGGAGGAGATCTGTCGTAGAATGTAGTGTGGATGGTGGAGGAGAGCTGTCGGAGAATGTAGTGTGGATGCTGGGAGAGCTGTCGGAGAATGTAGTGTGGATGGTGGAGGAGAGATGTCGGAGAATGTAGTGTGGATGGTGGAGGAGATCTGTCGGAAAATGTAGTGTGGATGGTGGAGGAGATCTGTCGGAGAATGTAGTGTAGATGGTGGAGGAGATCTGTCGGAGAATGTAGTGTGGATGGTGGAGGAGAGCTGTCGGAGAATGTAATGTGGATGGTGGAGGAGAGCTGTCGGAGAATGTAGTGTGGATGGTGGAGGAGATCTGTTGGAGAATGTAGTGTGGATGGTGGAGGAGAGATGTCGGAGAATGTAGTGTGGATGGTGGAGGAGAGCTGTCGGAGAATGTAGTGTGGATGGTGGAGGAGAGCTGTCGGAGAATGTATTGTGGATGGTGGAGGAGAGCTGTCGGAGAATGTAGTGTGGATGGTGGAGGAGATCTGTCGGAGAATGTAGTGTGGATGGTGGAGGAGAGCTGTCGGAGAATGTAGTGTGGATGGTGGAGGAGATCTGTCGGAGAATGTAGTGTGGGTGGTGGAGGAGAGCTGTCGGAGAATGTAGTGTGGATGGGGGGGGGGAGAGCTGTCGCAGAATGTAGTGTGGATGGTGGAGGAGATCTGTCGGAGAATGTAGTGTGGATGGTGGAGGAGAGCTGTCGGAGAATGTAGTGTGGATGGGGGGGGGGAGAGCTGTCGCAGAATGTAGTGTGGATGGTGGAGGAGATCTGTCTGAGAATGTAGTGTGGGTGGTGGAGGAGAGCTGTCGGAGAATGTAGTGTGGATGGGGGGGGGGAGAGCTGTCGCAGAATGTAGTGTGGATGGTGGAGGAGAGATGTTGGAGAATGTAGTGTGGATGGTGGAGGAGAGATGTCGGAGAATGTAGTGTGGATGGTGGAGGAGATCTGTCGGAGAATGTAGTGTGGATGGTGGAGGAGATCTGTCGGAGAATGTAGTGTGGTTGGTGGAGGAGAGCTGTCGGAGAATGTAGTGATGAGTTCTACATAACCTCTCCTAGTACATCTATTGCTGGTAGTAGAATCCTCCGGGAGTGAAAGTGAAAGTCCCAAGCTGTGTTATAAATCTGTGTAAAGCTGTGTTATTCCAGCGGCGGCATCTTACTCGGGCCGCTGCTGGAGCAACACAGTCTCTATTGAGAGGGAGAGCATCCCCAGTCAGCTCCTGCGGGTGATTCCTCCCCCCCCCTCTGCTCGCTGACACTGCATAATACGAGCGCTCACACAACCACGGCCGCCCGATCTGCTCCTTCCCCTGCATCCTCATTGGCAGGGAGAAGAGCGAGTTGCAGGAAGGACTCCACCAGGACTCTCAGTTACTGAAAAAACAGACTGATTTCTCCCGTCCTTAGGACAGGAGAACCAGCCTGTAAATTCCAAGAGATGCCAGACCAGCGCTGTCAATAGCAGGGGCAGGACAGCAAGAGGAGGCTGGGGAACCCCACAGTGGCAGAACACCAAGGCCCGGTGGCTAGACAACCTTTGCAACCCTGATAGTTCTCCCACCGCTTTGGACCCTTATATTTAATTGGTATGCTGGTGACATATATCTCTTGTTTTCTGCCACCCTGGGGGGGGGGGGGGGGGCAATACAGTAGGAAGGGAGCTCACTGCAGAACATGTGAAAGGGCCCGTTGTGGGATCGTAGTAAAGGGCCCCAGGATACATATATATATAATTATATATATAATTGCATTTTATAGTTGCCCCCCTACTTTTGTCCCTGTCCCCCCATGTACCCCCCCTAAATATGAAAGCTGGAGACGTCACTGATAACCTATGTGTGTGTGTTTGTAATCATAATCTCATCGAAGAATGGACAACGAGGGCCGAGGACAAAAATGATGGAACGTAACGTAGACTGCAGTACTTGTATTCAACACAAGGTGGTGATCTCGCGTATTGTCCGTGGAACGCAAAGACAGGAAGTGATGTCTGGTACAGACAGGAAGTGATGTCTGGTACAAACAGGAAGTGATGTCAGAGTATAAACAGGAAATTCCAGGTCAGGGGTGAGTCGGGAGGAAATAGAGAGGAGACATTGCTTGGATTACACGAAGGAGGTAATGTCATTTTTTTTTATAGGTATTTACAGAGTGCCGTCAATTTACGCAGCGCTTTATATATACATGTACATTCACGTCAGTTCCCGCCCTCAAGGAGCTTACAATCCAAGGCCCCGAACGTACCTTTATACATACACATACTAGGGACAATTGATGTACCAGTTAGGGTTGCCACCTCATCCCTTTAAACCCGAACACATATGAATTACACAGGTTCTGAGGCTAATTAAATGCAGATAAGACACCAAGTGAGTTTGATTACCACCTTAATTAGCCACAGAACCTGTGTAATTAATGTGTGTTCTGGTTTTAAAGGGATGAGGTGGCAACCATAGTACCAGCATGTCTTTGGGGTGTGGGAGGAAACCGGAGTAACTGGAGAAAACCCCACACAGGGAGAACATGCAAACTCCAGGCAGATAGCGCCGTGGTTGGGATTCGAACTGACAACCCGAGTGCTGCTAGGCAGATTGCTAACTTATTTTACATATACACCCAGAACCCCCCCCCGTCATGTCCGTCCTCTTCCTCCATAGTCACTGTAATGTCTTTTATCTCCAACATCCACTACTACAGACATATCACATCCTGTATATTGGAGTCATTTTATAATATGTGTCCAGATACATCCTAATTATAGAACCATTTATCCAACTGTCCACCCAGAGCCTCTGGTTTATAGACCAGATACATCCTAAATATAGAACCATTTATCCAACTGTCCATCCAGAGCCTCTGGTTTATAGAGCGGATACATCCTAAATATAGAGCCATTTATCCAACTGTCCATCCAGAGCCTCTGGTTTATAGACCGGATACATCCTAAATTAAGAGCCATTTATCCAACTGTCCATCAAGAGCCTCTGGTTTATAGACCGGATAGATCCTAAATATAGAGCCAATTATCCAACTGTCCATCCAGAGCCTCTGGTTTATAGACCAGATACATCCTAAATATAGAACCATTAATCCAACTGTCCATCCAGAGCCTCTGGTCTATAGACCAGATACACCCTAAATATAGAACCATTTATCCAACTGTCCAACCAGAGCCTCTGGTTTATAGACCAGATACATCCTAAATATAGAACCATTTATCCAACTGTCCATCCAGAGCCTCTGGTTTATAGACCAGATACATCCTAAATATAGAGCCATTTATCCAACTGTCCATCCAGAGCCTCTGGTTTATAGACCAGATACATCCTAAATATAGAACCATTTATCCAACTGTCCATCCAGAGCCTCTGGTCTATAGACCAGATACACCCTAAATATAGAACCATTTATCCAACTGTCCAACCAGAGCCTCTGGTTTATAGACCAGATACATCCTAAATATAGAACCATTTATCCAACTGTCCATCCAGAGCCTCTGGTTTATAGACCAGATACATCCTAAATATAGAACCATTTATCCAACTGTCCATCCAGAGCCTCTGGTTTATAGACCAGATACATCCTAAATATAGAACCATTTATCCAACTGTCCATCCAGAGCCTCTGGTTTATAGACCGGATACATCCTAAATATAGAACCATTTATCCAACTGTCCATCCAGAGCCTCTGGTTTATAGACCGGATACATCCTAAATATAGAACCAATTATCCAATCACATGGCCATATAGATAAGGACCGCCATCATGTGAATGAAAGGATATTACGGAAATTGTAGATGAATGATCTGCACACTGCTATACACTCTTACATATTTCTATGTTTCATGAATTTCGGAAATTCTTGCAATATGTGTTCAAACTGGCCAACTGCATCAAAGTAATACCTCTCTGGTCAGTCCCGACTCAAAATGCAGATACATATCTGCTTACAGCATACTCTAATGGACATATAGTGCCAATATGAGGGATACAGCTGGAGGGTATTAAACCTGACCGGAGAGGTGAGGAGGATTCTGGGAGGTCACATGACATCACTCTTATCTCTATTAATAAAACACATACCTGACCGGAGAGGTGAGGAGGATTCTGGGAGGTCACATGACATCCCTCTTATCTCTATTAATAAAACACAGACCTGACCAGAGAGGTGAGGAGGATTCTGGGAACGTACTTAGTGATAATTTAATTGTGTACAGGATTATTGAAGTAGCGAAGAGGAAATCTGGACATTTGAAATACAGCTGCCAGCCCCACGATCCATCTTTAGAAGGACACAAGGATCTCTACAAGGACGTCATGATGGAGAATCAGCCGCCCCTCACATCACCGGGTAAGAGGAGACTTTATTGTAAAGGAGAGAGCAGTACGGAGGGTCCACCTAGATCCCCCATCATCTGATAAACACATAGAAACAATGTATTCAGTCAGTGTGTGTGTTTCCTACAGATGGATCCAGTAATGGGAACCCACCAGAGAGATGTCCCCGTCCTCTGTATTCCCGGGATTCCACACAGGAAGGTGACACCATCCTTCACCATCATCAGGTAGATGAGGAACAATCACTGATAGTATCATTAGGATCTGTACATTATCTGCATTGTTACCACTGATGTCATTTTTATTATATATTCAGAGTGGAAACCTGAGAGATTCTAAAGTTGAGGTTAAAGAAGAGATAAAAGAGGAGGATGATGAGGATGGGGTGATGGAGGAGTCAGAGTTTCCAAAGGGACACAAAGATCTGTACCAGGACACCATGGTGGAGTCATCCAGCTACAGAAACTCACCAGAGAGATGTCCCCGTCCTCTGTATTCCCGGGATTCTGCACAGGAAGGTCACACCATCCCTCACCATCATCAGGTAGGTGATTGACAATTATTAGTAGTTATGATCTATACACAAGCATGTTTGTTACAATGAATGTTTTATTTATTATTCAGAGTGGAGACCTTGGAGACAACAATGATGTTAAAGATTATAAAGAGGAGGATGAGGAGTATGGAGTGAAGGAAGAGTTTTCAGATGAACACAAGGATATGATGGAGCCACCTAATACCAGGAACCCACCAGAGAGATGTCCCCGTCCTCTGTATTCCCGGGATTCCACACAGGAAGGTCACACCATCCCTCACCATCATCAGGTTGGTGGAGTTGGAGCATCTATGACTTAAAAATGATTCCAAACTGTACGAGATAAACATGTCTGGGTTTTAGTGCTCATGTTTTCAGGATGTTCCTTGTTATCATTTTGTGGTTTTAGGGTGAAGAACAGATTGATGTAAAAGCCGAGGTGAAGAAGGAGGAAGAAGATGAGACGTATGTGATGGGTGATCAGCAATATATGAAGGAGGATGAGGTTATGGATACCATTAAAGAGGAGGATCCTTCTCTGTATATCAACCCGTGTAAGTAATGAGCAGACACTGTTCACATTTTGCTTTTACAGTTTAAGGTCACTAGAAATGCTTCTGGAGAACCCGTTACTACCCAAGTGCTGACTTAACAGGATTCCCTTCCTGGGAAATTAACCAGTAATCTAATCAAAGTAATTGGGAGAAGAACTAGTATTACACCCAGCATGTACCATTAACCATACGTATATAGATGAACACCAGTATAGAAATAATACAAGCTTTATATAAGCAGAGATTAATAACAGTACATACATTCAATGAACAGATATCAGCAAAGGGCCTGATAGGAGTCCTGGTGAAATTGTTCACATACTGCATACCCGGGTATATATAGTTATTAATATAGATACATTCAGATGAATGTTGAGGTTTAGTTCCAGGGGCCCCTAAGGCTGAGCCTGATATGGCCTTCGTCCTTGTGTTGGAGACCGGAATATAAGATCAGTGGTAACTCCAACGGTTGTCCAACCAGCCTGGAACGCAGTTTCTCACACGCAGAAACTGTGGTGTGCCACTGGAACACAGAATCAGCCTATATACTCTGTTCTCTAGTACCTTCCTAGTAGTTTCTAAACTAACATGCAACCAACTGGACCTCTAACTACCAGAAGTGGCCATTGGATGCCTAACCTGGCTCTAGCCTATGCTGGGTGTTGAGCCCTAAGCTAAAACTAGCTATGGAATCCCAGACCAGGAGGGACAGCGTTGACTAAAATAACAGGAGCTGCATATAAATTCTATTGTGATAAACAGGTTCGCCTACTAATATACTGGAAGTTGACCACTACATACATACAGCACAAACCTAGCTATCTGGCACTGTGCATGTGAGATAATAACAATAGGACAGAGATATGTCTGTCATAAGAATTTAGAAAAATACTCAAGAAGCTATGGTCAGCTGCAGGTAAACTTTTAGAATGTAGGAATACTTGCATAATAATCTCTGCTTCTGACCTTGGTGAAATATATGCAGCTCCTATGTGTACACATGTGGCCTCCAAAAAACCTCTTTCTCTCTTAACTTTCTCCTTTTTAGGGTTTTTTACCCAACAACACAGGGACAGGAAGTGCATACATAATATATTCACAGGCATTTACAAATACAGACAGTAGAAGGCAGCAGATCCCTACACTCAATAGAAAGTCACGTTTTCCATCAAATGAGGAGGAGATACTGTACACCATATGAAAGGTCCATCTCCATTCCTCAATATAACATCATGTTCCCAACAAATGAGGAGGAGATACTGTACACCATATGAAAGGTCCATCTCCATTCCTCAATATAACGTCATGTTCCCAACAAATGAGGAGGAGATACTGTACCCCATATGAAAGGTCCATCTCCATTCCTCAATATAACGTCATGTTCCCAACAAATGAGGAGGAGATACTGTACACCATATGAAAGGTCCATCTCCATTCCTCAATATAACATCATATTCCCAACAAATGAGGAGGAGATACTGTACACCATATGAAAGGTCCATCTCCATTCCTCAATATAACGTCATGTTCCCAACAAATGAGGAGGAGATAATGTACACCATATGAAAGGCCCATCTCCATTCCTCAATATAATGTCATGTTCCCAACAAATGAGGAGGAGATACTGTACACCATATGAAAGGTCCATCTCCATTCCTCAATATAACGTCATGTTCCCAACAAATGAGGAGGAGATACTGTACACCATATGAAAGGTCCATCTCCATTCCTCAATATAACGTCATGTTCTCAACAAATGAGGAGGAGATACTGTACACTATATGAAAGGCCCATCTCCATTCCTCAATATAATGTCATGTTCCCAACAAAAGAGGAGGAGATACTGTACACCATATGAAAGGTCCATCTCCATTTCTCAATATAACGTCATGTTCCCAACAAATGAGGAGGAGATACTGTACACCATATGAAAGGTCCATCTCCATTCCTCAATATAACGTCATGTTCCCAACAAATGAGGAGGAGATACTGTACACCATATGAAAGGTCCATCTCCATTCCTCAATATAAGGTTATGTTCCCAACAAATGAGGAGGAGATACTGTACACCATATGAAAGGTCCATCTCCATTCCTCAATAGAACGTCATGTTCTCAACAAATGATTAGAAGATACTGTACACCATATGAAAGGTCCATCTCCATTCCTCAATATAAGGTTATGTTCCCAACAAATGAGGAGGAGATACTGTACACCATATGAAAGGTCCATCTCCATTCCTCAATATAACGTCATGTTCTCAACAAATGAGGAGAAGATACTGTACACCATATGAAAGGTCCATCTCCATTCCTCAATATAAGGTTATGTTCCCAACAAATGAGGAGAGCATACTGTGCACCATATGAAAGGTCCATCTCCATTCCTCAATATAACGTCATGTTCCCAACAAATGAGGAGGAGATACTGTACACCATATGAAAGGTCCATCTCCATTCCTCAATATAATGTCATGTTCCCAACAAATGAGGAGGAGATACTGTACACCATATGAAAGGTCCATCTCCATTCCTCAATATAATGTCATGTTCCCAACAAATGAGGAGGAGATACTGTACACCATATGAAAGGTCCATCTCCATTCCTCAATATAATGTCATGTTCCCAACAAATGAGGAGAAGATACTGTACACCATATGAAAGGTCCATCTCTGTTTCTCAATATAGCATCATGTTACCAAAGTTTTGAATGCTGAACTGATATATATGACTCCTGAGTACCAGGTGTTGGAAAGAATGTTTAAATATGCAATGTTTGTTTCAAACAGATGGACATTATTGTTCGGGGAACAATACTTCGGAGGAAAATCTTCCTACATCTCCAGGTTGCACTACAGAAGGTAGTGACGTTGCACAAGCTCCTCCAAAAGTAACACTTTACTGGTACGTAAAACCAACGGACCCTCCTAATCCTGGGGCATCGTCTGATAATTCCCGTACTAAGACCTCCGCTGCCCGTCGACGTTCTCACAAGGCTCCCAGAAAAATAGCTCCAGCCAAATCCCTGGAACCCTCTTCAAGCCAGGAGGAAGCTTTTACAGGAATGGGCCCCATTCCCAAGCCGCAGGTCACAGATTTGCGCACATTGTTATGTTTGGTGTGCGGGAAAACGTTCTCGAAGCAAAACGCACTTAAAGCACACCAGCTATCTCACAAGCCTAAGCTTCCTTATACATGTTCAGATTGTGGGAAATGTTTTCCTAAGAAGCAAAAACTTCTCGTACACCAGAGAACACACACGGGTGAGCGCCCCTTCTCCTGTTCGGAGTGCGGGAGGAGTTTTTCAGAGAAACAAAACCTTCTTATACACCAGAGAATTCACACGGGCGAGCGCCCCTTTTGCTGTTCAGAGTGCGGAAAAACCTTTTCCGAAAAAGGAAGCCTTCACAAACACCAGAGACGTCACACCGGGGAGCGCCCCTACCCGTGTTCGGATTGCGGGAAATGTTTTTCTAAGAAAGGATCCCTTCTTGTGCACCAGAGAATTCATACGGGCGAGCGCCCCTTTTCCTGTTTAGAGTGCGGGAAAACTTTTTCTGACCGGGGAAACCTTTTTAAGCATCAGAGGATTCACACGGGCGAGCGTCCCTATACCTGTATGGAGTGCGGGAAATGTTTTTCTGAACAAGGAAACCTTCGCAGACATGAAAAAAGATCACACAGATGACTGTCCATATTTATGGTCGGAGTGTGGAAGATGTATTTCCGAGAAAGAAACCCCCTTCTTATTAGACGTGCAATTCGTGTAGTACCAAATTCATTTCTTTAACGAATTTTGACAAATTCGTTAATTCCGAAATTTCCGAATTTTCAAATTTTTAAATTTTTCCGAAATTTCAGAATTTCCAAATTTTTCGAAGTTCCAAATTTTCGAAGTTCCGAATTTTCGAAGTTCCGAATTCTCGAAGTTCCGAATTCTCGAAGTTCCGAATTCTCGAAGTTCCGAATTTTCGAAGTTCCGAATTTTCGAAGTTCCGAATTTTCGAAGTTCCGAATTTTCGAAGTTCCGAATTTTCGAAGTTCCGAATTTTCGAAGTTCCGAATTTTCGAAGTTCCGAATTTTCGAAGTTCCGAATTTTCGAAGTTCCGAATTTTCGAAGTTCCGAATTTTCGAAGTTCCGAATTTTCGAAGTTCCGAATTTCCGAATTTTCGCAGTTCCGAATTTTCGAAGTTCCGCATTTTCGAGGTTCTGAAGTTCCGAATTTTCGAGGTTCCGAATTTTCGAAGTTCCGCATTTTCGAGGTTCTGAAGTTCCGAATTTTCGAGGTTCCGAATTTTCGAAGTTCCGAATTTTCGAAGTTCCGAATTTTCGAAGTTCCGCATTTTCGAGGTTCTGAAGTTCCGAATTTTCGAGGTTCCGAATTTTCGAAGTTCCGAATTTTCGAAGTTCAGAATTTTCGCAGTTCAGAATTTCCGAATTTTCGAAGTTCCGAATTTTCGAAGTTCAGAATTTCCGAATTTTCGAAGTTCCGCATTTTCGAAGTTCCGAATTTTCGCAGTTCCGAATTTCCGAATTTTCGAAGTTCCGCATTTTCGAAGTTCCGCATTTTCGAGGTTCTGAAGTTCCGAATTTTCGAGGTTCCGAATTTTCGAAGTTCCGAATTTCTAATTTCCGAAAAATTCGGAATTTTGGAAATTCAAAAACCCGAAAATCTGAATTAATAACTAACTAATAATAAATATTAAATTATAGATATTGGAATTTCCTTTCAAATTTAGCTGTTAGCAAACGTAACGAATACGAATTTATCCGAAGTCACAAATTATTTGAAATAACAAATGCTGCATCTAAACAAATGGAATGGAACGATCTAATAATAATAAGAAATAACAACAATAATAAAAATAATAAAACCTTTTTATTATTATTAATTATTTATTATTAATTCCTTCCGTTTCATTTGTTTAGATGCGACATTCGTTATTTCAAATAATTTGTGACTTCGGATAAATTCGTACTCGTTACGTTCGCTAACAGCCAAATTTGAAAGGGAATTCCAATACCTAGAATTTAATAGTTAGTTATTATTTCAAATTAAACTGATTTTTCTTTCTTCTTTTTCAGATTTTTGATTTTTCGAATTTCGGGAATTTACGAATTTTCCGAACCGAATTTGGGGCCCCGTATCTCGGGCCACATGGTGCTGGGAACCCTAAATTTGGGAACCCAAAAACCTATTGACTCGAGTATAAGCCTAGGGTGAGAAGTGCGCAGCTACTGTAAGTGGAAAAGAGGGTCAACGATGCCCATTTGCAGCCTCACTGTGCCCATTTGCAGCCATAGGTCTCCCAAACTTCTTCAAACTCGGTAGTTAAGGGTTCCTAGATGCCCCCTAGCTGCAGCCAAAATTTGGGGTCTCTGGACCCAAAGGGTCCCGAAATGACATTGCTGCAGATGGACACAGTTGACCGAATTTGAGACCCCGTATCTCAGGGTCACTTAGTGCTAGGAACCCCACATTTGGTGTACAATTCCAGTTCAACTAGCACTACAACATATCCAAAGCTGGGGTTCCTAGCACTAAGTGAGCCCGAGATACGGGGCCCCAAATTCGGTTTGGAAAATGTCATTCTCTGCTGCAGAAAAGTGCTTGACATTTTTCGAACCGAATTTGGGGCCCCATATCTCGGAGCCACTTGGTGCTAGGAACCCCAGCTTTGGATATTTTGTAGTGCTAGTTTCACTGGGTTTGCACACCAAATGTGGGGTTCCTAGCACTAAGTGGCCCTGAGATACGGGGCCCCAAATTCGATTTGGAAAATGTCATTCTCTGCTGCAGAAAAGTGCTTGACATTTTTCGAACCGAATTTGGGGCCCCATATCTCGGAGCCACTTGATGCTAGGAACCCCAGCTTTGGATATTTTGTTGAGCGAGTTTCACTGGGTTTGCACACCAAATGTGGGGTTCCTAGCACCAAGTGGCCCTGAGATACGGGGCCCCAAATTCGATTTGGAAAATGTCATTCTCTGCTGCAGAAAAGTGCGTGATATTTTCCGAACCGAATTTGGGGCCCCGTATCTCGGGGCCACTTGGTGCTAAGAACCCCAGCTTTTGATATGTTGTAGTGCTAGTTCCACTGGGTTTGCACAACAAATTTGGGGTTCCTAGAACCAAGTGGCCCTGATAAACGGGGCCCCAAAGTCGGTCAGCTGTGTCCATCTGCAGCAATGTCATTTCAGGACCCTTTGGGTTCAGAGACCCCAAATTTTGGCTGCAGCTAGGGGGCATCTAGGAACTCTTAACTACCGAGTTTGAAGTTCGGGGGACCTATGGCTGCAAATGGGCACAGTGAGGCATGCAAATGGGCACAGTGAGGCTGCAAATGGGCATTGTTGACTCTCTTTTCCACTTACAGTAGCTGTGCATTTCTCATTTCTGCATATCTCAGGGATCTTCAAACTACGGCCCTCCAACTGTTGCAGAACTACACGTCCCATGAGGCATTGGAAAACTCTGACATTCACAGACATGACTAGGCATGGTGGGAATTGTAGACTAGGCATGATGGGAATTGTAGTTCCTGAACAACTGGAGGGCCATAGTTTGAAGAGCCATGGTCTATCTCATATATTAGTTTCACCTTTTAAGTTGCATTAGTGAACTAAATGAACTTTTGCACGATATTCAAATTTTTCAAGTATCACCTGTATATGAAATATAAATGAGTTGAATGTTAAAACTCCCTAGGGGTAGTTCATGGTAGTAATACTCAAGCACATGATTAGACCACGAATGAATAAAACATTTATGATATATATAATGTAATCATAAAAAATCAATCAACATAATTGGTATAATAATAATACATTTAATAATTAATTAATGAGTTACTAAACATGATTTGTGACAGACAATAAAAATCATTGGAAGAATCAAGGATATACCGATAATAGATACATAATTTAGCGTAATAAATGTAGACAATAAGCATGATGTTTTGTTACAGTTGTTGGGGCAAGCTTAACTTGGCATCCCTGGATGAACACTCTACGCGTTTCATGGCCTTTTGCCAATCGTCAGGAGTTGGAGGCATAGATTGAACTACAAAGTAAATAAATGAATAATTCATGAAATTTGATAACTTAGATGAACTATCTATGAAAACACAGTCTACTTGTACTGATGCACAAAAATGATATGCACCTCTTTATTTTGTATCGCAACCACAAAACTTTAATAAAATGTTATTTGGAAAAGCAAATGCAGTCTACCTTTAAAAAAATAAAGAAAAGAGCAATTTCAGCGCTACTTACCAAGCAGCCCAAGAAAAAGGGGTCGGCTCCAAAGATGGGGTAAAATCGGTGGCTCGGTATAAGTGGTCTCACCCGGAAGTTGAGGCGGGAGACCTCCCAAAAAAAAAAGAGAGGGAGAACCATGGGGGGCACACAGCCAATGGAGCAGGTCCGATGGCCACAGCACGGAGGTATGGTGCAAAATATGTGCGAAATTGTTGTCTACCACTTTCTGTGTGAGAGAGAAAAAAATGGTTCTATAACTATAATAATAATAATAATAGTGCAAATACAATGATCAAATAGCTAATAGAAGATGATGAGAGGGGTCAATTAGTGTGTGTATATAGAGTGAGTTGAAAATTGTGTATTGACCTGGACATTTTATAGATCGGCAACTCCTATCCTCATATTGATTAGTGGTTCCAAATTAATAATAACTACTGGAGTAGGGAACAGACACCAAAGATACACTCCGCATCTTTCCAAATAACTGTTCTGCTTTATTATGACGCAATTGAAAGGTTTTTATACACACGATTACGTAGGTATCACATTAACCACTTGCAGGCCGCCGCATGCCGATGTACGTCCAAACTTTGCCAGCGGAGATCGTTGTTATGGCAGCAGCTAGCGAGAGGCACTAATACCCTACCATCAGCCAGCATCAAGTGGAAATGGATTATTAGATCTGCTGGTAGGGTATTTAGGCCCTCCCTTACTAATGTCTCTTGCGCCAGTGTTTTGCTCTGCTGCCAGAGACAGCGTGCCTTTTATTCTGATCCCGACCCTGATGTGCTCCTGCCCTGCATCCTGTGCCCTACTGCCTCTTATCTACGCCTCTTGTTCCTGACCTCATAATGTTGTGTCAGAGGCTGTTCCGTCCCTATAGACTAGGTACAGTGGAGGTATCTCCCGTGGGACTTTATGACAGCCAAAGAAAGATGTGCAGAAACAATATAATTAAAAGGAAAAATGCTTTATTCATACACATAGTTAAAAGTTGCATCCATACAACGTAAGTGTCTGGTCTAGACCCCATTTAAAATGTTTAAAGAGTCACCTATCCAAGGGTGACCAGAAGTGCGTTGTACATGTGGGAGAATAAATAAACCACTGATTCGTCCCGTTCCTGATCCCAGTCCTAGTTCCACCTTCCTATCTCTTCCGTGCATCTCCAGTTTACCCAGTCTCAGACTCCTAATGCCGCGTACACACGAGCGGACTTTACGGCAGACTTGGTCCGGCAGACCGGAGTACGTCGGACAATTCGATTATGTGTGGGCTCCAGCGGACTTTTTTTTCCCAAAAGTTCGACGGACCTAGAAATGAAACTTGTTTCAAATCTTTACGACGGACTCCAGTCCGGTCGAAAAGTCCGCTCGTCTGTATGCTAGTCCGACGGACAAAAATTGACGCTAGGGCAGCTATTGGCTATGAACTTCCTTGTTTTAGTCCGGTCGTACGTCATCACGTAGGAATCCGTCGGACTTTGGTTGATCGTGTGTAGGCAAGTCCGTTCATTCGGAAAGTCCGTCGGAAAGTCCGTCAGACCTAGTCCGTCGAAAAGTCCACCCGTGTGTACGCGGCATTAGTGTAGCTACACAGATAATTTGTTCTAAGAGGGGGTAGGGGATTGAGTGGGGGAAAAGATTTGTGCTGGGAGGGGCGAGCATGAAGATTAATGCTGGATTTTTTTGAAAGGGGGGGGTTGGGAGAAGGAGTCTTTGCCTAAATGGGGATAGTGGGGGGGAATTTTGTACTCTTGACCCCTACACTGTGCGTTACACACCCCTGACTCCTGCACTCATTTTATTTTGTACTCCTGACGTCTCTGTGCTGGACATTCTATAGATAGGCAACTCCTATCCTCATATTGATTAGTGGTTTCAAATTAATAATAACTACTGCAGTAGGGAACAGACACAAAAGATACGCATCTTTCCAAATTGTTCTACTTTATTATGACACAATTAAAGGTTTTTATAAACATGATTACGTAGGTATCACATTAATATTACAATTGTACGTTTATGGTAACAAGGGGCGTAACATAGGCAGGCTAATTCTAATCAGGACTCGAAAGAATGCAAACATGTACTGAAAACATTATTAGTGCCGTGTGCACAGTGAGGGCAGTGTGCAATACATACAAAATAGAATACAATTATATACAGAACTTACAAATTTCCATTACAGTCTCCTCTACTTGTGCCTATACCCTCTTGCCTCTATTCGGAGACCAGAAATTAGTCATAACAGTTTTGGCGAGCCAGCCTGACTCCTCTCTACCGGGAAAAGGGGCCACCACCCTGCAGGAGAAATGAGCAGTGTGTAGAGAGGGCGGGTCATTGTGTACAGGTGTAGAAATGAATTGGGTGTATAGTACTTCCTGAGTTTGGTTTATTTGTCCCATCTAATCAGATAATTAATTCATGCCCAATATGTAGCATACTTTAACCACACTGACTTTTTCCCATGGTGCACTTTGGTCTTGTTCTCTCTCTGAGATGTCCTTCATTCCCAAGTTCTAAAGTTGGGAGGTTTGTGATGTCATGTAGCTGAATGGCTTGTATACATTTTTAACCCTCTCGAGCTCAGCAGTGGGTGGTGCCCAACGACTCAGTTGAACCCTTTACCAATGCGGCCTTCAGGGTTCCACCCCTGGAGGGGGGGGGAGGGGCGGGGTAGAGTTGCCACCTCATCCCTTTAAACCCGAACACATATTAATTACACAGGTTCTGTGGCTGATTAGGTGGTAATTAAACTCACTTGTTGCCTTATCTGCATTTAATTAGCCTCAGAACCTGTGTAATTCATATGTGTTAGGGTTTAAAGGGATGAGGTGGCAACCCTAGGGGGGGGCCCGCCATTAGCTCTTTTCCATCTGGAAGCCCCTTAAGGTAGCCTAACCTGGCTTGACCAGGATCTCATGGCATATTGGTTCTGCATCTCCTGCTAGGGACCCCACATTTACAAAGTGCACAGGAAAGTTTCAGTGTAAGTTCCTGTTCCTTAGAAATAATGCAATGTCCAGACTGATGCATATCATTTGTATTTTTTACTGAATAATTCAAAGAAACAAGGTTCAGTACATTCGGCCACTCCCCAGGCAGTGACACAATATCTTGGTAACACAGCACAAACAGTTACACTTAAGTCTTCAGAAAGAGACCTGTGCCTTGGCCTACTGGGATAAAGTCCAGGTATCCCCTAGCATGATGTATTCCCCCGTCTTACCCTCACCCTAGTGTCTTTCTCAGCTTCTGGATGGTGAGGTGACCATATAAAAAGTCCATCTCATTTCTGTCATGATCACTTAAAGTGGTTGTAAACCCACTTTGAAAAAAAACTAAAAAACTAACACCTGCAAGACAAAAGCATAATGAGCTAGTATGCATAGTAATACCGTAATACTCAGATCAAAGCCCTCGCTGCGGTGGCTGTATACAGCACCGGCCGGCAAAATCACTCCTGGGGGTTACTTCCAGGTATCGCGGGCTCCGGCGCTGTGATTGACTGGAGCCGCCATAACGTCACTTCCGCGCATGTGCGCGGGAGCCGCCTGTAACAGCACACTCACTGAAGCAACAGCACATACGTGCCATTGCTTCAGTTTGCTTCTGTGCGCATGTTCCGATGACATGCAGGGGACAGGGGATATCTCCTAAACCATGCAGGTTTAGGAGATATCCTGGGTAGCTACAGGTAAGCCTTATTATAGGCTTACCTGTAGTAAAAAGTGGTCTGTAAGGGTGCACAACCACTTTAAGTGCTCCTGCTCCCTATTCCAGCAGCCCGGTGTTGGCTGTTGCATCCTCCCTGTCTGTGTTCACCTGTTGGTGATTGATCAGGGTATATCAGTCACCTGATATAAGCAAACTGAACACTATATCCCTTGCTTGTGATAGAGACAGACTTACCTGCATTGTTCTAGATCAAGCCTCAGGTTAGTCTGCCTTGTTTGTTGTTGGATCTCCTGTGTATGACCCGGATTGGATACTGGACTATCCCCTGAACTCAGCCTGCCTTTACCCAGGAACAGATACTGGATTATCCCCTGAACTCAGCCTGCCTTATTACCTGAACTGTCTTTGAACCACGCTACTGGCTGCTAACTGCAAGTACCTGTTTGCTTTGCTCAGTTCGCCTCTGCCCTGGCATAGTATCCAGACACTATAGCATCGTGTATAAGTCCTGGGGGCAACCAAGTACCGGTAGGCCTGCTTGTCTTAAGGGAAAGGGGGCTGCTATAGGTGAAGCACACAGTAGCCAGCTATAGTGTCTGACCACCTGTGTTGGGGTAGACAAGACGCATTCCTCAATATAATGTCATGTTCCCAACAAACGAGGAGGAGATACTGTACACCATATGAAGGGCCATCTCCATTCCTCAATATAATGTCATGTTCCCAACAACTGAGGAGGAAATACTGTACACCATATTAAGGGCCATCTCCATTCCTCAATATAATGTCATGTTCCCAACAAATGAGGTGGAGATACTGTACACCATATGAAAGGTCCATCTCTATTCCTCAATATAATGTCATGTTCCCAACAAATGAGGTGGAGATACTGTACACCATATGAAAGGTCCATCTCCATTCCTCAATATAATGTCATGTTCCCAACAAATGAGGAGGAGATACTGTACACCATATGAAAGGTCGATCTCCATTCCTCAATATAACGTCATGTTCCCAACAAATGAGGTGGAGATACTGTACACCATATGAAAGGTCCATCTCCATTCCTCAATATAACATCATATTCCCAACAAATGAGGTGGAGATACTGTACACCATATGAAAGGTTCATCTCCATTCCTCAATATAACGTCATGTTCCCAACAAATGAGGAGGAGATACTGTACACCATATGAAAGGTTCATCTCCATTCCTCAATATAACGTCATGTTCCCAACAAATGAGGAGGAGATACTGTACACCATATGAAAGGTCCATCTCCATTCCTCAATATAACGTCATGTTCCCAACAAATGAGGAGGAGATACTGTACACCATATGAAAAGTCCATCTCCATTCCTCAATTGACTGTCATGTTCCCAACAAATGAGGAGATACTATACAGTGTGTACACCATATGAAAGGTCCATCTGCATTCCTCAATGTCACAATATGTTCCAGACAAATAGGGTGGAGATACTGAGCTCAGCCTTGGTGCTTCCTTAGCTCTTCTGCTCCTCCCTGGAGTCAGGGACAAAGCAACTAACTTCAGGACGGTGAATGGGAAGAGATTGGGTAACATCATTTTGGGTACCAACATTTTTCACTATTTTGTGGGCACATGCAGTTTTTATGCCTAACACATTTTGATATCTTTTTTTACTCGACACAACTTCATCTTTTTATTTTGTACACAAAAAAGACTAGAGATTATATTGCGTGTGCACTAAAATTCATTTTTGTGCATTTTTTCTTGAAAATGTAGATTTATAAAAAGTCATGATACATTGCAACATCCACTATTGTATTCTAGAGGATCTCTGCTTTCAGAAAACATAATAGTCTGGGGGAATTAAATATATGGTATTTCTAGTCAAAGATGCAGATTTTAAAATGTGTGAGCAAAATAAAAAAAATGCTGTGCTGCAGGTGGCTGCAGAGGGCGTAAAAATAGGTCTAACGTATTTATTATTGATTCAGTATAATGTGCATGTGTTATAATGTATGAAATATAACCGAAGAATGAGCTACAGGGCAGAGGGCAAAATAATAACACACAACATGGGATGCAGTTAATAAAATCACCACAAGATGGTAATATCACTTACTCCGCGTGCTCAGACAGGAAGTGATGTAAAAAAGAACAGGAAGTGATGGAAAGTAGGAACAGGAAATGATGTATGACAAAGAAATGGCATTTTATAAGGTAAAGACAGGAAGTTTTGGAAGAGAGAGAAATACGAGTAGTGAAGAGACATCGTTGGATTACACCGAGGAGGTAATAAGATATTATTTTATATTTACATCCAGTAACCCCCCCCGTCATGTCCATCCTCTTCCTCCATAGTCACCGTGATGTCTACTGGGGTTTCAAATAAAGATACATCCTAAATATAGAACCATTTATCCTACTGTCCATCCTCTGGTTTATAGACCGGATACATCCTAAATATAGAACCATTTATCCTACTGTCCATCCAGAGCCTCTGGTTTATAGACCAGATACATCCTAAATATAGAGCCATTTATCCAACTGTCCATCCAAAGCCTCTGGTTTATAGACCAGATACATCCTAAATATAGAGCCATTTATCCAACTGTCCATCCAGAGCCTCTGGTTTATAGACCAGATACATCCTAATTATAGAGCCATTTATCCAACTGTCCATCCAGAGCCTCTGGTTTATAGACCAGATACATCCTAAATATAGAACCATTTATCCAACTGTCCATCCAGAGCCTCTGGTTTATCACACGACCACATAGATAAGGATAAATTAGGACCACAGTCAAGTGAATGAAAGGATATTACGAAAATTCTAGATGAATGCTCTGCATGCTTCTATACACTCTTACATGTTTCTATATTTCGGGAATTTTGGAATTCTTGCAATAAGTGTTCTCACTGTCCAACTGCATCGGAGTAATCCTTCTCTGGTCAATCCCGACTCTAATCAAAATGCAAACAAATATATCTGCTTACAGCATACACTAATGGACATATAGTGCCAATATAGGGCAGAAACAGTTGGATGGTTTTAAACCTGACCAGGTAGGTGAGGAACACAGACCTGACTGGAGAGGTGAGGAGGTTTCCGGGAATATACATAGTGATAATTTATTTGTGCACAGGATTAATGAAGTAATGAAGAGGACATCTGAGCAGTTGAAAAACGGCTGCCAATCTCATGATCCATCTTTAGAAGGACACCAGGTTCTCTACAAGGGCGTCATGATGGACAATCAGCCGCCCCTCACATCACCGGGTAAGAGGAGACTTTATTGTAAAGGAGAGAGCAGTACGGAGGGTCCACCTAGATCCCCCATCATCTGATAAACACATAGAAACAGTGTATTCAGTCAGTGTGTGTGTTTCCTACAGATGGATCCAGTAATGGGAACCCACCAGAGAGATGTCCCCATCCTCTGTATTCCCGGGATTCTACACAGGAAGATCACACCATCCCTCACTATTCTCAAGTAGGTAGGAGTGAGCATGTAGCCCTAAATTATAGTGTACACTATGTAATCTATTTCTAGTTATTGATGTGTTCTGTCATCTTTGGAGTTTAGGGTGAAGAATTGAAAGACTTCAAAAATGAGGTGAAAGAAGAAGAGATGTTGGTGAGTGAAGTTCAGCAGTCTATGGTGGAGAGAGGTCCTCTGTATTCCCAGGATTCCACCCATGAAGATCACAATTATAAAGATAATGATCAGGTAGATGGGACTGGCCAAAAAGAATTTAAAAATAATTCTATGAGAAGACATTCTTCTTTGTAATCTCTTGTTCCTTTTTCTAAATACATTCTGTCATCTTTGGGGTTTAGGATGAAGATTTGAAAGACATCAAAGTTGAAGTTAAAGGAGAAGAAGAAGAGATGTTGGTGAGTGGAGACCATCAGTTTATGGAGGAGAGAGGTCCTCTGTATTCCCGGCATTCCACCCAGGAAGTTCACACCTATAAAGACTATAATCAGGTAGATGGGACCAGGGAAAAAAAAATTAAAATAATTCTATGAGTGGACATCCCTCTATGTAATCATTTATAGTTAGCAGTAGTTCCTGATTTTATATTTTATCATCTCTGGAATTTAGAATGAAGAACGGAAAGACATCAAATTTGAGGTTAAAGAGGAAGAAGAAGAGAGGTTGGTGAGTGGAGATCAGCAGTCTATGGAGGAGGGGGAGATGATTATGGAAATTAAACAGGAGGAATCTTCTCTACATATGGACACAAGTAAGTAATATACACTAAATGAAGAAACAACTTCACATTTTTTTATTTTATTTCTATGATCTCTGGATTTAAAAGGCGATCCTGTAACCAAACATTCTACATAGTTCTTTCTAAAAATATCAGTTGTGTATTTGTGTATTTAGAAACACATCCAGTCATATTAAAAAAATTATATACTAAGTCAGGTGTAGACCAAGTTACTGCCGAAGAGTATTACATTATTTTACAGCTCTTACAGAAGAAAACCCTTACAGAGTAAACAGAGGTAAAGCTTTTTATGTAACCCAGGGTTTCTCAACCAGGGTTCCCTGGAACTTCAGGATTTTTCCAGAGGTTGCTAGGGGTTCCTTGAGCAATGAGAAAGTTCTGCCTCTCAGATAAGTTCCCACTGACACCATTGAACGTTTTAGCTATCTGTAAGGAGGTCATTCTTCTCAGTGACCACAAGTGTAAGGAGAATTCTTCCTCAACCAGCGTTCCATGGAACCTTAGGGTTCCTGCAGAGGTTGCTAGGGGTTCCTTGAGCAATGAGCAATTTCTGCCTCTCAGATAAGTTCCCACAGACACCACTGATCTTTTTAGCTATCTGGAAGGCGCCAATGCTTCCCAATGATGACAAGTGCAAGGAACATTCTTGCTCAACCAGGGTTCCATGGAACCTAAGCTTCCTCCAGAGGTTGCTAGCAGTTCGATGAGCAATTTCTACCTCTCAGAGAAGTTCCCACTGACACCATTGAACTTTTTAGCTATCTGTAAGGAAGTCATTCTTCTCAGTGACCACAAGTGTAAGGAGAATTCTTCCTCAACCAGCGTTCCATGGAACTTTAGGGTTCCTGCAGAGGTTGCTAGGGGTTCCTTGAGCAATTTCTGCCTAACAGATAAGTTCCCACTGACACCACTGATCTTTTTAGCTATCTGGAAGGTGCCAATGATGACAAGTGCAAGGAACATTCTTGCTCAACCAGGCTCCATGGAACCTAAGCTTCCTCCACAGTAGGGTTTCTCAACCAGGGTTCCATTAAAACCTAGGGTTCCTCCAGAGGTTGCTAGTAGTTCCATGAGCAATTTCTACCTCTCAGAGAAGTTCCCGTTGACACCATTGAACTTTTTAGCTATCTGTAAGGAGGTCATTCTTCTCAGTGACCACAAGTGTAAGGAGAATTCTTCTTCAACCAGGGTTCCATGGGACGTTAGGGTTCCTCCATAGGTTGCTAAGGGTTCCTTGAGCAATAAGCAATTTATGCCTCTCAGATAAGTTCCCACTGACACCGCTGTTTTTTTTAGCTATATGTAAGAGGGTAATTCTTCCCAATGACCACAAGTGTAAGGAGCGCCAGGATTCCATGGAATGCTAGGGTTCCTTCAGAGGTTGCTAGGGGTTCCTTGAGCAATGAGCAATTTCTTCCTCTAAGATAAGTTACCACTGATACTTTTAGCTATCTGTAAGGGGGTAATTCTTCCAAATGACCACAAGTGTAAGGAGCATTCTGCCGACTGGCCATCACACTAATGTATCATGAGTTGTAGATATAGCAATGTTTAGCAGGGGTTCCCTGAGACTGGAAAGTTATTTCAAGGGTTCCTCTATGTTGGAAAGGTTGAGAAAGGCTGATTTAACAATACACTGAATATTATGTGCAGCCCTTGGGGGATGCCAGCAGCCACTCTTGAAGACTCTTGTATCTAGTGCCTTCTGTACACCACATGAATAGTACATCTCCGTTCTTTGGTATGTTGTCATATTTCCAAGAAATGTAACAGAGGAAGGTCCATCTCCATTCTCATAGCTCCAGTGTCATCAATAGCAATGCGCTGAACTGCCATGGGTTTGGTTTGGTTGGGGCTCGCCAAGCTTCAAAGAAGTTTATATGCCAACCTCGAACTGCATTAAAGTGATATTGAAGGCTGAGTTTTTTTTTTTGCTTTTTAAATAACAAACATGTTATTCTTATCTGCTATGTACAGTGGTTTTGCACAGAGCAGCCCACATCCTCCCTAGCTCGGCCCTGCTCCCTCTCTCTCATCACTGGCTCAAGGGCCTCTTCCACACAACCCTGGCCCGGTGTTTGTGGGGGTCCAAGTTCAGGGGGCTTATTGGAATATGGAAGCCCCATAATAAGTACCTAACGTTCAGACTGAACACTGCGCTCTTTCCTGGTGTGGTTTGGGTGCATAGCATTCTTTATCTGGTTTGTATTTGTAGTTTGGTGTTATGATTGCACCCAATTCTATGTCGGAGCTCCTCCAACCTTCTTAGCACCGGACCAACATATATGACTTCTGAATGTAAGACTGGAACCATTTTTCTTGCTTTCTTACAGATGGACTTTTTCTTCAGAATTCCTCGGAGGGAGATCCAATTTTATTTCCAGATTTCAAGGCAGAAGATGATGACATCACACAATGTTCTCCAGGAGAAGATCCCATTACTCCAATTATGCATCTCAGACCTTACCATCTGGAGGGATCAATGGATCCTTCTAATCCTGAGGAATCTCCTGATCATTTCCATACTATGACTTCAGATGTCCATCTAAGATCAATGGATCCTTCTAATCCTGAGGCACCTTCTGATAAATCCCATACTATGACTTCAGATGTCCATCTAAGATCAATGGATCCTTCTAATCCTGAGGAACCTTCTGAGAAATCCCATACTATGACTTCAGATGTCCATCTAAGATCAATGGATCCTTCTTTTTCTGAGGGATCTTCTAAACATTTCCATACTATGACTTCAGATACCCAACCGAAATCTCACAATGTGGATCAATCCACACATCCATCCAATCCCAAGGAGCCTTCTTTCTGTGGTGGAAGTCAAACAGGAGAGAGTTTGTTGGCATCTCTAGATTGTGAGAAACCTTCCACTAATAACAAAGCACCACCTACACAGGGGAGAAGTCACACGGGTGAGCGTCCTTTTCCATGCTCAGAGTGCGGGAAATGTTTCACTGACATAGGAACACTTCATAGACACCAGAAAATTCACACGGGTGAGCGTCCTTTTTCATGTTCAGAGTGCGGGAAAAGTTTCACTCAGAAAGCAAACCTTGTTAAGCACCAGAGAATCCACACGGGTGAGCGTCCTTTTTCTTGTTCAGAGTGTGGGAAGTGTTTCACCATGAAACAATACCTCCTTGAACACCAGAAAAAAATTCACACAGGTGAGCGTCCTTTTTCGTGTTCAGAGTGCGGGAAATGTTTCACTACCAATCAATACCTTCTTATACACCAGAGAACTCACACAGGTGAGCGTCCCTTCTCATGTTCAGAGTGCGGGAAAAGTTTCACTCTGAAACAAAAGCTTCTTGTACACCAGAGAATTCACACGGGCGAACGTCCTTATTCTTGTTCGGAGTGCGGCAACTGTTTCACTTCGAAAAGAGACTTTGTTCATCACCAGAGAATTCACACGGGCGAACGCCCTTTTTCATGTTCAGAGTGCGGGAAAAGCTTCACTTTAAAGCAAAAACTTCTTGTACACCAGAGAACCCACACAGTTGAGCGGGCTTTTTCATGCTCGGAGTGCGGGAAATGTTTCACTACAAAAAGATACCTTGTTCAACACCAGAGAGTTCACGGGGGTGAGCGTCCTTTTTCGTGTTCGGAGTGTGGGAAATGTTTCACTGTGAAAATAAGCCTTCTTAGACACCAGAGATGTCACCTCGGTGATCAACTTTCTCATGTTCAGAGTGTGGGAAATGCTTTACAGTCCAAGGAAATGTAATTGGGTATTAAAGAATTTGCACAAGGATTCAGAAAATGATTATTTAAAGGAGTACATCCCGGCAAAAGTTTATATTTTATTTACAGGTGAAGTCTGTCAAGTTGGGGCTTCTACTGGCTTCTTCCTTTTCTTGGAGACTCCATCTGCTGAAAGTCCTGGCTCTCTTTCTGGTCAAGTTGAGTTGTCCCCATTCCTCTTTTTCCATTCTCCCCAATAACCAAATCCAGGAAGATGAGTGGGAGTCCCCCATTAAGGTCCATCATATATACCGACCCTGACCTGAAGAGATGAATGCATACCATGAGATTTTTATTACCCACCAACCTCTGATCCTCCTCCTTCACCCGGAGAAAGGAGATGAGCTTCGTGTTCAGTCCAAACTCAAGTTTAGAGCTTACGGTGTGGAAGGGTGGTTTCTGGGGAAGCAGCAGGTGCTTGCACCCGTCATGTCCTTAGCAACCACTGACATCACCTGACTTATTCAATTACATGATCGGGGATTCTCAGGCCACGTAAGCAAAGAGGTGGGGATAGGTGGTGACATCATTGTCTAAATATGGCCATGTGGCAATGATGTCACCACTGTTGTTGTCCCTTTACTTGTATTGTTCCTGAAGGGCCTGACATGAATTATAGAGGAACCCCACTCTGATTTTTCCCCCTTCTAGCACGTAAGAGGTTCTCCCATCACATTAGAGGTCCTCCTACTTGTATTGTTCCTGAAGGGCCTGATATGAATTATAGAGGAACCCCACGCTGATTTTTCCAATCCTAGCACATAAGAGGTCCTCCTATCACATCATAGGTCCTCCTATCACATCAGAAGTCCCTTCCATTACATTAGAGATACTCCTATCACATCAGAGGTTCTACCATCAGAACAGAGGTCCTCCTATCACATCATAGGTCCTCCCATCAGATCAGAGGTCCTCCTATCACATCATAGGTCCTCCTATCACATCAGAGGTCCCTTCCATTACATTAGAGATACTCCTATCACATTAGAGGTTCTCACATCAGATCAGAGGTCCCCCTATCACATTATAGGTCCTCCTAGTCAGCACTGTTGTTGTCCCTTTACTTGTATTGTTCCTGAAGGGCCTGATATGAATTATAGAGGAACCCCACGCTGATTTTTCCAATCCTAGCACATAAGAGGTCCTCCTATCACATCATAGGTCCTCCTATCACATCAGAGGTCCTCCTATCACATCAGAGGTCCCTTCCATTACATTAGAGATACTCCTATCACATTAGAGGTTCTCCCATCAGAACAGAGGTCCTCCTATGACATCATAGGTCCTCCCATCAGATCAGAGGTCCTCCTATCACATCATAGGTCCTCCTATCACATCAGAGGTCCCTTCCATTACATTAGAGATACTCCTATCACATCAGAGGTTCTCCCATCAGATCAGAGGTCCCCCTATCACATTATAGGTCCTCCTAGTCACCACTGTTGTTGTCCCTTTACTTGTATTGTTCCTGAAGGGCCTGATATGAATTATAGAGGAACCCCACGCTGATTTTTCCCCTCCTAGCACATAAGAGGTTCTCCCATCACATTAGAGGTCCTCCTACTTGTATTGTTCCTGAAGGGCCTGATATGAATCATAGAGGAACCCCACGCTGATTTTTCCAATTCTAGCACATAAGAGGTCCTCCTATCACATCATAGGTCCTCCTATCACATCAGAGGTCCCTTCCATTACATTAGAGATACTCCTATCACATCAGAGGTTCTCCCATCAGATCAGAGGTCCTCCTATCACATTATAGGTCCTCCTAGCACATAAGAGGTCCTCCCATCACATCAGACATCCTAAAAACGGGAAGGGTTTGTGGGACTTTATATGAAGCATAACTGCGAAGTAAGTATGCAAAAACATGTTTAATGATTCCTTAGTAAATGATGTAACATTGGTAACAATAGATATCATCTTAATATTTTATATTTCATATATATACACACATATCTCAACATGATTCACAATTGTAGTGATAAACATATTGATATAGAATCCATTGTTCAGGTTAGATGTAAACATAAATGATCTTAAAATTGACAATAGTGAGGATAAAATTGTTGATAAAATGCACAGTCCTGGAGAATCTCAAACACATGAGTGCAAGGTGTAGCATATAACGGCTCTACGCGTTTGGTGGAGTTATTCACTCATCAGGAGCAATTTGAAGTAAAAGTATCTATAAAGAAATAAATTAATGCAAAAGGATCAGATAGTTGGAACGGGGGGGGGGGGGGGGGGGGGAGAAGGAAGAGGAGGGCCAAAAATTCCCCAATCGCTCTTACCTACAGGTAAGCTAAACCTTCAAGGAGGTAGTGCTGACAGCTGAGGGCGCCATGGGAACAAACATCCTCGGGAGCTGAGGCAGTAGTCTCCACGGCCACGTGGTGGCACAAACAGCAGGGAGTGCAACATCTAAAGGACTGTAGTCCCCAAAAGCAATTGTGTTGTATATACTGCATGATGATTCCAGAGGACTTCTGTGAAAAAATAACAATGTGTAAATATGTATGTGAACCTGCACAAAGGCAGATGGTAAGACTACAGGCCATGAGGGCATGTGATAGTGTGGAAAGGCTAGGTGGAGAGTACAACCACTTAGTGATAGAAGCCACATAGCTGACGAAGGCTAGTATGGTGAAGGAATTACCAAAAGAGCCCAGTGAAAAGGGTAAAAAAGCAAACAAGCAACCGATTAATACCTTAAACTTGAAAAGGAGTGCACAGTAACCAAGGTGCGTATGGCCTCAGGGTGAAAAGGAGGAGTGCTCCAGCAGCGTGCGCTATTTGTAGCAACAGACAGCCACGGTGTGCTGCCAATGTCACGCTGCATGATCAGGGGGGAGGCGGCGCCAATGTCCGAACAGCTGAGGGCATTCGGCAATTGACGCTCAAACCTCAACATCAGACGTCCTCCCATCATGTCAGAGGTCCTCCCATCACATCAGAGATCCCCCATCATATCAGTGGTCCTATCACTTCAGAGGTCCTCCTATCACATCAGAGGTCCTCCTATCACATCGGAGGTCCTTCTATCACATCGGAGGTCCTCCCATCACATCAGATGTCTTTCCATCACATCCGACATCCTCACATTGCATCAAAGGTCTTCCTATCACATCAGAGGTTCCCCCATCACATCAGAGGTTCCCCCACCACATCAGAGGTCCTTCTATCACATCAGAAGTTCCCCATCACATCAGAGGTTCCCCCATCACATCAGATGTACTCCTATCACATCAGTGGTCCTTCTATCACATCAGAGGTCTTCTTATCACATCGGAGGTCCTTCCATCACATCGGAGGTCCTCCCATCACTTCAGATGTCCTTCCATCACATCAGACATCCTCCCATTGCATCAGAGGTCCCCCATCACATCAGAGGTCCTCCTATCACATCAGAGGTCCCCCCATCACATCAGAGGTCCTCCTATCACATCAGAGGTTCCCCATCACATCAGAGGTTACCCCATCATATCAGAGGTCCTCCTATCACATCAGAGGTTCCCCCATCACATCAGAGGTTCCCCAATCACATCAGAGGTTCCCCCATCACACCAGATGTCCTCCTATCACATCAGAGGTTCCCCCATCACATCAGAGGTCCTCCTATCACATCAGAGGTTCCCCATCACATCAGAGGTTCCCCAATCACATCAGAGGTTCCCCCATCATATCATAGGTCTTCCTATCACATCAGAGGTTCCCCAATCACATCAGAGGTCCCCCCATCACACCAGAGGTCCTCCTATCACATCAGAGGTTCCCCATCACATCAGAGGTTACCCCATCATATCAGAGGTTCCCCATCACACCAGATGTCCTCCTATCACATCAGAGGTTCCCTCATCACATCAGAGGTCCTCCTATCACATCAGAGGTTCCCCATCACATCAGAGGTCCCCCAATCACATCAGAGGTTCCCCCATCATATCAGAGGTCCTCATATCACATCAGAGGTTCCCCATAACATCAGAGGTTCCCCAATCACATCAGAGGTCCCCCCATCACACCAGAGGTCCTCCTATCACATCAGAGGTTCCCCCCATCACATCAGAGGTTCCATAATCACATCAGAGGTTCCCCCATCACACCAGATGTCCTCCTATCACATCAGAGGTTCCCCCATCACATCAGAGGTCCTCCTATCACATCAGAGGTTCCCCAATCACATCAGAGGTTCCCCCATCATATCAGAGGTCCTCCTATCACATCAGAGGTTCCCCATAACATCAGAGGTTCCCCAATCACATCCAAGGTCCCCCCATCACATTAGATGTACTCCTATCACATCAGTGGTCCTTCTATCACATCAGAGATCTTCCTATCACATCGGAGGTCCTTCCATCACATCGGAGGTCCTCCCATCACATCAGATGTCTTTCCATCACATCAGACATCCTCCCATTGCATCAGAGGTCCCCCATCACATCAGAGGTCCTCCTATCACATCAGAGGTCCCCCATCACATCAGAGGTCCTCCTATCACATCAGAGGTTCCCCATCACATCAGAGGTTCCCCCATCATATCAGAGGTCCTCCTATCACATCAGAGGTTCCCCCCTCACATCAGATGTCCTCCTATCACATCAGAGGTTCCCCCATAACATCAGAGGTCCTCCTATCACATCAGAGGTTCCCCATCACATCAGAGGTTCCCCAATCACATCAGAGGTTCCCCCATCACACCAGATGTTCTCCTATCACATAAGAGGTTCCCCATCACATCAGAGGTTCCCCAATCACATCAGAGGTTCCCCATCACATCAGATGTCCCCCCATCATATCAGAGGTCCTCCTATCACATCAGAGGTTCCCCATAACATCAGAGGTTCCCCAATTACATCCGAGGTCCCCCCATCACATCAGAGGTCCTCCTATCATATCAGAGGTTCCCCCATCACATCAAAGATTCCCCCATCACATCAAAATCACCCCTAAAACATCAGAGGTCCCTCATCACTTTAGAGGACCCCACCTTCACATCAGAACACCTCCTTTACATCATAGTCCCCCCTTCACATCAGAGTATTCTCATAACATCAGAGGTTCCCCCATCACATCAAACAGGTGCCATAGAAAGTAATGTGGATGGTGGGAGGAGAACTGGGAGAGAACTTTGGAAACTCCAGAAGAGACCGGATGTGATAAGTTGTACATATCCTCTTATAGTACATCCATTCCTGGTGGTAGATTCTGCTGGCGGTGAAAGTGAAAGTTCCAATCTGTGGTATAAATCTGAGCTGTGATCATCTGGTCAGGGCTGAGGACTCAGATCTGGGCTCTACTCTATGCACTGAGCACTTACCGGAGACACAAGTACTGAATCCCCGGTGAGAAGAGGAAGTTTCATCTCTTTTCATAATAACAAGAAGATGGATCATCCATGAAATAGAGGAACCGTGCAAAGGAACATGACATACTGTATATGAATTAAATGAACCCTGTGTATATTGGTAATTAAATTACAGGATTGTCAACAATTCATATATTTATATAATTATATATAATTGCTATAAATATTTTTAGTTTCACATTTATAAATATTACAATTGTTTTTTTGTTTATTTTTTTGTATTGTCCATGAGCAGGGCCCTACTATTCCTTCTGTTTGGAACTGTGTTGTGATTTGACTGTCCACCTTTATATTGTAAAGCGCTGCGCAAACTGTTATCACTATATACATCCTGTATACTAATAATATTGTAACCTAATAGAAGAATGGACCACAGGGCAGAGGGCAAAACGATGGATTGTAACGTAGACTGCAGTATTCATATTTAACGCAAGGTGGTGATCTCATGTGCTGTCAGTGGAGCGCAGCGACAGGAAGTGATGTCAGGTACAGACAGGAAGTGATGTCAGGTACAGACAGGAAGTGATGTCAGAGTATAAATAGGAAGTATCAGGTGAGCGGTGAGTTGGGAGGAAGTAGAGAGGAGACATTGCTGGAACTGGAAGCAGAGGAGGTAATAAGATATTATTTTATATTAACACCCAGTAATCCCCCATCATGTCCGTCCTCTTCCTCCATAGTCACTGTGACGTCTTTTATCTCCAACAGACGATGATACATAAAATATGTATATATTATAAATGTTTATAAACTTTGTTTTCATAGTCCAGATACATTCTAATTGTTTTTTAGACCGGATACATCCTAAATATAGAACCATTTATCCAACTGTCCATTCAGAGCCTCTGGTTTATAGACCGGATACATCCTAAATATAGAACCATTTATCCAACTGTCCATCCAGAGCCTCTGGTTTATAGACCGGATACATCCTAAATATAGAACCATTTATCCAACTGTCCATCCAGAGCCTCTGGTTTATAGACCAGATACATCCTAAATATAGAACCATTTATCCAACTGTCCATCCAGAGCCTCTGGTTTATAGACCGGATACATCCTAAATATAGAACCATTTATCCAACTGTCCATCCAGAGCCTCTGGTTTATAGACCGGATACACCCTAAATATAGAACCATTTATTCAAATCACATGACATCACTCTTATCTATATTAATAAAACACAGACCTGATCAGAGAGGTGAGGGGGAGTCTGGGAATGTACTTAGTGATAATTTCATTGCACAGGATAAATGAAATAGTGAAGAGGACATCTAACTAACAGCTGCCAATCCCAAGAACCATCTTTAGAAAGACACAAGGATCTCTACAAGGACGTCATGATGGACAATCAGCCACCCCTCACATCACCGGGTAAGAGGAGACTTTATTGTAAAGGAAAGAGCAGTACGGAGGGTCCACCTAGATCCCCCATCATCTGATAAACACATAGAAACAATGTATTCAGTCAGTGTGTGTGTTTCCTACAGATGGATCTAGTAATGGGAACCCACCAGAGAGATGTCCCCGTCCTCTGTATTCCCGGGATTCCACACAGGAAGGTCACACCATCCCTCACCATTATCAGGTAGGTGAGACTGACCATGTAGACTTAACAATGCATTCTAAGCCATCAGACATTCTTCTATGTGATCTCTTGTTCCTTTTTTTAAAGTGTTTTCTATCATCTTTGGGGTTTAGGGTGAAAAGCTAAAAGACTTTAAAGTTGAGGTAAAAGAGGAAGAAGAAGAGACGTTGGTGAGTGGAGAGCAGCAGTCTATGGAGGAGGGTTGTCCTCTGTATTCCCGGGATTCCACCCAGGAACATCATAGCTATACAGAGAATGATCAAGTAGATGGAACTGGGCAAAAAGAACTTAGAATTAATTCTATGAGAGGACATTCTACTATGAAATCTCTTTGATACTAAAATGTTCTTTATCCTTGGGATGTAGTGTGAAGAACCGAAGGATATCACAGTTAAAGAGGAAGAAGAGGGGTTGGTGAGTGGAGATCAACAGTCTACTGAGGAGAGAGGTCCTCTGTATTATCGGGATTCCACCCGAGAAGATCACAATTATACAGAAAACGATGAGGTAGCTGGGACTGGCCAAAAATAACTCAAAAATAGTTCTTTAAGTAGACATTCTTTTTTATAATTTTTTGTTCCTTTTTTTATAATTGTATTCTATCATCTTTGGGGTTTAGGGTGAAGAACAGAAAGACCTCAAAGTTGAGGTTAAAGAAGAAGAGAGGTTGGTGAGTGGAGATCAGCAGTCTATGGAGGAGGGGGAGATGATTATGGAAAGTAAACAGGAGGAATCTTCGATACATATGGACACAAGTAAGTAATATACACTCATTTCAGAAACAATTCACATTTTTATTTTACTTCTATGATTTGTGGATTTAAAATTAGGATTGTATAGTTCTTCCTACAAATATCAATGCCATGTGTATTTGAGTATTTAGAAACACAGCCAGTGATATTTAAAAAAAATAATATGCTAAGTCAGGTGTAGATCAAGTTCCTGTGGAAGATTATTAAATATTTTTACAGCTCTTACGGAAGAGAACCCTTTCCATAAACGGAGGTAAATCTTTTTTATTTCATCGTACATTGAATATTATGTGTAGTCCTTTAGTGATGTCAGAGAATCCTATATCTAGTGCCTTATGTACATCATATGAACAGTACAACCCCCTTCTTCAGTATGTTGTCATGTGTTCAAGAAATGAGGAAGGTCCATCTCCATTCTTACAGTTCCAGCGTCATCAATAGTGATGAGCTGAACTTTCCTGGGTACGACGCAGCAGGGGCACAGCAAACTTCGAAGAAGTTCAGATGCCAAAGTATAATCAACGGGAGCCGAATCTGTCCTATCTGGGCTAATCGGCAAGGTGGTGTCAAAAAATACTATGTGGGGTGGGCACTGTCCTGAGGAACATGTACCAAGGCAAAAAAAAAAAATGAGGGGATGCCTTGTAAGGGGGGACCCCCTTGGACATGGGCCTCATCCCCCTCAGCCCTTGGCCGTTGGTTGTGGGGGTCTGCTTGAAGGGAGCTTATCGGAATCTGGAAGCCCCATTAAAAATAATAATGTTATCACCCTAACATGGCCGTGTGCCCATATTTAGGGCTCATTCCCCGCTGTTTTCTTAACAACTATTGGCAGCCGGGATAGTGGTGACATCATTGCCCAAATATGGCCATGTGGCTCCATTTCCTGCACACACCGCCATACACACCACACTCCTTTCCTGTACATATAGTCATGCACAGCGCTCTCCTTTCCTGTACTTACACTCTATACTTAAATGAATGCCCCCCACATAAAGCACATTCTACAGTGGCTTGCTGAACGCACAACTAAAAAAGATGTCCCAGGAACTCTATTTGAAGTGTTGGCAACTATGCACTTTGTGCATAACACACTCCTGAACCCTGCACTCTGTGCGTAACACACTCCTGAACCCTGCACTCTGTGCGTAACACACTCCTGAACCCTGCACTCTGTGCGTAACACACTCCTGAACCCTGCACTCTGTGCATAACACGCTCCTGAATCCTGCACTCTGTGCATAACACACTCCTGAATCCTGCACTCTGTACGCAACACACTCCTGAACCCTGCACACTGTACATAGCACACTCCTGAACCCTGCACTCTGCGCATAACACACTCCTGAACCCTGCACTCTGTACACAACACACTCCTGAACCCCGCACTCTGTGCGCAACACACTCCTGAACCCTGCACTTTGTGCGCAACACACTCCTGAACCCTGCACATTGTGCGTAACACACTCCTGAACCCTGCACTCTGTGCGTAACACACTCCTGAACCCTGCACTCTGCGCGTAACACACTCCTGAACCCTGCATGGAACACACTCCTGAACCCTGCACTCTGCGTGTAACACACTCCTGAACCCTACACTCCTGTGCATAAACACACCCCTGAACCCTGCACTCTGTGTGTAACACACATCCTGAACCCTGCACTCTGTGCGTAACACACTCCTGAACCCCGCACTCTGTACTTAACACACTCCTGAACCCTGCACTCTGTGTGTAACACACTCCTGAACCCTGCACTCTGTACACAACACACTCCTGAACCCCGCACTCTGTGCGCAACACACTCCTGAACCCTGCACTTTGTGCGCAACACACTCCTGAACCCTGCACTCTGTGCGTAACACACTCCTGAACCCCGCACTCTGTACTTAACACACTCCTGAACCCTGCACTCTGTACTTAACACACTCCCGAACCCTGCACTCTGTACACAACACACTCCTGAACCCCGCACTCTGTGCGCAACACACTCCTGAACCCTGCACTTTGTGCGCAACACACTCCTGAACCCTGCACATTGTGCGTAACACACTCCTGAGACCCTGCACTCTGTGCGTAACACACTCCTGAACCCTGCACTCTGCGCGTAACACACTCCTGAACCCTGCATGGAACACACTCCTGAACCCTGCACTCTGCGTGTAACACACTCCTGAACCCTACACTCTGTGCATAACACACCCCTGAACCCTGCACTCTGTATGTAACACACTCCTGAACCCTGCACTCTGTACTTAACACACTCCTAAACCCTGCACTCTGTGCGTAACACACTCCTGAACCCCGCACTCTGTACTTAACACACTCCTGAACCCTGCATACACATTCCTGAACCCTGCACTCTGTACTTAACACACTCCTGAACCCTGCACTCTGTGTGTAACACACTCCTGACCCCACACTCTGTACTTAACACACTCCTGAACCCTGCACTCTGTACTTAACACACTCCTGAACCCTGCACTCTGTACTTAACACACTCCTGAACCCTGCACTCTGTACTTAACACACTCCTGAACCCTGCACTCTGTACTTAACACACTCCTAAACCCTGCACTCTGTGCGTAACACACTCCTGAACCCCGCACTCTGTACTTAACACACTCCTGAACCCTGCACTCTGTACTTAACACACTCCTGAACCCTGCACTCTGTACTTAACACACTCCTGAACCCTGCACTCTGTACTTAACACACTCCTGAACCCTGCACTCTGTGTGTAACACACTCCTGAACCCTGCACTCTGTGTGTAACACACTCCTGAACCCTGCATGTAGCACACTGCTGAACCCTGCACTCCTGAACCCTGCACACTGTGCGTAACACACTCCTAAACCCTGTATTCTGTATGTAACATGTAACCTGTAGGTAAAATGAATATCTCCTAAAACCTACATGGTCTAGGAGATATTCACCTTGCATGCAGCGGCACATGCGCAGTGAAGGTCCTGTGTAGCCGGAACGGAGGACTCTCGCGTGCATGCCACTCACAGCGCCGGAGCCAGTGAACCCAGAAGAAACGGCGAGGCAACATGTCAGCCCCCTCAGCGTTGACCAGGTAGGGCTGCGGGAGCTTCGTTCTAAGGTAAGTATTTTATGTACTGTGCGATTTATACTAGCACATTATGCCATTGTCTTGCAGGTTTTTTTTTTTTTTTAGTGGTTTACTACCGATTTAACAATGCCCCTTTAAGACCCTCCCGCTGTTTGTGGAATCTGGCCGCGCCCACCATTTGATGCAATGTGCCCCCCCCCTGCAACAACCACCATCACTAGGGGCGTAGTTGAGTTCCTGCACTTATTCCTGCCCTTATTGCACCCAATGCCATACCAGAGCCCTGGGACACTTCTTAGTGGTGGACCAACATACAATATATGACTCCTGAATGTAAGACTAGAAAAATAATTTTTAATTTTTATTTACAAATTGTTTTCTTACAGATGGACGCTTTCTTCTGAAAACTTCAGAGGGAGATCCAATTTTATCGCCAGATTTAAAAGCAGAAGCTGATGAGATCACACAATGTTCTCCAGGAGAAGATCCCATTACTCCAACCGCACATCGCAGACCTTACCATCTGGAGGGATCAATGAATCCTAATCCTATGGAACCTTCTGATAAACCCCATACTATGACTTCAGATGTCCATCTAAGATCAATGGGTCCTTCTAATCCTGAGGAACCTTCTGATAAATCCCATACCATGACTTCAGATGTCCATCTAAGATCAATGGATCCTTCTAATCCCGAGGAACCTTCTAATAAATCCCATACTATGACTTCAGATGTCCATCTAAGATCAATGGGTCCTTCTAATCCCGAGGAACCTTCTAATAAATCCCATACTATGACTTCAGGTGTCCATCTAAGATCAATGGGTCCTTCTAATCCTGAGGAACCTTCTGAGAAATCCCATACTATGACTTCAGATGTCCATCTAAGATCAATGGGTCCTTCTAATCCTGAGGAACATTCTGATAAATCCCATACTATGACTTCAGATGTCCATCTGAGATCTCACAGTGCCAATCAATCAATACATCCATCCATGAAGTCTTCTTTATATGATGGAGATCATACAGGGGGGAGTTCCTCGCCATCTGCAGATTGTGAGAAATCTCTCACTTATAATAGAGCACCGCCTATACAGCAACAAAGTCCCTCGAGTGAACGTCCATTTTCATGTTCCGAGTGCGGGAAATGTTTTACTGACAAAGGAATACGTCATAGACACCAGAAAATACACACGGGTGAGCGTCCTTATTCATGTTCAGAGTGCGGGAAACGTTTCACTCAAAAAGGAGATCTTTCTAAACACCAGAGAATGCACACAGGTGAGCGTCCTTTTTCATGTTCGGAGTGCGGAAAATGTTTTCCCTATCAAAGAAGCCTTCTGCTACACCAGAAAACTCACGCAGATAGGCTTCGTTTTTCTTGTACAGAGTGCGGGAAATGTTTCCTTACGAAAGAATATCTTATTACACACCAGAGAATTCACACGGGTGAGCGTTCTTTCTCATGTTCAGAGTGCGGGAAATGTTTTGCTATGAAACAAAACCTTCTTAAACACCAGAGAGTTCACACGGGTGAGCGTCCTTTTTCCTGTTCAGAGTGCGGGAAATGTTTCACTATGAAACAATACCTTCTGGACCACCAGAGAGTTCACACGGGTGAGCGTCCCTTTTCTTGTTCGGAGTGCGGGAAATCTTTCACTGCAAAACAATACCTTCTTATACATCAGAAAATTCACACCGGTGAGCGTCCTTTCTCATGTTCAGAGTGCGGGAAAAGTTTCACTCTGAAACAAAAACTTCTTGTGCACCAGAGAACTCACACGGGCGAACGTCCTTATTCTTGTTCAGAGTGCGGAAAATGTTTCACTCAGAAAATATACTTTGTTCATCACCAGAGAATTCATACGGGGGAGCGTCCTTTTTCATGTCCGGAGTGCGGGAAAAGTTTCACTTTGAAGCAAAAGCTTCACGTACACCAGAGAATCCACACAGCTGAGCGTCCTTTCTCATGTTCGGAGTGCGGGAAATGTTTTGCTACAAAAAGATACCTTGTTCAGCACCAGAAACTTCACGCGGGGTGAGCGTCCTTTTTCATGTTCAGAGTGCGGGAAATGTTTCACTGTGAAAATAAGCCTTCTTAAACACCAGAGAAGTCACCTCGGTGAGCATCTTTCTCAGGTTCAGAGTGCGGGAAATGCGTTACAGACCAAGGAAATCTAATTGGGCATCAAAGAATTCACACAAGGATTCCCAAAATGATTATTTAAAGGGGTACATCCCGGGAAAAGGTATTTTTTATTTACAGGTGGAGTCTGTCAAGTTGAGTCTTCTACTGGCTTCTTCCTTTTCTTGGAGACTCCATCTGCTGAAAGTCCTGGCTCTCTTTCTGGCCAAGTTGAGTTGTCCCCATTCCTCTTTTTCCATTCTCCCCAATAACCAAATCCAGGAAGATGAGTGGGAGTCCCCCATTAAGGTCCATCATATATACCGACCCTGACCTGAAGAGATGAATGCATACCATGAGATTTTTATTACCCACCAACCTCTGATCCTCCTCCTTCACCCGGAGAAAGGAGATGAGCTTCGTGTTCAGTCCAAACTCAAGTTTAGAGCTTACGATGGTTTCTAAAGAAGCAGCAGATGCTTGCACCTGCTATGTCCTTAGCAACCAGTGATGTCATTTGCCTTGGGCGGTTGATTCTCAGGCCATGTAAGCCAAGGGGTTGGGATAGGTGGTGACATCATTGGCTAAATATGGCTACACGGCAAGGATGTCACCACTGATGTTGCCCCTTCACTTGTATTGTTCCTGAAGGGTCTGATATTATGGGGGAACCCCACGCTGATTTTTTTTTTCTGGGGATCCCTGATTAACAAGTTCAGAGCTTTCAGTGTGGAACAGTGGTTTCTGAGGAAGCAGCAGCTGCCATGTCCTTAGCAACCACTGTTGTCACGTGACTTACTCAATGACATGGGTGGGGATTCTCGGGCCACGTTAGCAGAGGGGTTGGGATAGGTGGTGACTGTGACGGGAGTCACTTTGGGCGGTGGGGATTCTCAGGCCACGTTAGCAGAGGGGTTGGGATAGGTGATGACTGTGACAGGAGTCACTTTGGGGGGGGGGGGGGGGGCATGGAACCCAGAATCCCTTGGAGAGGTTGGGAAACCCTTGTTTCAGCTCCCCATGCACCTCCTATGTCTAAGTCACCCTGAGTCTATTAGGGGCACAGGGTGACTGAGAAAATGATGGAACATTGTAAGAGTTTTGTAGACTGTTGCCATGCCTTCTGCAATCCCTGATTAATCAAAGCATTGCTTAGATATGGAATTTCATGGTCTTCAATGTAGGAGCCGATCCGTCTTCTACTGGGGGCTCCTGCTATTGTGTGAAGGTTTTCTGTGTTTATACTTATGATAATGTGTATTGTGTCTTCTGAGTTAGAAGATGGCAAGTCTGACCTGAAAGGTCAGACCTCTGAGTCACCTAGGCTGGTTAAATGACTAGTTAATTAGCTCATGTTAATTTATGTTTCTGGTTACAGTTTGTATTGTTAGGGTAATACAGTATGATCAGGAGGGAGGAACCTCCTTGTCAAGTGTATAAAAGCCTGTATTCTTGTTCAGATAAAGAGTTCCAGCTTTGCAGCCAAACAAGTCATGCCTAGTTCTTGGTTGTAATATGCGGCTATAATATCTAATAGTTATATTCAGACTGGAGAAGGAGGTATATAACGGAAGCACTCAAGCGGAGTGCAACGGGGTTCCGTTACAGTGACATCATTGGCTAAATATGGCTACATGGCAATGATGTCACCACTGTTCTTGCCCCTTCACTTGTATTGTTCCTCAAGGGCCTGATATAATGCTGATTGTTTTTTTTTGTTTGTTTTTTTTTTTTGTGGCGATTCCCCATTAATAAATTTAGAGCTTTCAGTGTGGAACAATGGTTTCTGTGGAAGCAGCAGGTGCTTGCACCCACCATGTCCTTAGCAACCACTGATGTCACTTGACTTATTCAATGATATGGCTGGGGATTCTTAGTCCACGTAAGCAAAGGGGTGGGGATAGGCAATGACATTATTGGCTAAATATGGCTACAGGGAAATGATGTCACCACTGCGACCACTGTTCTTGCCCCTTCACATGTATTGTTCCTGAAGGGCCTGATATACCGTGTTATGGGATATCACCATTAAGATCTCTATTAGACCCTTATCTAGGATAAGTGTCTGGTATAGATGAAGAGAATCCCCAGCCATGCAATTAAAGGTGCCTGGACTTTTGCACTTCATCACTCTTTTCTTTTTGCTTTACTGAAGATTCATAATTATCAATAAATGTAATACATTTTTTACTCCAATTTATACTAAATGTAATCTTTTTTGATTCAGTTTGTGGTCTGTTAATTTTTTTTTTATTTCACAAAATAAAAAAGAAAGCTTTTCACTTTACGATACTGTACTGAGTCCCTTTTTTTTTTGGCGGGGGTGGGGGGGGGGGGGGGGTTATAATCAAAATCCATATTTAGCCATTAAAGTGTCCCACTGAACAATTGGCTCAGAAACACAGACAGCAGGTTTCCCTCACCACAGCCGGGCAGTGACCCCCCCAGAACACAACGGAACATCTGATTTACATCGTTTTTAGTCTCTATAGAATGGTAATTTCATGATGAAGAATAATGGGCGGGTTATCAGACTGTAGCATGCAGTACAATCTATTTTTTTTATTATAGGACATAATTCTTACAATGAGGTCTAGAAAGGGGGGGAGGGGTCAGAACAGTGGCGGCTGGTGAAGTTTTAGGATGGGGGTGCGCCAGACCCCGGCCTTCCTTTTTGACCCATCCCACTTCTCATAAGCCCCATTCCTTATATAATCTTCCCACTCTGTCCCCTGTATTCCACTTGCTTCCACCCATGGTGTCAGTTATACAGCTCAGCATCACAAGACAGAGTATACAGCTCAGCATCACAGATCAGGGTATACAGCTCAGCCTCACAGATCAGGGTATACAGCTAAGCATCGCAGATCAGGGTATACAGCTCAGCCTTACAGATCAGGGTATATAGCTCAGCATCACAGATCAGGGTATACAGCTCAAGCGAGTGGTGGGTCTCCTTCACCAGCAGCCAATATCCATAGAACAGCTGATCCATATTCCATTATTGACAGCAACCACCCTCACCCCCCCCCACGGCCGGGCCGGTCCAGCGGCACTTACCACTCAAGTGGCGGGGCTCTCCTCCTCTCCAGTCTCTTCCTTCCCTGAAGCAGCGGCTCCGCTGTCCGCTCCGGCTCTTCAGGCTTCCTCCACCGTGTCTCCTCTTCCGCCAAAGCGCCGTTAGGCATCCAATAGGATTGCCTGATGCTTTGGCCAATTGGGAAATAGGTCTCACAGGCCTGCCCCCTGATTGGTGGGGAGGAACGTCAGTGTGAAAGTAGCCTATTGGAGCCCCTGGCTCTAATCGGGTGCTTCAAAATACACATCCCCCTCCTATCCCAGCCATAGTTATTCATGCGCCCGGTGTCCTGAAAATAGATAGGGAGGGCGAAGGGGGGGGCATTGCCCGTGCGCCCACAATGCACAGGCCGCCACTGGGTCAGAATCAAAATTCATATTCAGTCATCAAATTCTTGTACTAAGCAATCAGCTCAGAAACACAGCAGGCTTCTATTAACACAGCCAGGCAGTGACCCTCTCCCAGAACATCTGCAGCCGACTGATTTTTTTTTAGTTGTGGCGCCCTATAAAAGATACGCACAATCTCGAGGCATCCTGTATATAGTCACTAGTACACAGTCTGTAGTATATAGTCACTAGTACACAGTCTCTAGTATATAGTCACTAGTACACAGTCTGTAGTATATAGTCACTAGTACACAGTCTGTAGTATATAGTGACTAGTACACAGTCTCTAGTATATAGTCTCTAGTATATAGTCACTAGTACACAGTCTCTAGTACATAGTCACTAGTACATAGTCTCTAGTACATAGTCACTAGTACACAGTCTCTAGTACATAGGGTTTAGTACACTATTCATAATACATAGTACACAGGCCCTGGTCCCTAGTCTTTCTATAATAGTATAATGTGGTCATACATACATTCCTGATGGTAAAATCCTCCGGCAATGAAAGTGAAAGTGAAAGTTCCAATCTGTGATATAAATCTGAGCTGTGATCAGCTGGTCGGGGCTGAGGACTCAGATCTGGACTCTACTCTATACACTGAGCACTTACCAGGCACAAGTACTGAATCCCCGGTGAGAAGAGGACATTTCATCTCTTTTTATAACAATAGGAAGATGGATCATCCAGGAAGTAGAGGAACCGTACAAGAATTATTTACACTGATATCACATGTGTACATATAATGAGAAAGAACATGATATATATGAAATAAATGCAGACATCCCAAGTCTCCCGTGAGGTGCGGGAGTCTCCCGATCTCCCGGGAATGATCGGTGCGGGAGGGACAGCTGTGAACACCGATCTCCTTTGTATAGATTTTTAGCTGACAGCCGCTTCTCCTTCTGTCCCTCCCGCGGCTGTCGGCTAAAAAGCTATATAGGGAGATCGGTGATCACAGCTGTCCCTCCCGCCGCACTGATCATTCCCAGCTGTTTCCTGTGTGCTCCTCCCCCGGCCCCCTCCCGTGTCCTTCTCCACCCCCCTCTGTTCTCCTCTGGCCCCTCGTGTTCTCCTCTGCCATGCCCTGTCCTCCTCCTCCGCCCCCCTTTTTCTCCTCCGGCCCCTCGCATTCTCCTCTGCCGCTCCCTGTCCTCCTCCTCCGCCCCCCCTGTTCTCCTTCGGCCCCTCGTATTCTCCTCTGCCGCTCCCTGTCCTCCCCCCCCCCTGCTCTCCTCCGGCCCCTCGTGTTCTCCTCTGCCGCTCCCTGTCCTCCTCCTCCGCCCCCCCTGTTCTCCTTTGGCCCCTCGTATTCTCCTCTGCCGCTCCCTGTCCTCCACCCCCCCCCCTGCTCTCCTCCGGCCCCTCATGTTCTCCTCTGCCGCTCCCTGTCCTCCTCCTCCGCCCCCCCCCCACATCCCTCGCAGCCGGCTCCCCTCCTCTCCTGCTGACTGCATGGGGGGGGCTGTCAGGAATTGGACACAGTGAGCGAGATCACTCCTGTGATAACTGAGCAGAGTAAAATGTGTGTTACTCTGCTCAGTTTATGAATGAACAGTAGCCTCTGTCTCCTCTCCATTCATCTTCAGTGCTAAGAAAAGGACTGGGGAATCTGTGTCTTCAATCCCTTTGTCTGTCTCAAAAAGGGAGATGTCAGGGGTCTGTTTAGACCCCTGACATCTCACCAAAGCCCCCCCCCCCCCAAAAAAAAAAATAAAAAAATTGTAAAAACAATTCTAAAAAATGAAAAAGTGTATAAAAAAACTACTGACACCACTCTCTTCTCCCCTACCAACACCGTCCACTGCCCCAACCCCCTCCCCCCAAAAAGCATTGTGAAACACATTAAAAACAAAAACAAAAAATTAAATTGTAAAAAAAATCTATTATTAAAAATAAAAAAAACTACTGACACCGTCCACTGCCACATAGGGGCAAAGGGGGTGGAGTCAGGGGCGGAGACAAGGGGGTGGGGTGGGGGGCGTCAAAATTTGGTTTTGCCTAGGGTGTCAAAAATCCTTGCACCAGCCCTGGATGTAACCTGATAATAGAATGGACCACAAGGCAGAGGGCAAAATGATGAGACGTAACATAGACCTCGGTATTTATATTCAACGCAAGGTGGTGATGTATTGTCAGTGGAACGCAATGATAGGAAGTGACGTCGGGTACAGACAGGAAGTTCCGGGTGAGAGGTGAGTCGGGAGGAAGTAGAGAGAAGACATTGCTGGAACTGGCAGTAGAGGAGGTAATAAGATATTATTTTATATTTACACCCAGTAACCTCCCCGTCATGTCCGTCCTCTTCCTCCATAGTCGTCACTGTGATGTCTTTTATCTCCAGCAGATGATAATACATATTAACTATGTGAATATTATTAATGTTTATACATTGTTTAAATGTTTTTAGACCAGATACAGTACATCCTAAATATAGAACCATTTGACCTAATCACATGACATCACTCTTTTCTCTATTAATAAAACACAGACCTGACCGGAGAGGTGAGGAGGATTCTGGGAGGTCACATGACATCACTCTTATCTCTATTAATAAAACACAGACCTGACCGGAGAGGTGAGGAGGATTCTGGGAGGTCACATGACATCACTCTTATCTCTATTAACAAAACACAGACCTGACCGGAGAGGTGAGGAGGATTCTGGGAATGTACATAGCGTTAATTTAATTGTATACAGAAATTAACTAGTGAAGAGGACATCTAAGCAGTTAAAATTCAGTTACCAATCCCGTGATTCATTTTTAGAAGGACACAAGGATCTCTACAAGGACGTCATGATGGAGAATCAGCCGCCCCTCACATCACCGGGTAAGAGGAGACTTTATTGTAAAGGAGAGAACAGTACGGAGGCTCCACCTAGATCCCCATCATCTGATAAACACATAGAAACAATGTATTCAGTCAGTGTGTGTGTTTCCTACAGATGGATCCAGTAATGGGAACCCACCAGAGAGATGTCCCCGTCCTCTGTATTCCCGGGATTCCACACAGGAAGGTCACACCATCCCTCACCATCATCAGGTAGATGGGACTGACCATGTAGACCATCTATTGCAAGCTATGAGTTGACATTCTTTTATGTAATCCCTTGTTCCTAATTGAAAAGGTGTTCTATCATCTTTTGGAGTTTAGGGTGAAGAACTGAATGACATCAAAGTTGAGATTAAAGAGGAAGAAGAAGAGGGGTTGGTGGATGGAGATCAGCAGTCATTGAAGGAGAGAGGTCCTCTGTATTCAAGGGATTCCACCCAGGAAGATCACAGTTATAAAGAGAATGATCAGGTAGATGGGACTGGCCAAAAATAACTCAAAAATATTTTTTTACGAGTAGACAATCTTTGTAATTTCTTGTTCCTTTTTGTAAATCTAATTCTGTCATCTTTGGGGTTTAGGGTGAAGATCTGAAATACATCAAAGTTGAGGTTAAAGAGGAAGAAGAAGAGAGGTTGGTGAGTGGAGATCAGCAGTCTATGGAGGAGGGGGAGATGATTATGGAAAGTAAACAGGAGCAATCTTCTCTACATATGGACACAAGTAAGTCATAAACACTAAATGAAGAAACAACTTCACATTTTTAATATACTTCCATGATTTCTGTGGCCATATTTAGGCAATGATGTAGAGCTCATTTATGTGGCCGGGGGTTTCCCATCCAAATAGGTAAATGTGGTTGGTAAGGACGCAGCAGCCACTCTTTTCTTAACAACCATTGGCAGATGAGATAATGGTGATGTCATTGCCCAAATATGGCCTTGTGGCCATATTGGGGCAACAATGTAACCCGCTCCATCAGTTGCATACATGGCCGGGCATTCCCGATTATGTAAGTGTAAGTAAATGGGCTGGGTGACATCAGTGGTTGGTAAAGGTGTACAGGCTGCAACAGCCGCTGTTTCTTTCGCATTCATTGACAACTGGAAGCTGTCACGTTCGTCTGCCCTGAACACCCTAAACTTTCGGATGAACGTCTGAACAGCTAGTTTTCGGTCTAAACTAACGTTCCAATTGAACGCTGGTCATCAATGTACACATCCTGTTACACAGTGGGGTTTGGGTGTATTGAATCTTCTATCTGGTTTGTATTCATAGTTTGGTGTAATGATTGTACCCAATTCAATCCTGGAGCTCCGAGAGACTTCTTAGTGGTGGACCAACATATATGACTCCTGAATGTAAGACTAGAAATTGTTTTAAAATTCTTATTCAAAAAATGGTTTTCTTACAGATGGATGCTTTGTTCTGAATACCTCGGAGGGTGATCAACTTTTATCGCCAGATTTCAAGACAGAAGATGATGAGATCACACAATGTTCTCCAGGAGAAGATCCCATTACTCCAACTACACATCACAGACCTTACCATCTAGATGGATCAATGGATCCTTCTAAGCCTGAGGAATCTTCTGATCAATCCCATACTATGACTTCAGATGTCCACCTGAGATCAATAGATCCTTCTATTACTGAGGAATCCTCTGAACAATCCCATACTATGACTTCAGATGTCCACCTGAGATCAATGGATCCGTCTAATCCTGAGGAATCTTCTAATCAATCCCATACTATGACTTCAGATGTCCATCTGAGATCAATGGATCCTTCTAATCCTGAGGAATCTTCTGATCAATCCCATACTATGACTTCAGATGTCCATCTAAGATCAATGGATCCTTCTTTTTCTGAGGAATCTTCTGATAAATCCCATACTATGACTTCAGTTGTCCATCTAAGATCAATGGATCCTTCTTTTTCTGACGAATCTTCTGATAAATCCCATACTATGACTTCAGTTGTCCATCTAAGATCAATGGATCCTTCTAATCCTGAGGAACCTTCTGATAAATCCCATACTATGACTTCAGATGCCTATCTAAGATCAATGGATCCTTCTAATCCTGAGGAATCTTCTGATAAATCCCATACTATGACCTCAGGTGTCCATCTAAGATCAATAGATCCTTCTTTTTCTGAGGAATCTTCTGATCAATCCCATACTATGACTTCATATGTCCATCTAAGATCAATGGATCCTTCTTTTTTTGAGGAATCTTCTAATCAATCCCATACTATGACTTCAGATGTCCACCTGAGATCAATAGATCCTTCTATTACTGAGGAATCCTCTGAACAATCCCATACTATGACTTCAGATGTCCACCTGAGATCAATGGATCTGTCTAATCCTGAGGAATCTTCTAATCAATCCCATACTATGACTTCAGATGTCCATCTAAGATCAATGGATCGTTCTTTTTCTGAGGAATCTTCTGATAAATCCCATACTATGACCTCAGATGTCCATCTAAGATCAATGGATCCTTCTTTTTCTGAGGAATCTTCTGATCAATCCAATACTATGACTTCAGATGTCCATCTAAGATCAATGGATCCTTCTTTTTCTGAGGAATCTTCTGATCAATCCCATACTATGACTTCAGATGTCCATCTAAGATCAATGGATCTTTCTTTTTCTGAAGAATCTTCTAATCAATCCCATATTATAACTTCAGATATCCAACTGAGATCTCACAGTGTGGATCAATCAACACATCCATCAAAACCCAAGGAGACTTCTTTATGTGGTGGAAGTCACACAGGAGAAAGTTTGTTGTCGTCTCTAAATTGTGAGATATCTTGCACTAATAACAAAGCACCACCTATACAGCGGAGAAGTCCCTCCGTTGAGCATTCTTTTCCATGTTCAGAGTGCGGGAAATGTTTTACTGACAAAGGCATGCTTCATAGACACCAGAGGATTCACACGGGGGAGCGTCCTTTTTCTTGCACAGAATGTGGGAAATGTTTTTCTGACAATGGAAAACTTCACAGACACCAGAGAAGTCACACAGGCGAACGGCCTTTTTCATGTTCAGAGTGCGGGAAATGTTTCACCGCCAAGGGGACACTTCACGGGCACCAGAGAACTCACACGGGTGAGCGTCCTTTTTCATGTTTAGAGTGCGGGAAACGTTTCTCTTATAAAGGAGCCCTTGTCAAACACCAGAGAATACACACGGGGGAGCGTCCTTTTTCATGTTCAGAGTGCGGGAAATGTTTCACTCAGAAAGGTGCCCTTGTCAAACACCAGGAAATACACTCGGGTGAGCGTCCTTTTTTATGCTTAGAGTGCGGGAAATGTTTCCCCTATCAAAGAAGCCTTCTGCTACACCAGAAAACTCACACAGATAGGCTTCTTTTTTCTTGCACAGAGTGCGGGAAAGGTTTCCTTACGGAAAAATATCTTATTTCACACCAGAGAATTCACACGGGTGAGCGTCCTTTTTCATGTTCAGAGTGCGGGAAATGTTTTGCTATGAGACAAAACCTTCTTAAACACCAGAGAGTTCACACGGGTGAGCGTCCTTACTCTTGTTCAGAGTGCGGGAAATGTTTCACTATGAAACAATACCTCCTCGATCACCAGAAAATTCACACGGGTGAGCGCCCTTTTTCTTGTTCGGAGTGCGGGAAATTTTTTACCGCAAAACACTACCTTCTCAAACATCAGAGAATCCACACGGGTGAGCGTCCTTTCTCCTGCCCAGAGTGCGGGAAAAGTTTCCCCCTGAAAGAAAAACTTCTTGTGCACCAGAGAATTCACACCGGCGAACGTCCTTATTCTTGTCCAGAGTGCGGAAAAAGCTTCACGCAGAAAATTTACTTTGTTCATCACCAGAGAATTCACACGGGGGAGCGTCCTTTTTCATGTGCGGAGTGCGGGAAAAGTTTCACCTTGCAGCAAAAACTCATCGCACACCGGAGAACTCACACGGCTGAGCGCCCTTTCTCGTGCTCGGCGTGCGGGAAATGTTTCGCCACAAAGAGATACCTTGTTCAGCACCAGAGGATTCACACGAGCGAGCGTCCTTTTTCATGTTCGGAGTGCGGGAAATGTTTCACTCAGAAAATATATCTTCTTAAACACCAGAGAAGTCACCTACGTGATCATCTTTCTCTTGTTTAGAGTGTGGGAAATGTTTTACAGTCCAAGAAAATCAACTCCAATTTCTACCAAATGTGATTTTTGGTTCGATTCGGTTTGTTGTCTGTTAATCATTTGTCTTTGTTTTGTAAAATAAAAATAAAAACTCTTCACTTTATGATATTCTGTTCGGAGTCCCTTTTCTTTGTGGAGATGAAAGCTGCCCATCCCCCCCTACGACCCCTGGAAACAGGCAGGCGAGTAGGTAGGCACAAATGTAGTAACGGGGTCCAGATCCCACCGCGAGAGAGAAGGAGTTTCCTTGCTAGTGGCCACGTTCTGAGCTCAGGACTTAGGGGCCTCTCGAATTTTCATCCAGTCCTCAAGTTGTAGAGCTATAGTGAGGCCAGCTGCCCACTTTACACTATATTGTCCAAAGTATTGGGACGCCGGCCTTTACACGCCCATGAACTTTAATGGCATCCCAGTCTTAGTCCGTAGGGTTCAATATTGAGTTGGCTCCACCCTTTGCAGCTATAACAGCTTCAACTATTCTGGGAAGGCCGTCCACAAGGTTTAGGAGTGTGTCTATGGGAATGTTTGACCATTCTTCCAGAAGCCCATTTGTGAGGTCAGGCACTGATGATGGACTTGAAGTCCTGTCTCCACTCTAATTCATCCCAAAGGTGTTCTATCGGGTTGAGGTCAAGACAGTCAAGTTCCTCCACCTCACACTCGCTCATCCATGTCTTTATGGACCTTGCTTTGTGCACTGGTCCCGGTCATTTGGTGGAGGGGGGGATTATGGTGTGGGGTTGTCTTTCAGGGGTTGGGCTTGGCCCCTTAGTTCCAGTGAGGGGAACTCTTAAGGCGTCAGCACACCAAGACATTTTGGACAATTTCATGCTCCCGATAGGGTTCAGGGGTTGGGCTTGGCCTCTTAGTTCCATGAGAACTCTTAAGACATCACCATCCCAAGACATTTTGGACAATTTCATGCTGCCAACTTTGTGGGAACAGTTTGGACTCTTTATGGACCTTGCTTTGTGCACTGGTGTGCAGTCATGTTGGAACAGGAAGGGGTCATCCCCAAACTGTTCCCACAAAGTTGGGAGCATGAAATTGTCCAAAATGTCTTGGTATGCTGACACCTTAAGAGTTCTTTTCACTGGAACTAAGGGGCCAACCCCAACCCCTGAACCCTATCGGGGATCCTCCACCCCAAACTCGCTCATCTATCTTTATGGACCTTGCTTTGAGCACCGGTCCAAATCATTTGGTGGAGGGGGGATTATGGTGTGGGGGTTGTTTTTCATGGGTTGGGCTTGGCCCCTTAGTTCCAGTGAGGGGAACTCTTAAGGCGTCAGCATACCAAGACATTTTGGACAATTTCATGCTCCCAACTTTGTGGGAACAGTTTGGACTCTTTATGGACCTTGCTTTGTGCACTGGTGTGCAGTCATGTTGGAACAGGAAGGGGTCATCCCCAAACTGTTCCCAAAAAGTTGGGGGCATAAAATTGTCCAAAGTTTCTTGGTATGCTGACACCTTAAGAGTTCCCTTCACTGGAACTAAGGGGCCAAGCCCAACCCCTGAAAAACAACCGCACACCATAATCCCCCCCCTCCACCAAATGATTTGGACCAGTGCACAAAGCAAGGTCCAAAAAGACATGGATGAGTGAGTTTGGCATAGAGGAACCCCGATAGGGTTCAGGGGTTGGGCTTGGCCTCTTTCCACTGGTCCAAATCATTTGGTGGAGGGGGGGGATTATGGTGTGAGGTTGTTTTTCAGGGGTTGGGCTTGGCCCCTTAGTTCCAGTGAAGGGAACTCTTAATGCCCTGTACACACGGTCGGATTTTCCGACGGAAAATGTGTGATAGGACCTTGTTGTCAGAAATTCCGACCGTGTGTAGGCTCCATCACACATTTTCCATCGGAATTTCCGACACACAAAGTTTGAGAGCTTGCTATAAAATTTTCCGACAACAAAATCCGTTGTCGGAAATTCCGATCGTGTGTACACAAATCCGACGCACAAAGTGCCACGCATGCTCAGAATAAATTAAGAGACGAAAGCTATTGGCTACTGCCTCGTTTATGGTCCCGAAGTACGTGTTTTACGTCACCGCGTTTAGTACTATCGGATTTTCCTACAACTTTGTTTGACCGTGTGTATGCAAGACAAGTTTGAGCCAACATCCGTCGGAAAAAACCCATGGATTTTGTTGTCGGAATGTCCGATCAATGTCCGACCGTGTGTACAGGGCATTTGACATCACCATCCCAAAACATTTTGGACAATTTCATGCTCCCAACTTTGTGGGAACAGTTTGGGGATGGCCCCTTCCTGTTCTAACATGACTGCGCACCAGTGCACAAAGCAAGGTCCATAAAGACATGGATGAGCGAGTTTGGGGTGGAGAAACTTGACTGGCCTGTTCCCTACTGTGCTTGTGCGAGTCGAACTGCGCATTGTGAATGGTCCAGTAGTCTTCTGGGACCTGTGATGCGTCCCAGAAGACTGCAGGGGAAGGAGGGGGGGGGGGGGCGAACTTCCGTTTGCCGCAAAACCAGGTACCCGCTCCCACCCAAAAAGTGCCAAATGTGGCAGTGGAGAGGGTGGGCGGGGGAGGGTGCAACCAAGTGGCGCTTCCCCTTTTGGGTGGAGCTCCACTTTAAGTGGCCATGATTTAGCTTGGTACAACAAACTTTCCACGCCAGAGGCTCAACGGCCAAGGCAGAAAGCAAGGACAAAAGGGGCCAGCTCTACTCCGCGCCACTGGTAATAGGAAAGTAATCAGACTTATAACCTAAGTATTTCACTAGGCTTGAGAAAAAGAATATGAAAAAAAATCCTAGCACAAGAAGTGAGGGCCAAAATACAACGATGTAAAACGTATGTCAGGTAGGACCACCAGACATTGTTGAATGCTTTCCCAATGTCTGATGACAATGAGTAAGCAGGGATACGTCTTTGATGGATAGTACACAGAAGTAATGACGCCCTACAGACACTGTCACTGGCTAGATGGTGCAAGATAAACCCTATCTGGTCATGATGGATGAGTGAGCCAATTATAGGGTTGAGGAGCAACGTCAGAGCCTTGGCTAGAAAAGTTTGATATCAATGTTTAAGAGCGAAATTGGTCTGTAGTTTGACCATGACGTCATGTCAGTGCATGTCAGAATCATTGATATAATGGCTATTAATGTGTCCTTCCCAAACCCCTGCCCGACATAATAGACTGTTATATAGACTGTTATATGCTTTGACAAGGAGAGGGGCCAGTGTTTCAGCAAACTTCTTATAGTTGGCTGCAGGGAGACCATAGGGGCAATGGCGACCCTAGGGGGGGGCCAGAGGGGGCCCTGACCCCCCCAACATTATGCTGTGCCCCACCATGTGCCCCCCCAAAAAAAAAAAAAATTTTTTTTTTTTTTTTACAAAAAATCAATGTCTAAGAGGGAGAGAGTCCCCAGTCAGCTCCTGCAGGTGATTCCTCCCCCCTCCCCTGCTCGCTGACACTGCATAATGCGAGCGTTCACACAACCACGGCTGCCTGATCTGCTTCTTCACCTGCATCCTCATTGGCAGGGAGAAGAGCGAGTTGCAGGAAGGACTCCACCAGGACTTTCAGTTACTGAAAAAACAGACTGATTTCTCCCGTCCTTAGGACAGGAGGACCAGCCTTTAAATTCCAAGAGATGCCAGACCAGAGCTGTCAATAGCAGGGGCAGGACAGCAAGAGGAGGCTGGGGAACCCCACAGTGGCAGAACACCAGGGCCCGGAGGCAAGACAACCTTTGCAACCCTGATAGTTCTCCCACTGCTTTGGATCCTTATATTTTCTTGATATGCTGGTGACATATATCTCTTGTTTTCTGCCACCCAGGGGGACCCCAATACAGTAGGAAGGGAGCTCACTGCAGAACATGTGAAAGGGCCCGTTGTGGGGTCGTAGTAAAGGGCCCCAGGATATATATATATATATATATATATATATATATATATATATATATATATATATATATATGCATTTTATAGTTGCCCCCCTACTTTTGTCCCTGTCCCCCCATGTGCCCCCCCTAAATTTGAAAGCTGGAGACGCCACTGCATAGGGGCCAGGCCATTTGTTAGGTTTTAAGATTTTGATAGCTTGCAAGACTTCCTCCACCCTCATAGGACTTTCCATGAGGTCCCTCTGTGTTCAAGAATGTAGGTAAGAACAGTCCAGAGAAGAACCGAGCAGGCTGCACCCCTGAGAAGGCTCAGGTCAGCCATGTATAGTTTGGAAAGCTATTTTTGTATTTGTATTTTTTTGTATCTTTTTGTTTGTGATTGTATACATGTTTTGTCACTGTGTGGCGAGTAGAGTGTGGGTCCTCGGGCCTACCCTGAAAGTCTTGGGAGGGGGTGGACATAGGCCTTCTGGCTTGGTTCTCCCCCTCTCCTTTGAGGGGTCTCCCTTCGGGGGAGCCCAACTGTACTTGGGTTGGTCTGTTTCGGCAGACCTTCCAGTAAACGGGGTCCGCCTGGTTTCGGCCAGATGGACCCATTGTCTGAGTACCTCAGTCCCTGTCTGGAGCCTAACGCCCCGGGGGATCAGGGTAAGGTCCTTCCCTAGCGGAGGACTCTGTACACCCGTTGCACGTTTTTGTGTTTCACTCTCTATGTGTGGGCACTTTTTTTTGGCACCGGGTGGAAGTTTTTGAGGTGTGTTTGCACGCCACTGGCTTTTCAAAAAAAAAAAAAAAAAAGTATAGTTTGGAAAGCTAGTTTTTTTTAAAGACTTTTTACTGGGGTACTGGAAAAAGTTTCTCTGGAGAGCTTTAGTTGAATCAGTTGCTGGGTTTTTATCAAAATGTAAAAGCTGATGTGTCAATAGGTTGGACTATTAGCCTTGTGAAAAATGTGCTCTGTTTGGGGTGTTCCAATGAACGACAGCTAACTCTTAAAATAGGGATATAAACACATCATAGTAACAGGTAAAACGATGGGGAGGGAAATGGACAGGGCAAAGAAAGGGCGGGTCTGTTTGCTATCACACCCACATCCTCACTGACTATCACACACACACAAAGGCCTCTCGTCCCTTCTTGACCCACCCTCAAAAATGGGTCCCAGCAGATCAAGTACTGGATCCTTTGTGGAAGATATTCCGAACCAAAGGTCACAAAGGTTCATTCCTCTCCCAGGCTTAACTTTTAGTTTCCTTTGAGCAGATGATCACACAGGATGTTCATCACCCTTCAGGCACCATGCTGGCCAGGTGTGGGGGCATCTAAATAGCCTCAGACGTCCTACTGATCAGATGGTAATGACCTTGTGCAATCATCTAGCCTTGTTTACTGCAGGCTAGCTGTGGAAATTGTCATCTGCCTAAAATCAAGTCCTTTCAAAGCCACACTGTCAAGCCATATTGTTCTTATGTCCCATCTGCACTCTCTTGGTGGGACCTGCAGATCACATTTTCGACAGACTCAGCTAGCAATAAATCTAGTTCAGTTCAAGACTTTTTTTCAGAAGTCGTTTATTAGTGGAGCTAGCCTGGGAAAGATCATGGAGGGACTGGTAGTCACGTTCCAGCCATTGCAACAAGAGCCGCTTTAAAGTTGGGAGGACCTCTGGATACATGTGCCCCTTATAACGAGCTTGTGGGTTTCTCATCCCATCTGAGTCTTTCCATCACATCAGAGTTTTCCGATAACATCAGAGTCTTCTGATCACAACAGAGCCAACTGAGCACTTACAGGACGCAAGTGCAGAATCCCCGATGAGAAGAGGAAGTTTCATCTCTTTTCCTAATAATAAGAAGGTGGATTATCTAAGAATAAGAGGAACTGTACAAGAACCATTTACAGTGATGTCACATGTGTATGTTTACTAGGAAAGGGCATGACATATATGAAATAAATTAGTCCTGTGTATTGGTAATCCAATTAAAACATTGTAAAAAAAATGATATATTTCTACAATTTTTTTTTCCTGTATAATCTTTTTGTGTAGTCGTCAATGTATCTTAATAGAAGAATGTACCACAAAACAGCGGGCAAAACAATGGAACGTAACATAGACTGCAGTATTTATATTCAACACAAGACGGTGATCTTATGTATTTTCAGTGGAACGCACTAACAGGAAGTGATGTCAGGTGCAGACAGGAAGTGATGTCAGGTGCAGACAGGAAGTTATGTCAGAGTATAAATAGGAAGTTCCAGGTGAAAGGTGAGCCGGGAGGAAGTAGAGCGGAGACATTGTTGAAACTGGCAGTAGAGGAGGTAATAAGATCTTATTTCCTATTTACACCCAATAACCCCCCCCCCCCGTCATGTCCGTCCTCTTCCTCCATAGTCACTGTGATGTCTTTTATCTCCAGCAAATGATGACAAATATTTTTTTTCATATGTTATTGATTTTTATATACCGTACTTCCCTAAGAAATCCCAAACTTTTTTTTACTTTTTAGATGCTTCAAAGATTTTCGGGTTTACTTTCAGTCATATTAATAATGCCTGTAATATAGTAGAAGAAGCAGTCTGAGGTGTCAGAACTATGGATCGGATATTATTCATCCCAGTACAGTCCAGATAATTTTTGGCGAGGAGTGTTCTGTATATATTGGTTCGAGGTGAGGAGGATTCTGGTAGAGTTAAAAAGGACACAAGGATCTCCACAAGGACATCATGATGGAGAATCATCCGCCCCTCACATCACCGGGTAAGAGGAGGCTTTATTGTAAAGGAGAGAGCAGTACGGAGGGTCCACCTAGATCCCCCATCATCTGATAAACACATAGAAACAATGTATTCAGTCAGTGTGTGTGTTTCCTACAGATGGATCTAGTAATGGGAACCCACCAGAGAGATGTCCCCGTCCTCTGTATTCCCGGGATTCCACACAGGAAGGTCACACCATCCCTCACCATCATCAGGTAGATGAAACTGAGCATGTAGACCTAAAATATAAACTAAGCTACTTAATTCCTTGTTTCTAAATTTATAAATGTTTTCTATAACCTTTGGGGTTTAGGGTGAAGAACTGAAAAACATAAAAGTTGAGGTAAAAGAAGAAAAAGAGAAGTTGGTGAGTGGAGATCAGCAGTCTATGGAGAAGAGAGGTCCTGTGTATTCCCGGGATTCCACCCAGGAACATTACAACTATACAGAGAATGATCAGGTAGATCACACCATCCCTTACCATGACATAGGAGCCAGGCCATCTCTTGTTTCCTTATATTTATATGTTCTGTCATCTTTGGAGTTTAGGGTGAAGAACTGAAGGACATCAAAGTTGAGGTAAAACAAGAAGAAGAGACGTTTGTTAGTGGAGCTCAGCAGTCTGAGGAAAGAAGTCATCTGTATTCCCAGGATTCAACCCAGGAAAATAATAATTATACAAAGAATGATCAGGTAGATATAACTGGGCAAGAAAAGCACCTGTTTGCCCCCTAATACAGTACTTCCCAACATAATTCCTCAAGTACCCCAAGCAGACCATGTTTTGGGAATTTACCTTAGAAAAATGTATAAATACTAAGCCATGAACATTGATCCTAAAATCATGACCTGTTGGGGGTACCTGACCTGAACTACTGCCCTGGGACCTTCCAAGTTGACATTTCACCTCAGAGTGGGAGTTGATTAACTAAAACTGGAGAAGGATCAAAGCTTGCCACCTGAACCTCCACAACATCTCCAAAACAAGGCCCTTACTAACCAAAAATGACACCACAAAGCTTCTAATTCACTCCCTGGTTATCTCTCGCCTGGACTACTGCAACTCCCTTCTCATTGGCGTACCTTTACATAGCCTATCCTCTCTTCAGTCTATCATGAATGCTACTGCCAGACTCATCCACCTCACCAACCGTTCAGTGTCTGCTACCCCTCCCTGCCATTCCCTCCATTCGCTTCCATTCAGTTTCCTCCACCCCTCTTCCAGTCCCTCCACTGGCTTCCATTCAGTGTTCTCTACCCCTCTCTACCAATCCCTTCACTGGCCTCCATTAAGTGTCCTCCACGCCGCTCTGCCCATCCTTCCACTTGCTTCCATTCAGTGTCCTCCAGCCCTCTCTGCCAATCCCTCCACTGCCCTCCATTCAGTGTCCTCCATGCCTCTCTTAAGAATCCTTCCACTGAACTCCTTTCAGTGTCCACCACCCCTCTCTGCTATTCCTTCCACTGGCCTCCATTCAGTGTCCTCCACCCCTCTCTCCCAATCCCTCTACTGGCTTCCAGTCAGTGTTCTCCGTTCCTCTCTGCCAGTCTCTCCACTGACTTCCATTCAGTGTCCTCCACCCCTCTCTACCAATCCCTCAACTGGCTTCCATTCAGTGTCCTCCACCCCTCTCTGCCAATCCCTCCACTGACTTCCATTCAGTGTTCTCCACCTCTCTCTGCCAATCCCTCCACTGGCTTCTATTCAGTGTCTGCCACCCCTCTCTGCCAATCCTTTCACTGGAAAGTAAACATAAATCAGCGCGAAGTGGTGTATAACAAATGCAGCAGCTGAACACTAGGGTCAAAATTCAAATCCCTTAACAAAAATAAAAACAGACAGTGCAGCGCTAAAAGATTAAATAAAAACTGGAGAAAACACAATGAAATCCACCACAGTGTAAAATCAATGAGTCCATAAAAGTGGTCCTAATAAAATCTTCAATTCTGAATGGACAACATGCTTGCAGAGAGGTGATTCCAGAAGCCCACCACCACGGTAACAAATGGCCTCTCACCTGATGGTGTGGACCCTTTAGTTATAGAGGGTCAAAAAGCGCCTTTTCAAGTAACCAAATGGTATGCAGCATACATAGACATCCGTCAGAGACCCGGTAAAGGACACTCCAATATGGCCATATATGAAATGAAAATGGCAAAGAAATAGTGCTCTCCGTATATATAACTCTTTAATCAATGTATAAAAATCATAACACTCACATGTATAGCACTTGGTAAGTGCAAGCAAACAGACAGAAGCGGTGAGGATCTTCCGAACAGCAGTGCGGATGCGCAGTGGCCGCGGGTGACGTCACGGCGTATCCTCGTTCTGGACGCGTTGCGTCCCAGTGGGCGGGGACTTCATCAGCAGATGAGGACACGACGTGGGCACCCCCCGCGCTATATACCAGGTGAGTAACCATGACAACAGTAAACAGAGCATGATCAACCTCACGCGTACCCGGAAGTCAATCCGGATGTGACCCCTTATAGTGGAATATGCAATAAACGGAAGCTTCTAATCCAATACATATTAAACCATTGAAAAGGGGATAGAATTAAAACAAATGATACAAGAATGCATCAATCCTAAAAGGAAATGTGCATCAATCCAAAAAAGGATTTATACAAAAAAACAAACAAAAACCATTAGAAATATTTAGCAATAATTTCAAAATGATTAAAAGGAATTTAAAAATTATTAAAAATATTTTTTAAAATTATGTGAGTCATCCGCGGCCACTGTCACCCCATAAATACAATAGCATATACAATCAGATAAAAAACAATTAACGGTCTGTTATAAAGCAATTTGTGTCGAAATCCACGTTTAACCCATCAGGGCAAAGAACCCTGGTTTCAAAGATCCAATATGATTCTCTTTTACTCAATTGTCTTATAAAAGACAAAAAAGGCTCCTTCATTAAGGGACCGTTTGGCCCCTAGTGTTTTGAACCCCCCTGTCCCCACCTCTGACAGGTTGTTCTCCTTTTTGGGTGGTTACTATGCATGCGGCAAATGCCCACGTTGTGTCCTCATCTGCTGATGAAGTTCCCGCCCACTGGGACGCAACGCGTCCAGAACGAGGATACGCCGTGACGTCACCCGCGGCCACTGCGCATCCGCACTGCTGTTCGGAAGATCCTCACCGCTTCTGTCTGTTTGCTTGCACTTACCAAGTGCTATACATGTGAGTGTTATGATTTTTATACATTGATTAAAGAGTTATATATACGGAGAGCACTATTTCTTTGCCATTTTCATTTCATATATGGCCATATTGGAGTGTCCTTTACCGGGTCCCTGACGGATGTCTATGTATGCTGCATACCATTTGGTTACTTAAAAAGGCGCTTTTTGACCCTCTATAACTAAAGGGTCCACACCATCAGGTAAGAGGCCATTTGTTACCGTGGTGGTGGGCTTCTGGAATCACCTCTCTGCAAGCATGTTGTCCATTCAGAATTGAAGATTTTATTAGGACCACTTTTATGGACTTTATTGATTTTACACTGTGGTTGATTTCATTGTGTTTTCTCCTGTTTTTATTTAATCCTTCCACTGGCCTTAATTCAGTGTCCTCCACTCCTCCCTGCCAATCCCACCAGTGGCTTCCACTCACCCAATGAAAAAAAATTCAAAATACTAACAACTTACAAAGCCATCCACGACTCTGCCCCAGCTTCATCACTAACCTTGTCTCAAAATACCAACCAAACCATTCTGTTCATTCCTCCCAAGACCTCCTGCTCTCTAACTCCCTTGTCACCTCCTCCCATACTCGTCTCCAGGACTTTTCCCGAGCCTCTCCCATCCTATGCTACTCCCTACACAAATATGTCCAACTATCTCCTACTCTGTTTTAGACGATCCCTGGAAACCCTCCTCTTCAGAGAAGCCTATCCTGCCTCCACCTAACAACCATACTTTTATTTTCTCCATCAGCTCATCCTCCACAGCTTTTACCTTTTGTATCAATTGACCCTCCCTCTTAGATTGTAAGCTCTAATGAGCAGGGCCCTCTGATTCCTCCTGTATTGAATTGTATTGTAATGGTACTGTCTGCCCTCTTGTTGTAAAGTGCTGCGCAAACTGTTGGTGCCATATAAGCCCTGTATTATAATAATAATAATGATCAGGTAGATGGGACTGGCCAAAAAAAACCCAATAATAAATCTATGAGTAGACATTCTTCTGTGCAATCTCTTTTTCCTTGTATCAAATGTGCTCTGTCATCTTTGGGATTTAGGTGAAGAAAGGAAACACATCAAAGTTGAGGTTAAAGAGGAAGAAGATTCATTCTATGGGGGGGCATTCTTCTATGTAATCTTCTTATACTAAAATGCTCTCTTTTTTTGGAATATAGCGTGAAGAACCAAAGGATATCACAGTTAAAGAGGAGAAAGAAGAGACGTTGGTGAGTGGAGATCAGCAGTCTATGGAGGAGGGAGGTCCTCTGTGTTCCCCGGATTCCACACAGGGACATCATAACTATACAGAGGATGATCAGGTAGATGGGACTAGGCAAAAAGAACTCAAAATTAATTCAAAGAGAGGACATTCTTCTATGTAATCTCCTTATACTAAAATGTTCTCTATCTTTGGGATGTAGGGTGAAGAACCTAAGGGTATCACAGTTAAAGAGGAAGAAGAAGAGACGTTGGTGAGTGGAGATCAGCAGTCTATGGAGGTGAGATGCCCTCTGTATTCCTGGGGTTCCACCCAGGAAGATCACAGTTATAAAGAGAATGATCAGGCCGATGTGACTGGCCAAAAATAACTCAAAAATAATTCTACGAGTAGATGTTCTTCTTTGTAATTTTTTGCTCTTTTTTATAAATGTATTCTGTCATCTTTGGGGTTTAGGGTCAACATCTGAAAGACATTAAAAATGAGGTTAAAGAGGAAGAAGAAGAGAGGTTGGTGAGTGGAGATCAGCAGTCTATGGAGGAGAGGGAGATGATTATGGGCCGTAAACAGAAGGAATCATCTCTACACATGGACAAAAGTAAGTAATGGACATCTCCGTTCTTCAATATGTTGTCATGTTTCCAATAAATGAGGTGGCAGAAGGTCCATCTCCGTTCACACAGTTACAGTGTCAGTTTGGGTGTATTGCATCCTTTATCTGGTTTGTATTCATAGTTTGGTGTAATGATTGTCCCCCAATTCCATGCCAGAGCTCCGATAGACTTCTTAGTGGTGGACCAAAATATTTGACTCCTGAATGTAAGTCTAGATTTTCTTTTTTAATTTTTTTGTTAAAAATTGTTTTCTTACAGATGGACATTTTGTTCTGAATACCTCAGAGGCAGATCCAAATTTATCTCCAGATTTCAAGGCAGAAGATAATGACATCACACAATGTTCTCTAGGAGAAGATCCCTATACTCCAACCATACATCACAGACCTTACCATCTGGAGAGATCAATGGATCCTTCTAATCCTGAGGGATCTTCTGATAAATCCTATACTATGACTTCAGATGTCCATCTAAGATCAATGGGTCCTTCTAATCCTGAGGAATCCTCTAATAAATCCCATACTATGACTTCAGATGTCCATCTAAGATCAATGGATCCTTCTAATCCTGAGGAACCTTCTGATAAATCCAATACTATGACTTCAGATGTCCATCTAAGATCAATGGATCCTTCTAATCCTGAGGAACCTTCTGAGAAATCCCATACTATGACTTCAGATGTCTATCTAAGATCAATAGATCCTTCTAATCCTGAGGAACCTTCTGATAAATCCCATACTATGACTTCAGATGTCCATCTAAGATCAATGGATCCTTCTAATCCTGAGGAACCTTCTGATAAATCCAATACTATGACTTCAGATGTCCAACTAAGATCAATGGATCCTTCTAATCCTGAGGAACCTTCTGAGAAATCCCATACTATGACTTCAGATGTCCAACTGAGATCTCACAATGCGGATAGCTCGACACATCCATCCAATCCCAAGGAGTCTTCTTCATGTGATGGAGGTTACATAGGAGAGAGTTCAATGTCATTTATGGATTGCAAGAAATCTAACATTAAAAACGCACTAACCAAACAGCAGAGTGGTCCCTCGGGTAAAAGTCCCTTTTCATGCCCAGAGTGCGGGAAATGTTTCACTCGGAAATATTCCCTTCTTGTGCACGAGAGAAGGCACACGGGGGAGCGTCCTTTTCCCTGTTTAGAGTGCGGGAAATGTTTTGTTGTCAAAGAAAGACTTCTCATACACCAGAGAACTCACACGGGTGAGCGTCCGTTTTCGTGTTCGGAGTGTGGGAAAGGTTTCACTATCAATAAAAGCCTTCTTAATCACCAGAAAACCCACACTGGGAAGCGTCCTTTTTCATGTTCTGAGTGCGGGAAATGTTTCGTTCAGAAAGGGGAACTTCGTATACACCAGAAAAGTCACACAGATAAGCGTCGTTTTTCATGTTCAGAATGTGGGAAACGTTTCCCTCTGAGAGGAAGACTTCTTAGACACCAGATAATTCACACGGGTGAGCGTCCTTTTTCATGTTCAGAGTGCGGCAAAGGTTTCACTACGAAACAAAGCCTTCTTAAACACCAGGGAATTCACATGGGTGAGCATCCTTATCCATGTTCAGAGTGTGGGAAATCTTTCACTCAGAAAGAAAGCCTTGTTAGACACCAGAGAACTCACACGGGTGAGCGTCCTTATTTGTGTACAGAGTGCGGGAAATGTTTCCTGGATAAATCAGGTCTAATTAGACATCAGAGAAATCACACAGGTGAGCGACCTTACTCATGTTCACAATGTGGGAAAAGTTTCGTTGAGAAACATGCGCTGGTTACACACCAGAGAACTCACACAGGCGAACGTCCTTTCTTATGTACAGAGTGCGGGAAATATTTCACCCAAAAAGAAAACCTCCGCGAACACCAGAAAATTCACATAGGGGAACGTCCTTTTTCGTGTTCAGAGTGCGGCAAATGCTTCACGAAAAAGTCAAAACTTATTGTGCATCAGAGAGTTCACACGGGCGAGCGGCCTTTCTCATGTTCAGAGTGCGGGAAATGTTTCACCTGGAAAAGAAGCCTTCTTACACACCATAAACTTCACACAGGTGAACGTCCTTTCTCGTGCGCGGAGTGCGGGAAACGTTTCATTCACAATGAAGACCTTGTTAGACACCAGAGAGTTCACACGGGCGAGCGTCCCTTCTCGTGTTCGCAGTGCGGGAAATGCTTTACAGTCCAAGGAAATCTCATCAGACATCAGAGAATCCACAACAAATGACGCTGCTGGCAACTGTGATTGGCATTTAATGGGTGGAGTCGTTCAAATTCCAGTAAGAGGAGTGGGAGTCCCTCATAATAGGCCCAGCAGATACAGTGGGGGAAAATAATGATTTGATCCCCTGAAGATTTTGTAAGAGGTCTGAGGTTTCTTGAAGTTGGTGACCAGGTTTGCACATGCACATGCTTTCTCTTGGCAACTCAAAGTTTCAGCTTCCTCCATAAATTTTCTATCGGATTAAGGTCTGGAGACTGGATAGGCCACTCCATGACCTTATTGTGCTTCTTCTTGAGCCACTCCTTTGTTGCCTTGGTGGTATGTTTTGGGTCATTGTCATGCTGGAAGACCCATCCACGACCCATCTTCAGTGTTCTGGCTGTAAATAAGTATTTGATCCCCAAGCAAAACATGACTTAGTACTTGGCGGAGAAACTTGGTGGACTTGTGTCTTTTTTCAACCTCACCTACTATGTAACTATGAAACCCTTGTTGGCAAGCACAGAGGTCAGACGTTTCTTGTAGTTGGTGACCAGGTTTTCACACATCTCAGGAGGGATTTTGGTCCACTCTTCTTTACAGATCTTCTCTAAATCCCTAAAGTTACCTGGCAACTCGAAGTTTCAATTCCCTCCATAAATCGGATTAAGGTCTGGAGACTGGCTAGGCCACTCCATGACCTTATTGTGCTTCTTCTTGAGCCACAACTTTGTTGCCTTGGTGGTATGTTTTGGGTCATTGTCATGCTGGAAGACCCATCCACGACCCATCTTCAGTGTTCTGGCTGAGGGAAGAAGGTTCTCATCCAAGATTTTACAATACATGGCCCCGTTCCATCGGTTCCTCGATACGGCAAAGTCAGCCTGTACCTTTTAGCAGAGAAAAAGCCCCAAAGCATCATGTTTCCACCTCCGTGCTTGACTGTAGGGGTGGTGTTCTTAGGGTCATAGTCGGGCCTTTTTCTTCCTGCAAACACGGCGAGTCGAGTTGATGCCAAAGAGCTCAATTTTGGTCTCATCTGACCACAGCACCTTCTCCCAATCCTTCTCCGAATCATTTAGATGTTCGTTGGCAAACATCAGACGGGCCTGTACATGTGTGTTCTTGAAGGAGGGGGACCTTGCGGGCGCTGCAGGATTTCAATCCATGGCGGCGTATTGTGTTAGTCAGCATTTTTCTTTCTCCAAACGCAGCGACTTGAGTTAATGCCAAAGAGCTCAATTTTGGTCTCGGAAGTTTGTCAATGAACATCTAAATGATTCAGAGAAGGATTGGGAGAAGGTGCTGTGGTCAGACGAGACCAAAATTGAGCTCTTTGGCATTAACTTGACTTGCCTTGTTTAGAGGAAGACAAATGCTGACTATTACCTTTAGAACACCATCCCTACAGTCAGGCATAGAGGTGGAAACATTATGCTTTGGGACTGTTTCTCTGCTAAAGATATAGACCGACTTTGCCGCATTGAAGGGCCATGTATTGTAAAATCTTGGATGAGAACCTTCTTCCCTCAGCCAGAACACTGAAGATGGGTTGTGGATGGGTCTTCCAGCATGACAATGACCCAAAACATACCGCCAAGGCAACAAAGGAGTGACTCAAGAAGAAGCACATTAAGGTCATGGAGTGGCCTAGCCAGTCTCCAGACCTGATCCTATAGAAAATTTGTGGGGGGAGTGGAAACTTTGAGTTGTCAAGTGACAGCCAAGAAACCTTAAGGATTTAGAGAAGATCTGTAAAGAAGAGTGGACCAAAATCCCTTCTGAGATGTGTGCAAACCTGGTCACCAAATACAAGAAACGTCTTACCTCTGTGCTTGCCAACAAGTGTTTCTCCACCAACTTCTAAGTTATGTTTTGCTTGGGGTTCAAATACTTATTTTACTCACTGAACTTATAGTCAGCATTTTTCTTCATTCGAACACGGCGAGTCGAGTTGATGCCAAAGAGCTCAATTTTGGTCTCATCTGACCGCAGCACCTTCTCCCAATACTTTGTTGAATCATTTAGATGTTCATTGGCATGACTGTACATGTGCCTTCTTGAGGAGGGAAACTCACCGTGTTTGGAGGAAGAAAAATGCTGACTATGACCCTAAGAACACCATCCCTACAGTCAAAAACGGAGGTGAAAACATGAAGCTTCAGGGCTGTTTCTCTGCTAAATTGATAAACGAATTCTGAAACAAATCAACAGAATGAAATTAGTACCATAACGAATCTATCTGAAACTGAACATATTTACTCGGAATTATAACCTACAGTATACTATTGGGATTTGTCTTCCACCAATGAGCCTTTTTGGCTGTTGCGCTTCATTACTCTTTGTTATGCATCAGCTGGACCAGCCTCTTCAGTAAATTATAATTATCAATACATTTATTTTGACCCCGATATCTTCAAGATTTGTTTTATTGAATGTTATTCCGATATTCTGATTTGTAAAATAAACAAGAAAACTCTTCACTTTATGATGTGTCCTGAGTCTCTTTTTTTACTAATGACCAGAATTCTATGATGATCGGGGAGAGTCATCCCTCGGTCTTTTATTAGTGTAGCACTCTCTAGTGTGCTACTAGATTAGTGCTGGCAAATTTATGTTAGACTCATGGTTAGCTTGTGAGTCTGAAATTTGGGTCAGGATTTACTGCAGGTCAGGTTGGATAACTCACCAGGTCTCTGGTACCTCCCCCCTGGATCTGGAAGTTTGGAAAAACTTCTAGAAGTTAGTGGGTGGAGGCCAGGAGGACAGATCTCAATACTTGAGGAAACTTGGCCAATCCCCAGGCAGAATGCTCTGGCAGGGTGGCTGCGTCAACGCGTCGGATGGAAGATGGAGTGGTGAAGAGGCTGTCATGGCCTGTAGGGTCCACTTAGGTCTAGGGGAGGCTCCAGGCTAGGCTCAGGTTAGCTTAAGAAGATCCATTCAGCATCATGGTTTGAACAGGATTATTGCCTGAGGCCAGTGGGTGCAAGCAGGACAGAGTGAGTACTTCAGCACACTCGGGGATTCAGAGGGGCATAGACTACCACATTTAGCAAGCTTTCAAAGGACAGTACTGTTCTTAGCCCTTTCTATCCCTTGTCCTGGGAGATCTTCGAAGCAGCCTGGTGGGCTGGTAGACAAGCAGCCGCGAGGACTGGTAGTTTCTGCACACGGTGGAGCTGGGAGCCGTTCTACAAGAAGAGAGCTTTTCAATATTTTGTGCTATTTTCCAAACAGGGGCTGACATTCACAGACATGACTAGGCATGATGGGAATTGTAGTTCTTGAACAACTGGAGGGCCATAGTTTGAAGACCCTTGCTCTGGATAGAGGGCATAAAGGTTCCAAAGAATATAGTGTGAGCAATGGAGGGGGAGCTATTTCATCTGCAGGGAGAGGAAGTTGCATCTCTTTTCATAATAATAGGAGGATGGATCATCCATGAAATAGAGGAACTGTACAAGAATCACATATCTACATTTACTCGGAAAGGAACATTATATACACTACAATACCAAAAATATTGGGACGCCTGCCTTTACACACACATGAACTTTAATGGCATCCCATTCTTAGTCCGTAGGGTTCAATATTGAGTTGGCCCACCCTCTGCAGCTCTAACAGCTTCAACTCTTCTGGGAAGGTTGTCCACAAGGTTTAGGATTGTGTCTATGGGAATGTTTGACCATTCTTTCAGAAGAGCATTTGTGAGGTCAGGCACTGATGTTGGACAAGAACCACAAAAAAGAAAGGGCGCACCGACCTAGTGCATTATCCTAAAACCATAGCTTTATTGTTAAAAATGGTAAGTAGTATACTCAGAAATTGGCTGTTGCACCAAAGCTCATCACATAATACAGCATCGTTCAGTCAACAGTACATCATAACATATGGCAGGAGGTGAAAATCCAATAGGATAATGCGTTTCAAGGACTAGCCTCTTCCTCAGAGCCTTTCCTTTGTGCACTGCTCCAAATCATTTGGTGGAGGGGGGATTATGGTGTGGGGTTGTTTTTCAGGGGTTGGGCTTGACCCCTTAGTTCCAGTGAAGGCAACTCTTAAGGCGTCAGCATACCAAGACATTTTTGGACAATTTCATGCTCCCAACTTTGTGGGAACAGTTTGGGGATGGTCCCTTCCTGTTCCAACATGACTGCCCACCAGTGCACAAAGCAAGGTCCATATAGACATGGATGAGCGTGTTTGGGGTGGAGGAATTTGACTGGTCTGCTCAGAGTCCTGACCTCAACCTGATAGAACAGCTTTGGGGGGTGGCAACATTGCACAGAGATAGAGGAACTGATGACGTTCCCCCCCCTCTGGGACCCCAGGAACCAAAAGCGACGGGGATTCCTCATTTCCGGGTCCTCCTCTCTGGTTACCTGATTGGCCCCATTGGAGGCCACAGGAGAGATTTGGGGTCTAATAGAGCAAGCAAGGTCCATAAAGACATGGACGAGCGAGTATGGGATGGAGGAACTTGACTGGCCTGCTCAGAGTCCTGACCTCAACCCGATAAAACACCTTTGGGATGAATTAGAGCGGAGACTGCAAACCAGGCCTTCTCGTCCAACATCAGTGCTGGACCTCACCAATGCGCTTCTGGAAGAGTGGTCAAACATTCCCATAGACACACTCCTAAACCTTGTGGACAGCCTTCCCAAAAGAGTTGAAGCTGCTATAGCTGCAAAGGGTGGGCCAACTCAATATTGAACCCTATGGACTAAGACTGGGATGCCATTAAAGTTCATGTGCGTGTAAGGGCAGGCATCCCAATACTTTTGGTAATATTGTGTGTATGAAATCCTCTGTATATTGGTTATCAAATGTAAACATTGTAAAAAAAAAAAATCATATATTTATATAATTATTTTGCTGTATAATCTGTGTGTGTAATCATCGATGTAACCCGATAGAAGAATGGACCACGACCCTGAAAACTCATCTCTTCAGAGAAGCCTATCTGGCCCCCACCTAACAACTGTACATTTATCTTCTCAATCAGCACATCACCCACAGTTATTACCTCTTGTATCTCTTGACCTTCCCTCTTAGATTGTAAGCTCTAAGGAGCAGGGCCCTCTGATTCCTACTGTATCAAATTGTATTGTATTTGTACTGTCTACCCTCAAGTTGTAAAGCGCTACGTAAACTGTTGGCGCTATATAAATACTGTATAATAATAATAATAATAATAATATGATGGAACGTAACGTAGACTGCAGTATTTATATTCAACACAAGGTGGCGATCTCGCTTTTGTCGGTGGAATGCAAAGACAGGAAGTGATGTCAGATACAGACAGGAAGTGATGTCAGGTACAGACAGGAAGTGATGTCAGGTACAGACAGGAAGTGATGTAAGAGTATATATAAGAAGTTCCTGGTGAGAGGTGAGTTAGGAAGTAGAGAGGAGAGATTGCTCGAACTAGTAGCAGAGGAGGTAAGAGGATCTTATTTTACAATAAATAACACCCAGTAACCCCCCCCCCATAAAAGGAATAGGGGGCACTCTTTACGTCTGGAGGAAAAGAGAATCAGCAGGATGTGGAAACCTTGCAAAAAGATCTGAACAAATTAATGGGGTGGGCAACTACATGGCAAATGAGGTTCAATGTAGAAAAATTTTAAATAATGCATTTGGGTGGCAAAAATATGAATGCAATCTATAGACTGGGGGGAGAACCTCTGGGGGAATCTAGGATGGAAAAGGACCTGGGGGTCCTAGTAGATGATAGGCTCAGCAATGGCATGCAAAGCCAACAGAATATTGGCATTAAAAAGGGGATCAACTCCAGAGATAAAACAATAATTCTCCCACTCTACAAGACTCTGGTCCGGCCGCACCTGGAGTATACTGTCCAGTTCTGGGCACCAGTCCTCAGGAAGGATGTACTGGAAATGGAGCGAGTACAAAGAAGGGCAACAAAAACTAATAGAGGGTCTGGAGGAAATTAGTTATGAGGAAAGGTTGTGAGCACTGAACTTATTCTCTCTGGAGAAGAGACGCTTAAGAGGGGATATGATTTCAATTTACAAATACCGTACTGGTGACCCCACAGTAGGGATTAAAACTTTTTTGCGGAAGGGAGTTTAACAAGACTCGTGGCCACTCATTAAAATGAGAAGAAAAGAGGTTTAACCTTAAACTACGTAGAGGGTTCTTTAATGTAAGAGCGGCAAGGATGTGGAATTCCCTTCCACAGGCGGTGGTCTCAGCGGGGGGCATCAATAGTTTCAAGAGACTATTAGATAAGCACCTGAATGACCGCAACATACAGGGATATACAATGTAATACTGACATATAATCACACACATAGGTTGGACTTGTGTCTTTTTTCAACCTCACCTACTATGTAACTATTTAGGAATTAATCTACACATACGGAAAGCCTTCTTCACAATAAGAGCTGTTGAAACACGGAATGGGCTCCCTCAAGAACCAGTACTGAGCAGCTCAGTAGATTGTTTTAAAAAGTAGTTGTGTAGCCCCCTCTAGTGTGCTACTAGTGTGAGTGCGGTAATATTTATGTTTCGACTCATGCTTAAACCTGTGAAACCCTTAATTGGGTCATGGGTTTCCTTTAGGTCAAGGCAGGATGACTCATGCAGGCAAGTCTCTGGTGCCTCCCGATGGTTCTGGAAAGTTGGAGAACGTTTTGGAAACTAGAGGGCGAAGGCTTGGAGGGTTGTTCTGCCTACTCTGGGGAGCTTGGCCAATCCCTGGGCGGTGGGCCTGGCAAGGGTGTTTAAGCCAGCCCTTAAGTATGGATGAGTCATGCTGGCAGGGAAGTCAGGTGGAGGATAGAGATGGAGTGCTGAGGGGACTGTTGGTGGCCCTTGAGGTGAACCCCCTGCTCTGGGGGCGGGGTGCTGTGATTCTGGTTGATGCTCGGGCTGACTTGGGAGGATCCTGACAACAGAAGCAATTTGGAGGGGGGTCCTCCCTGAGAGTCAGCGGGAGCAAGGAGGACAGTGTGAGTACTACAGCATGGTCAGGGGCAAGTGGAGAGATGGCCGCATGTGGCAGGTCTCTCTGGAAGATAGCGGTGTGCTTAAATCTTTCTTAACCTTGCCCTGGGAGATCTCAAGAGAAGTCGGGTAGATTGGGGAAGAGTCGGTTGGATAGACTGGGGAAGAGTCGGTTGGGTAGACTGGGGAAGAGTCGGTTGGGTAGACTGGGGAAGAGTCAGTTGGGTAGATTGGGGAAGAGTCAGTTGGGTAGATTGGGGAAGAGTCGGTCGGGTAGACTGGAGAAGAGTCGGTCGGATAGAGTGTGCAAGAGTTGGCCGGGTAGACTGGGGAAGAGTCGGCCGGGTAGACTGGGGAAGAGTCGGCCGGGTAGACTGGGGAAGAGTCGGTCGGGTAGACTGGGGAAGAGTCAGTCGGGTAGACTAGGGAAGAATCGGCCGGGTAGACTGGGGAAGAGTCGGTCGGGTAGACTGGGGAAGAGTCAGTCAGGTAGACTGGGGAAGAGTCGGTCGGGTAGACTGGGGAAGAGTCGGTCGGGTAGACTGGGGAAGAGTTGGTCGGGTAGACTGGGGAAGAGTCGGCCGGGTAGACCGAGGGAAGAGTCGGCCGGGTAGACCGGGGAAGAGTCGGCCGGGTAGACTGGTGAAAAGTGTCTACAAGGGAGTTGGAAGTACTCCATGATGCAGTCGACTTGCTTGGCTGTGCAGGAGTTGGGAACCCAGTTATCTGCAACCCTACAGGGGAAGTGCTACAGTTGGAAATATAACTGGATGTTAACATTTATAGGAGAGACAGCGGGAGCAAGGAGGACAGTGTGAGTACTACAGCATGGTCAGGGGCTTACAAGTGGAGAGATGGCCGCATGTAGCAGGTCTCTCTGGAAGATGAGGTTGGGTAGACTGGGGAAGAGTAGGTTGGGTAGACTGGGGAAGAGTCGGTTGGTTAGACTGGGGAAGAGTTGGTTGGTTAGACTGGGGAAGATTTGGTTGGTTAGACTGGGGAAGAGTCGGTTGGTTAGACTGGGGAAGAATTGGTTGGCTAGACTGGGGAAGAGTTGGTTGGCTAGACTGGGGAAGAGTTGGTTGGCTAGACTGGGGAAGAGTCGGTTGGCTAGACTGGGGAAGAGTCGGTTGAGTAGACTGGGGAAGAGTCGGTTGGGTAGTGTCACGAACAGTACTCAATTGCTTCTGTAGGTAATGACATTTTGGAAGATAAGAAAGGAATTTTTTCCCCAGTTGGCTCAATTTGGACCATAATTTACAGGGTTTTTTTCTTTCTTCTAAGTCAACACTTGGCACAGGATTATGCATATGGAGATTTTCTATTCATTTATTTTTTCTATTGGTCAAACAAGTCTTTTCAATCTTTTTTTCAAGTCATTTATCCAACTTGAGGAGTGGAAGTATTTAGAAGGACACAAGGATCTGTACAAGGACGTCATGATGGACAATCAGCCACCCCTCACATCACCGGGTAAGAGGAGACTTTATTGTAAAGGAGAGAGCAGTACGTAGGGTCCACCTAGATCCCCCATCATCTGATAAAGACATAGAAACAATGTATTCAGTCAGTGTGTGTGTTTCCTACAGATGGATCCAGTAATGGGAACCCACCAGAGAGATGCCCCCGTTCTCTGTATTCCCGGGATTCCACACAGGAAGATCACACCATCCCTCACCATCATCAGGTAGATGAAGATGGATGTTGAGAACATAAAAGTGATCTGACTGTATGAAAATATATTCCACTTTTAGGTTTAGGGTTATTCATGCTCACATTTTAAAGAAATTATTCCCTGCCATTTTGTTTGTTCAGAATAAAAATCTTATGGATATAAAAGATGAGGTTAAAGAGGAAGAAGAGACGTATGTGATGGGTGATCAGCAGTTCAAGGAGGAGGTTGTGATGATGGGCAAAGTTAAAGAGGAGGAATCTTCTCCAGACGTCGGATCAGGTGAGTGATGGCCACTAAATGCAAAAACTGTTCAGGTATATGGATTGATGTTTAAGGATCTGTAGATCCATCTCTACAAGGATGTCATGATGGACAATCAGCCGCCCCTCACATCACCGGGTAAGAGGAGACTTCATTGTAAAGGAGAGAGCAGTACGGAGGGTCCACCTAGATCCCCCATCATCTGATAAACATATAGAAACAATGTATTCAGTCAGTGTGTGTGTTTCCTACAGAGGGATCCAGTAATGGGAACCCACCAGGGAGATGTCCCCGTTTTCTGTATTCCCGGGATTCTACACAGGAAGGTCACACCATCCCTCACCATCATCAGGTAGATGAAGCTGAGCACGTAGATCTAGAAGATCATTTCAAGCTCTGACAGGACATTCGTCTATATAAATTTTTTTCTTTTAATAAATATATTCTATCATCTTTGGGGTTTAGGGAGAAGAACGGAAAGACATCAAAGTTGAGGTTAAAGAGGAAGAAGAAGAGAGGTTGGTGAGTGGAGATCAGCAGTCTATGGAGGAGGGTTGTCCTCTGCATTCCCAGAATTCCATCCAGAAACATCAGAACTATACAGAGAATGATCAGGTAGATGGGACAGGGGAAAAGGGACTCGAAAATAGTTCTAAGAGAGGACATTCTACTATGTAATCTCTTGTTCCTTTTCTATCATCTTTGGAGTTTAGGGTGAAGAACTCAAAGACATCAAACCTGAGATTAAAGAAGAAGAAGAAGAGAGGTTGGTGAGTGGAGATCAGCAGTCTATGGAGGAGGAGGAGATGATTATGGAAAGTAAACAGGAGGAACCTTCTCTACATGTGGACACAAGTAAGTAATAAACACTAAATGCCGAAACGATTCACATTTTTATATAACTATATGAGTATAAAATATGTATTTACATTTATTTTTACACTCCCCCCCCTTTTTATTTTTTACACTCCCCCCCTACATATGAATTATTATTCATATTACCAGGATGGCCCCTGCCTCTGACATGCTCCCCCGTCGTGAAGAGGTTTGGTCTCGCCTCTGGGACCTCCAGCCGCCTGTGCGACCTTTCCGGGTCCCCATCAGCCAAAGCCTTGGCCCGTCTTCAGCATCCGCGGCATCCTTATTTCTATTACAAGATGTTTACATTCCATGTAATATGAATAAAAAAGAGGGGGGGGAGGGGCGACAGTGTAAAAATAAATAAAAAGTAATCTTTTTTTCTAAAGCAGAAGATTAAAAGAAAAAAAAATTCTGACCCCCAGATCTCTCCATAAAGAGGTCCTGTCATCCTTATTTCTATTACAAGATGTTTACATTCCATGTAATAGGAATAAAAGTGATAAAAAGGGGGGGGGGGGGGGAGGTGTAAAAATAAATAAATAAAAATAATCTTTTTTTTCTAAAGCAAAAGATTAAAAGAAAAAAAAGAAAAATTCTGACCCCAAGATCTCTCCATAAAGAGGACCTGTCATCTTTATTTATATTACAAGAGATGTTTACATTCCATGTAATAGGAATAAAAGTGATAAAAAGGGGGGGGGGGGGGGGAGGTGTAAAAATAAATAAATAAAAATAATCTTTTTTTTCTAAAGCAAAAGATTAAAAGAAAAAAAAGAAAAATTCTGACCCCAAGATCTCTCCATAAAGAGGACCTGTCATCTTTATTTATATTACAAGAGATGTTTACATTCCATGTAATAGGAATAAAAGTGATAAAAAAAGGGGGGGGGGGGCGACAGTGTAGAAAATCAAAATTAAAGGTAAAGAAGAGATTTGGGAATTTTCTGACCCCAGATGTCTCAATAAAGAGGACCTGTCATCCTATTACCAGAGATGTTTACATTTCTTGTAAAAGGAATAAAAATGTTAAAAAAAAAGGGGGGGGGGGTGACAGTGTAGAAATAAATAACTAAAAAGTACTTTTTTTTCTAAAGCAAAAGATTTTAAAAAAATATTTTGCTTTTAAAGGTAAAGGAGAAATTTGGGGTCTTTTTGACCACAGATCTCTCCATAAAGAGGACCTGTCATCCTTATTTATATTACAAGAGATGTTTACATTCCTTGTAATAGGAATAAAAGTGATCAAAAAATAAAAAGAATTTTAAGGGAAAGTGTAAATATAAATAAACAATGAAAAAAAAAAAAAAAATAGTAAAGCGCCCCCATCCCCATGCGCGGAAGCGAACGCATACGTAGGCTGCACACGCAGATGTAAACAGCGTTCAGACCACACATGTGACGTATCGCCGCGATCATTAGAGCGAGAGCAATAATTCTCAGGCCAGACCTCCTCTGTAACTCTAAACTGGTAACCTGCAAAAAAGTTTAAAGCGCCGCCTATGGAGATTTTTAAGTTCCGGATTTTGTCGCCATTACACGAGCGTGCGCAATTTTAAAGCCTGACATGTTAGGTATCTATTAACTCGGTATAACATCATCTTTCACATTATACAACAAAAATCGGGGTATATATTGTGTGTTTTTTTTAAATCATTAAAGTATAATTTTTTCAGAAAAATTGCATTTGAAAGACCGCTTGAGCAAATACAATGTGACATAAAATATTGCAACGGCCGCAATTTTATTCTCTAGGGTCTCTGCAAATAAAAAAAAAATATATATATATATATATATAGATATAGATTTGGGGGTTCTAAGTACATTTCTAGCAAAAGAAAACTGATTTAGACTTGTAAACAAAAAGTGCCAGAAAAGGCCGGGTCTTCAAGTGGTTCATGATTGGTTTTCTTACAGATGGACGCTTTGTTCTGAATACCTCAGAGGGTGATTCGAATTTACCACACGATTTCAAGTCTGAAGATGATGAGATCACACAATGTTCTCCAGGAGAAGATCCCATTACTCCAACCGCACATCGCAGACCTTACCATCTGGGAGGATCAATGGATTGTTCTAATCCTGAGGAACCTTCTGATAAATCCCATACTATGACTTCAGATGTCCATCTAAGATCAATAGATGCTTCTAATCCTGAGGAATCTTCTGATAAATCCCATACTATGACTTCAGATGTCCATCTAAGATCAATGGATCCTTTTAATCCTGAGGAATCTTCTGATAAATCCCATACTATGACTTCAGATGTCCATCTAAGATCAATGGGTCCTTCTAATCCTGAGGAACCTTCTGATAAATCCCATACTATGACTTCAGATGTCCATCTAAGATCAATAGATGCTTCTAATCCTGAGGAATCTTCTGATAAATCCCATACTATGACTTCAGATGTCCATCTAAGATCAATGGATCCTTCTAATCCTGAGGAACCTTCTGAGAAATCCCATACTATGACTTCAGATGTCCATCTAAGATCAATGGATCCTTCTAATCCTGAGGAACCTTCTGATAAATTCCATACTATGACCTCAGATGTCCATCTAAGATCAATGGATCCTTCTAATCCTGAGGAACCTTCTGATAAATTCCATACTATGACCTCAGATGTCCATCTAAGATCAATGGATCCTTCTAATCCTGAGGAACCTTCTGATAAATTCCATACTATGACTTCAGATGTCCATCTAAGTTCTCACAGTGCCGATCAACCAACACATCCATCCAAATCCAAGGAGTCTTCTTTATATAACAGGGGTCACATGGGAGAGCGTCCTTTTTCATGTTCCGAGTGCGGAAAGTGTTTTGCTACCAAAGGAACACTTGTTAGACACCTAAGCATTCACACAGGTGAGCGTCCTTTTTCATGTTCAGAGTGCGGGAAATGTTTCATTAGGATGGGAGTTCTTCGTGCACACCTGAGAATTCACACGGGGGAGCGTCCTTTTTCATGTTCGGAGTGTGAGAAATGTTTTTCTGACAAAGGAACACTTGTTAGACACCTAAGCATTCACACGGGAGAGCGTCCTTTTTCATGTTCAGAGTGCGGTAAATCTTTCATTAGGATGGGGAGTCTTCGCACACACCAGAGAATTCACACGGGCGTGCGTCCTTTTTCATGTTCAGAGTGCGGGAAATGTTTCAGTAATAAAGGAAAACTTCTTGGACACCAGAAAAGTCACACGGGTGAGCGCCCCTTTTCATGTTCTGAGTGTGGGAAATGTTTCACTACGAAAACGGGCCTTCATAGACACCAGTCAGTTCATACGGGTGAGCGTCCTTATTCATGTTCAGAGTGCGGGAAATGTTTCGCTGTGAAAGAAGACCTTGTTAAACACCAGAGAAGTCACACCGGTGAGCGTCCTTTTACTTGTTCAGAGTGCGGGAAATGCTTTCTTAGGGTTGATCACCTTCTTCTACACCAGAGACGTCACACGGGGGAGCGTCCTTTTTCTTGTTCAGAGTGCGGGAAATGTTTCGCTGAGAACAACAGACTTCTTATACACCAGAGAATACACACAGGGGAGCGTCCTTTTTCATGTTCAGAGTGCGGAAAAAGTTTTATTGACAAAAGAGTACTTCATATACACCAAAGAAGTCACATGGATGAGCGTCCTCATTCATGTACAGTGTGCGGGAAATGTTTCACGAATGAAGGAGGACTACGCAGACACCAAATAATTCACACGGACGAGTGTCCCCATTCATGTACAGAGTGCGGGAAGTGTTTCACGGATAAAGGAAAACTTCTTAGGCATCAGAGAACTCACACGAGTGAGCGTCCTTTTTCATGCACAGAGTGCGGGAAATGTTTCATTGATAAAGGAACACTTCTTAGACACCAGAGAATTCACACGGGCGAGCGTCCTTTTTCATGTTCAGAGTGCGGGAAATGTTTCACTCAGAAAGGGAGCCTTCATGTACACCAGAGAAGTCACACAGGCGAGCGTCCTTTTCCATGCTCAGTGTGCGGGAAACGCTTTCCTAGGGTTGATCACCTTCTTTTACACCAGAAAATACACACAGGGGAGCGTCCTTTTTCATGTTCAGAGTGCGGGAAATGCTTTACCAACAAAGGAAAACTTCGTATACACCAAAAAAGTCACACGGGTGAGCGTCCTCATTCATGTACAGAGTGCGGGAAGTGTTTCACTGATAAAGGAACACTTCTGAGACACCAGAGGATTCACACGGGTGAGCGTCCTTTTTCATGTTTAGAGTGCGGGAAATGTTTCACTATAAAAAAGAACCTTCTTAGACACCAGAGAATTCATACCAGTTAGCATTCTTTTTCATGTTTATAGTGCGGGAAATGCTTTACTGACAAAGGAGCCCTGGCACCGCCGCCTTTCCCAGGCTCACCTATCTGACCACGGAGCCCGGGACTGTTACAACTGGCGGGGGGTGGCGACATTGCACAGAGATCGAGGAACTGATGACGTTCCTCCCCCTCTGGGACCCCGGGAACCAAAAGCGACGAGGATTCCTCACTTCCGGGTCCTCCTCTCTGGTTACCTGATTGGCCCCATTGGAGGCCACAGGAGAGATTTGGGGTCTAATAGAGCAGCCAAGGTCCATAAAGACATGGACGAGCGAGTTTGGGTTGGAGGAACTTGACTGGCCTGCACAGAGTCCTGACCTCAACCCGATAGAACACCTTTGGGATGAATTAGACTGCGAGTCAGGCCTTCTCGTCCAACATCAGTGCCTGACCTCACAAATGCTTTCTGGAAGAATGGTCAAACGCTCCCATAGACACACTCCTAAACCTTGTGGACGGCCTTCTCAGAAGAGTTGAAGCTGTTATAGCTGCAAAGGGTGGGCCAACTCAATATTGAACCCTACGGACTAAGACTGGGATGTCATTAAAGTTCATGTGCGTGTAAAGACAGGTGTCCCAATACTTTTGGCAATATAGTGTACATATTGGTTGCGTGTATGTTATAGATAAAGTTCCTTGGACGTCATAAAGATCAAACCAGTCAATCTTGAAGGAAATCAACCTTTCATATTCACTGAAAGGGACAAATCCTAAAGCTGAAGCTCGAATACTTTAGCCACCTAATGCGAAGAAAGGACTCATTGGAGAAGACCCTGATGCTGTGAAACATGGAAGGAAAAAGGAGAAGAGGACGACAGAAAACAAGATGGAATAGAGACCATCATTGAAAAACAATGAATATGAAGTTAACCACCTCAATACAGGGCACTTATACCCCCTTCCTGCCCAGACTAATTTTCAGCGCTCTCACAGTTTGAATAACAATTACTCAGTCATGCAACACTGTACCCATATGAAATTTGCCTCCTTTTTTTCACACAAATAGAGCTTTCTTTTGGTGGTATTTAATCACTAATGGTTTTTTTTTAATTTTTTGTGCTATAATAAAAAATAAAAAAGACTTTTGTGAAAAAAAAAAATCTTTGTTTCTGTCTGACTTTTACACAGCCTGGCCACATACAGAGGCCCAACATTGAAGTAGCACCTTTAGGCATTCTACGAGCATAAATGACACATCTCATTTCTCAACCACCTATTACACTTTTGAAGGCCCTGGAGCACCAGGACAATGGAATTGCCCACAAAATGACCCCATTTTGGAAAGCAAACACCCTAACGTATAATCTATGAGGCATAATGAGTCTTTTGAACGGTTCATTTTTTCCCAGAAGTTTTTGGAATACGTGGAAAAAAAATGAAAACACATTTTTTTTTACACAAAGTTGTCAATTTATAAGATATTTCTAACACAGCATGTATATAACAAAAATTACACCCCAAAATACATTCTGCTACTCTTCCTGAGTATGGTGATACCACATGTGTGAGACTTTGTGGCCAGGCTGTGTAATACAGAGGCCCAACATTCAAGTAGTACCTTCAGGCGTTCTAGGAGCATAAATTACACATCTCATTTCATTCCTACCTATCACAGTTTTGAAGGTACTTGAGCACCAGGACAATGGAATTGCCCACAAAATGACCCCATTTTGGAAAGCAAACATCCCAACGTATAATCTATGAGGCATAGTGAGTCTTTTGAACGGTTCATTTTTTTCCAGAAGTTTTTGGAAAATGTGGAAAAAAAATGAAAACACATTTTTTTTTTACACAAAGTTGTCAATTTATAAGACATTTCTAACACATAGCATTTATATAGCAAAAATCACACCCCAAAATACATTCTGCTACTCCTCCTGAGTACGGTGATACCACATGTGTGAGACTTTTACACAGCCTGGCCACATACAGAGGCCCAACATTGAAGTAGTACCTTTAGGTGTTCTAGGAGCAAAAAATTACACATCTCATTTCATTCCTACCTATCACACTTTTGAAGGTCCTGGAGAACCAGGACAATGGAATTACTCACAAAATGACCCCATTTTGGAAAGCAAACACCCCAATGTATATTCTATGAGGCATGGGCTGCAGATAGGTACTCGGGTACTCTGATGGGCTGATGACAGGTACTCGGGTACTCTGATGACCTGGTGACAGTTACTTAGGTACTCTGAAGGACGGTGACAGACAGGTACTCATATGGACTGTGACAGGTACTCAGATGGACTGTGGCAGGTACTTGGGTACTCAGATGGACTGGTGGCAGGTACTCGGGTACTCAGATGAACTGTGACAGGTATTCGGATACGCAAATGAACTGTGACGGGTACTCGGGTACTCAGATGGACTGTGACGGGTACTCAGATGGACTGTGACAGGTACTCGGGTACTCAGATGGACTGTGACGGGTACTCGGGTACTCTGGTGGACTGTAACGGGTACTCGGGTACTCTGATGGACTGTAACGGGTACTCGGGTACTCTGATGGACTGTGACAGGTACTCGGGTACTCAGATGGACTGTGACAGGTACTCGGGTACTCTGATGGACTGTGACGGGTACTCAGATGGACTGTGACAGGTACTCGGGTACTCAGATGGACTGTGACAGGTACTCGGGTACTCTGATGGACTGTGACAGGTACTCAGATGGGTGGTGACAGGTACTCGGGTACTCTGATGGACTGTGACAGGTACTCAGATGGGTGGTGACAGGTACTCTTTATTGGGGGGAGGGCAATCAGTGTGTTGGTGTACACTGTAAGCGGTAACGAGATGTTACCACAATCTCCTTTTCACACACGATCGGTAAAAAGTAAACTGTTCACCCCCCTCGGTGTCAAGCGGTGTCTCAGTGACACGCCGCCACCGAAGGTACAGGGCTGCGCTCACACGATTGCGCGCATGCCCTGTTTAAATTTAAATGGACGGACGTCATATGACACCCGCCCAGAACAAGAGCTGCGCCACCTGGCCGTTATATGACGGGCGGCAAGCGGTTAAACAAGCTCCGGAAGGCAGTGGAGTACAGAAAAGCCTGACGCACTATGGTCCATGAGGTCACGAAGAGTCGGATACGGCTAAACGACTGAACAACAACAATGTTATATATGGGGATGGAGGCATGATACGTTAGGCACCTGGTCACAGATTTTTTTCTACAATTGGTCTTTTATTAGTGAGTCATAGAGTTTAGAAAGTCCATATCCACACGTGTGTCAAACGATAGTCTAAGGATACATGAGCTATTTAATGTCACAGATCAGCAGCTTTGCTGCTACTGCTGATCTGTCACTTTTATTTCCACAGACCAGCAGGTACATGTAGTCCTGCAGCTGTACCATGCAACGTTCTGCTGTTACCTGTTATCTCACAAGACATGTATTCAAGCAGGCCAGTCAAGTTCCTCCACCCCAAACTCACTCATCCATGTCTTTATGGACCTTGCTTTGTGCACTGGTCCAAATCATTTGGTGGAGGTGGGGATTATGATGTGGGGTTGTTTTTCAGGGGCTGGGCTTGGCCCCTTAGTTCCAGTGAAGGGAACTCTTAAGGCGTCAGCATACCAAGACATTTTGGACAATTTCATGCTCCCAACTTTGTGGGAACAGTTTGGAGATGGCCCCTTCCTGTTCCAACATGACTGCGCACCAGTGCGCAAAGCAAAGTCCATAAAGACATGGATGAGCGAGTTTGGGGTGGAGGAACTTGACTGGCCTGTACAGCGTTTTGACCTCAACCTGAAAGAACAACAGTGCCTGACCTCACAAATGCGTTTCTGGAAGAATGGTCAAACATTCCCATAGACACACTTCTAAACCTTGTGGACCACTTCTTATGTTGCCACTAAACAACAAAACCAGAAAATTAAATCAAAATAAATTAATAAAGTCCCATCCACCAATGTGTGAAAAAAGTGTTCATATCGTAAAATATACATTCCTCTACTTCTTCTCATCAGACGGTGTTTTCCACCACTTGTGCCACACCAATGCACTCATCACAACGTGATGACCCCCTAATTAAAGGTAAGGTGAAAATCGCTTAATCCAGTGGATTGGATATGTTCTCCAGATAATGATGGATCCACCATTCTACTCCATCTCCAGGGATGCTGTATGTAGCTCTCAATGGGACGAACAGTACACCCCGGAAAATGAAAATCCTCATTGTGTAGTATTTATTTAAAAGGGTAAAATTGTCCCCAAAGATATAAAATAAACTCTCACATTTTAAGGTGCCCAGTCCTCGGCACCAATACAATCAGTCTGTATATTATATCCTCGCCACCGCTCCGCTCTCGGGAGCCAGCGTGCGTTCCAAAGTGAGGAACCGGAAATGACGTAACCGTAAGATCCGGATATGGTGATCACGTTACTGCCTCTACATGTTTTGCTGAACCAGTTTCTTCAGGAAACATGTTGGGGCAGTAATGGGACCGCTATATCCAGGTCATACGATTACTTAATTTCTGGTTCTGCACCTTGACCCATTGACAAGGGGCTTTGGGGTGGGCGGGGGAGGGCAGAGTCCCCCTGTCCCAAAGCACTGACCATGTTGAGGGCATGTGGCCTGGTATGGTTCAGGAGGGGGGCACTGCTACTGAACCATAAATGGCGGTGACACCAAATTTGAAGGACATCTAGGGGCCATTAATGAGACCTTTCCTACCAAGCTTGGAGTTCCGAGGACCTATTGATCCGGAGATACTGACCAATGCAATATACATATCGACAAGGTGGCAACAGAGCCCGGCTAGAGGTCTGACGCATTACTGCCACGTTCCTCGCAAGGGAGCTTTCAAATGCCGGTGGGTTCTCTTTGGGTGGCCGTATCTCCGGAACCCTTGGGGCCACAGACACCAAACTTGGCACCCTGGTACTCACCCATTAGCTCACCCAACCCCCATACCCCCCCGCTTTCCCGTCCTGCCAGGTTGCATGCTCGGATAAGGGTCTGGTATGGATTTTGGGGTAGACCCCATGCCATTTTTATTTTGGCGGGGGTCCCCTTCAAAATCCAATTCAGACCCTTATCCGAGCATGCAACCAGGGTCTGGTAAAGATTTTGTGGGGGGGCGCACACCGTTTTTTTTCTTCACTTTTTTCTATTGCCGGCAATGTTTTATTTTCATTGAGCTGTCAGCGGGAAAGCCCATTGACAGCTGATAACTCATCTGTTGTTAAGGACTCCCGGCCTGCTCCTTATCAACCAGCTCTTCACTGTGCCCTGATTGGGCAAAGCTTTGCCCAGCTAGGGCTATGAATGCACTGTGTAGCACGCGGTAGGCAAACATCCTGCCGAGCGCCCCGCAAATTCAGGTGATTGCCAAACGGGCAGACGGGATGTTCGGGCTGTGCTGTTCACTCTTTGCCCCCACCCTTTTCCTGTCCTTCCAGGCTTCATGCTCAGATAAGGGTCTGGCATGGATTTTGGTGGGGAATCCGCGCCATTTTTAAAAAACATTTTGGTGTGGTGGTTACTTCAAAATCCCTACCAGACCTTAGGGACTGGTACAGATTTTGGCGGGGGACCTCACGCCATTGTTTTAAAAAATGTTGGCATGGGGTTCCTCTGTAAAATCCATACTAGACCCAAAGGGCTATGGGGGGGACCCCTACGCCATTTTTTCCCCCCACTTTTTGTTATTCATTAAGCGGGGAAGCCCGTTGACAGCTGATGACTCATCCTTTGGGCCCAATCAGAGCTCAGAATGCACTGTATAGCACGCAAATTCAGGTGTTTGCCGAACGGGAACGCAAACTTTTGCTCGGCTCCAGCTGTTCGCCCAACTCTACTCATCATCTCAAGACACTCTGTAATTGACATGCTAATTATTTACTGTACTTAACCTTCCTTCACAAATGAAAAATTTGAACGAGATCGAATGTATTGTGGGCAATGGAGGGAGAGTGATTTCATCTTGAGGAAGAGGAAGTTTCATCTCTTTTCATAATAATAGGAGGTTGGATCATCCACGAAATAGAGCAGAGGTCCCCAAACTGCGGCCCGAGGGCCAGATGTGGCCCTTTGCTACCCTTTACCTGGCCCTTGGGGCACTATTCCTCCCACTGACACCAACAATGGGGCACTATTTCTTCCACAGAAACCAATGATGGGATGCTATTTCTTCTATTGATAGGGGCACTATTCCTCCTCCTATTGAACCACCAACCCTGAGGTCATATTTATTATCACTCATGCCAGGCCCAGGACATTTTCTGCCCCCCGCTGGCCACAATCCGGCCCTCCTAAAGTCTGAAGGACAATAAACTGGCCCTTTGTTTGAAAAGTTTGGAGACCCCTGAAATAGGGGAACCGTACAAGTATCATCTACAGCAATGTCACATGTGTACATTTACTAGGAAAGGTCATGATACTATATATATATATACACACACATATATATATATATATATATATATATATATATAAAAAGGTAATCAAATTAAAACATTGCAAAAAAATTCATATATTTATATAAACATTTTCATGTATAATCTGTGTGTGTAATCATTAATATAACTTAAAAGAAGAACGGACGGGGTCACAAGGCAGAGGGCAGAATGACGGAACGCAATGTAGACTGCGGTATTTATATTCAAAACAAGGTGGCGATCTCATTTAATGGAACGCAAAGACAGGAAGTGATGTCAGGTAGAGACAGGAAGTGATGTCAGGACAGGAAGTGATGTCAGGTACAGACAGGAAGAGTATAAATAGGAAGCTCCGGGTGAGAAGTGAGTCAAGGAGGAAGTAGAGAGGAGACGTTACTAGAAATAGCAGCAGAGGTAATAAGATCTTATTTTACACCCAGTAACCCCCCGTAAAAGGAATAGGGGGCACTCTTTACGTCCAGAGGAAAAGAGAGCTAACCTCCACATACGGAAAGGCTTCTTCACAATAAGAGCTGTTGAAATACGGAATGGACTCCTTCAGGAACTAGTACTGGGCAGCTCAGTAGAGTTGGATGCTTTCCTAAATGCAAAAATATAACTGGATATTAACATTTAAAGTTTTTATTTTTATATAACATTTACAGGATATTAACATTTTAGGGTTATAGGTGATAACATGTTTGAGGTGATGGTAGTCATCCTATTATGGACCTTAAAGAAGGGGGACACACCCCGAAAGCTTGTCCTGAAAAATTGTCTGTTAGTGCAAATAAAGAGAAGTATGGCGGGAAGTACTCAATTGTTTCTGTAGGTAATAACATCAGAGATGAATGATCCAGGGAATATCCAAAAGTATTTGGAAGCTAAGAAAGGATTTTTTTTTTCCCAGCTGGATCAATTTGGACCATAATGTATTGGGGTTTTTGCTCAGGGGTATTGATTTAAAATTCACACAAGTCCATCTGGTCACTAAAATTTTCTTCCAGCTGTGGTCCAAATCTCAAGTCTGTGCTATGACTCAGAAAGATTGAAGGCATCTACTTTCCATTTTTTGGCGCAAGCCACGCTCTCTGGCGCTTTTGTTACTGTTTCCTTCGCACACTCTGGTAATACTCTGTAAATGTCCCTATTAGTGATTACCCCCATAAATCAGTTGCCACGGTCAGAGTACCCCATTATATCAGGTGTCCCTATCAGAGTGCCCCCTTGAGTAATGTGTTCCCATCAGAGTGTCCCCTTACATCAGGTTTTTGCATCAGAAGGCCCCTTTGCATAGGGTGTCTCCCATCAGAGTGCCCTCTTACATTAGGTGTTGTCATCAGAGTGCCCCTTTACATCAGGTGTCATCTTAACATTAGGTTTGTACATCAGAGTGCTCTTTTACATAAGGTTTGCCCCTTTACATCAGATGTCCCCATCAGAGTGCCTCTTTACATCAGGTGTCCCCATCAGAGTGCCTCTTTACATCAGGTGTCCCCATCAGAGTGCCCCCTTAACATAATGTGTCCCCATCAGAGTGCCCCTTTACATCAGGTGTCCCCATCAGAATGCCCCTTTACATCAGGTGTCCCCATCAGAGTGCCCCCTTACATCAGGTGTCCCCATCACATCAGGTTTCCCCAACAGAGTGCCCCTTAACAAAATATGTCCCCATCAGATTACCCCTTTACATCAGGTGTCCCCATCAGAGTGCCCCTTAACAAAATATGTCCCCATCAGATTGCCCCTTTACATCAGGTGTCCCCATCAGAGTGCCCCCTTACATAATATGTCCCCATCAGAGTGACCCTTTACAACAGGTTTCCCCATTACAGTGCCATCTTCCATTAGGTATTACCATCAGAATGCCCCCTTACATCAAGTGTCCCCATCAAAGTCCCCCCTTAAGATAATATGTGCCCATCAGAGTGCCCCTTAAAATAAAATGTGCCCATCAGCTTGCCCCTGTACATCTCTATGAAGTACACACCCCATACCTCGAGGACAGGCAGGGAGCGGGAGCCGGCAGAGGTAGTGAGCTGCAGGGGGGGGGGAGCTGCACTGAGAACCTTGCTGAAGGGGGCGGAGCGCACACGTGGCGTCACACCATGCCTTGAGGACAGGCAGGGAGTGAGAGCCAGGAGAGATAGTGAGGTGGGGCGCACAAGCAACCTCATTGGTTGCATTGACTGCTGAGCAGCAGTGATCTGGCACGTAAGACTGGCGGACTGATGGTCCGGACAGGAGCGTCGCTCAGTCTGTGTTTGGACCGCGGTCCACCATTTAATAACGGCTGCTCTAAGTCAATTGTGGGTATTGGATTCTGTATATGGAGGTTTTCTATTTATTTATTTTTTTTTTTATTGGTTAAACAAGTCTTTTCAATGTTTTTTGAAGCCATTAATCGAACGTGAGGAGTGGGAGTACAAGGATCCCTACAAGGACGTCATGATGGAGAATCAGCCGCCCCTCACATCACCGGGTAAGAGGAGACTTTATTGTAAAGGAGAGAGCAGTACGGAGGCTCCACCTAGATCCCCCATCATCTGATAAACACATAGAAACAATGTATTCAGTCAGTGTGTGTGTTTCCTACAGATGGATCCAGTAATGGGAACACACCAGAGAGATGTCCCCGTCCTCTGTATTCCCGGGATTCCACACAGGAAGATCACACCACCCCTCACCATCATCAGGTAGGTGAATCTGAGCATGTAGACCTAAAAAATCAAGCTATGACAAGACATTCTTCTATGTAATCTTTTTCCTTTGAATAACTATATTCTGTCATCTTTGGGGTTTAGGGTGAAGAACGGAAAGACATCAAAGTTGAGGTCAAAGAGGAAGAAGAAGAGACATTTGTGAGTGGAGATCAGCAGTCTATGGAGGAGAGAGGTCCCCTGTGTTTCCAAAATTCCACCCAGGAACATCAGAACTCTAGAGAGAATGATCAGGTAGATGGGACTGGGCAAAAATAACTCAAAATTAGTTCTATGAGAGGACATTCTTCTATGCAATCTCTTGATACTTAAATGTTCTCTCTCTTTGGGATGTAGGGTGAAGAACCGAAGGATATCACAGCTAAAGAGGAAGAAGAAGAAATGTTGGAGAGTGGAGATCAGCAGTTTACAGACGAGAGAGGTCCTGTTAGTTATCGGGATTCAACCCAGGAAGATCACCGTTATAAGGAGAATGATCAGGTAGATTGGACTGGCCAAAAAATTTTTTAAGTAGACATTCTTGTAATTTCTTACTTTTTTTTAAATGCATTCCATCATCTTTGGGGTTTAGGGTGAAGAACGGAAAGACATCAAAGTTGAGGTTAAAGAGGAAGAAGAAGAGAGGTTGGTGAGTGGAGATCAGAAGACTACGGTGGAGAGAGGTGCTCTGTATTCCCAAGATTCTACACAAGAACATCAGAACTATAAAGAGAAAGATCAGGTAGATGGGACTGCGGAAAAAGAACTTGAGAATAATTCTCTGAGTAGACATTCTTCTATGTAATTTCTTGTTCCTTTTTCTAAATGCATTCCATCATCTTTGGGGTTTAGGGTGAAGAACGGAAAGACATCAAAGTTGAGGTTAAAGAGGAAGAAGAAGAGAGGTTGGTGAGTGGAGATCAGCAGTCTATGAAGGAGGGGGAGATGATTATGGAAAGTAAACAGGAGGAACCTTTTCTACTTATAGATACAGGTACGTAATTAACACTAAATGCAGAAACAATTCACATTTTTATTTAACTATATGAGTAAAAAATATGTATTTACATTGTTGGGCTGAGACAAATTTTCCCAAGTTCTTCATCTCCAGCTTTGTGATCCATCTTCATCCATGCCTACAAATTGAATGCACTGGGACAGATACAGTACATGCCTTGTGTTACGTTTGTGTCCCCAACACAGTGGTACCCTCCTGATCATGATATCAATAAATATTATAATAATAGTTATAATACTAACTTATCATTTAAATAGGAGCCCCTCTACTAGCGGACCTCCTCCATTACTAAGGATACCACATCTCTGCTGACCAAAGCCAGGCAACTGTGTGCTAGAAACAGGCTTTTTGTAAAGCTGGTACAGGGGTGGGCAGAAGGGGCACCTTCCCTGGGTGGCATAACCAGGGCCAGGACAAAGGGGTGTCTGCCCTGGGTGGCATAGCCAGGACAAAGTTTGGGCAGAAGGGACAGCTGCCCTGGGAGGCATAAACAGGGCCGGGACAAGGGGTGGGCAGAAGGGGTGCCTGACCTTGGTGTCATAGCCAGGACAAGGGGTGGGCAGAAGGGACGGCTGTCCTGGGAGGCATAACCAGGGCCGGGACAAGGGGTGGGCAGAAGGGGTGCCTGACCTTGGTGTCATAGCCAGGACAAGGGGTGGGCAGAAGGGACGGCTGTCCTGGGAGGCATAACCAGGGCCGGGACAAGGGGAGGGCAAAAGGGGTGCCTGCCCTGTGTGGCATAACCAGGGCCAGGACAAGGGGTGTGCAAAAGGGGCGCCTGCCCTGTGTGGCATAACCAGAGCCGGGACAAGGGGAGGGCAAAAGGGGTGCCTGCCCTGTGTGGCATAACCAGGGCCAGGACAAGGGGTGTGCAAAAGGGGCGCCTGCCCTGGGTGGCATAGCCAGGACAAAGGTTGGGCAGAAAGGGACGGCTGTCCTGGAAGGCATAACCAGGGCCAGAACAAGGGGTGGGCAGAAGGGGCGGCTGCCCTGGGAGGCATAACCAGGGCTGGGACAAGGGGTGGGCAGAAGGGGCGGCTGCCATGGGTGCAACATGTATTGTAGGGATGCAGGCGCCGCGAGTTCCTTCGACTAAGGCTGACAGGAGTAGAGACAGAGGTATCACTGCTTCTGTCAGCCCAGCACTGGAAGCGGCAAGGAGAGGAGGAGAGAGTTGGGAGGAGGTGCGGGCTGTGCTCCCTCGCCCCCTCCTCCTCATAGGCTCGCACATAATGAAGGGGCGGGTGCAATTTGGCATCTTTGCCCTGGGCACTGAATGATCTTGGCCTGGCACTGAGCTGGCATCCCACCTTGCTCTGTAACATAGCAACCAACAGTGTGCAGGTACAAACAACCCCCCCCCCCCCCCGAATTGGGTCAACCCTTGTCTCCGCCCACTGCCCACCTCCTAGCAACGTTCCTTGGTTCCACCCTCTGCCCACCTCCCTAGTACCGCCCCTTTTAAAGAAAAGAGAACCAAGTATTATTTTTTGGTACCAAGTAGTCTGTATGGAATTTTCTAAAGAAAGGCAGTAAAATAGGCAATGTGCAGCCAGCAACAATAGATCCCACCCCCCCAGCAACAATATACCAATCCCAGCAACAATAGAACCCCCCCCCCAGCAACAATATACCAATCCCAGCAACAATATACCAATCCCAGCAACAATATACCAATCCCAGCAACAATAGATCCCCCCCCCCAGCAACAATATACCAATCCCAGCAACAATATACCAATCCCAGCAACAATAGATCCCACCCCCAGCAACAATATACCAATCCCAGCAACAATAGATCCCCCAGTACCCCTTGGCATTATATACATCCAGTGCTGGAGGTGCCGGAACTGCGTTCCCACTGAAGAAAATCCCCGGCGACCAACAAACAGGACTCCTGAGTGCAAATCTTATATAAAATATACTTCATTTTCAATTTGCCGACCACAATATATATATATATGCAGTGCCTTAAAGTATTCATACCCCTTGAAATTCCCCACATTTTGTCATGTTACAACCAAAACCGTAAATGTATTTTATTGGGATTTTATGTGATAGACCAACACAAAGTGTCACATAATTGTGAAGTGGAAGGAAAATGATAAATGATACAAATAAATATGTGAAAAGAGTGGGGGGGGGGGGGATTTGTATGGCGCCCCCCCCCAGAGTCAATACTTTGTAGAACCCCCTTTCTCTACAAGTCTTTTTGGGGATGTCTCTACCAGCTTTGCACATCTAGAGAGGGACATTTCTGCCCATTCTTCTTTGTAAAATATCTCAAGCTCCGTCAGATTGGATGGAGAGCGTCTGTGAACAGCAATTTTCAAGTCTTGTCACAGATTCTCAATGTGATTTAGGTCTGGACTGTGACTGGGCCATTCTAACACATGAATATGCTTTGATCTAAACCATTCCATTGTAGCTCTGGCTGGATGTTTCGGGTCGTTGTCCTGCTGGAAGGTGAACCTCCGCCCCAGTTTTTCTTCTAAGATTGCCCTGTATTTGGCTCCATCCATCTTCCCATCAACTCTGACCAGCTTCCCTGTCCCTGCTGAAGAAAAGCATCCCCACCACGTGATGCTGCCACCACCATGTTTCACGGTGGGGATGGTGTGTTCAGGGTGATGTGCAGTGTTAGTTTTCCCCACACATAACGTTTTGCTTTTAGGTCAAAAAGTTGAATTTTGGTCTCATCTGACCAGAGCACCTTCTTCCACATGTTTGCTGTGTCCTCCACATGGCTTTTCACAAACAGGACTTCTTATGACTTTCTTTCACCAATGTCTTTCTTCTTGTCACTCCTCCATAAAGGCATAAAGGGCAGATTTGTGGAGAACACGACTAATAGTTGTCCTGTGGACAGATTCTCCCACCTGAGCTGTGGATCTCTGCAGCTCCTCCAGAGTTAAGATGGACCTCTTGGCTCTTCTCTGATGAATGTTCTCCTTGCCCGGCCGGTCAGTTTAGGTGGACGGCCATGTCTTGGTAGGTTTGCAGTTGTGCCATACTCTTTCCATTTTCAGATCATGGATTGAACAGAGCTCCGTGAGATGTTCAAAGCTTGGGAGATTTTTTTTTTATAACCTAACCCTGCTTTATACTTCTCCACAACTTTTATACCTGACCTGTCTGGTGTGTTCCTTGGCCTTCCTGATGCTGTTTATTCACTAAGGTTCTCTAACAAACCTCTGAGGGATTCACAGAACAGCTGTGTTTATACTGAGATTAAATGACACACAGGTGGACTCTATTTACTAATTAGGGGACTTCTGAAGGCAATTGGTTCCACTAGATATTAGGTAGGAGTAAAGGGGGCTGAATACAAATGCCCCCCCCCCCCACACACCTTTCTCCGAACGTTGTGTTGTGGGATGCTCCGGAGGGCCCGCTTTTAGGTTCTCAGTGGAGACTCAGGAGGAGGCGCTGTTCTCCCCCCCCCCCCCCTTGCATTCTGGTTGCGAGCCGAGATGGAGGCGGGTGACGTCACTTCCAGTGGCGTGGGGGAGGGTGTGCACCTCTCCTTGATCCGCGGCTTCCGGTTCCAGCCGCGGATGCTGAAGACGGGCCAAGGCTTTGGCTGATGGGGACCCGGAAAGGTCGCACAGGCGGCTGGAGGTCCCAGAGGCGAGACCAAACCTCTTCACAACGGGGGGAGCGTGTCAGAGGCAGGGGCCATCCTGGTAATATGAATAATAATTCATATGTAGGGAAGAGTGTAAAAATAAAAGGGGGGGGGGAGTGTAAAAATAAATAAATAAAAAGTCATCTTTTTTTCTAAAGCAGAAGATTAAAAGGAAAAAAAAACTCTGACCCCCAGATCTCTCCATAAAGAGGACCTGTCATCCTTATTTCTATTACAAGATAGTTTACATTCCATGTAATATGAATAAAAGTGATAAAAAAGGGGGGGGAGGTGTAAAAATAAATAAATAAAAAGTAATCTTTTTTTTTCTAAAGCAGAAGATTAAAAGAAAAAAAGAAAAAGTCTGACCCCCAGATCTCTATATAAAGAGGACCTGTCATCTTTATTTATATTACAAGGGATGTTTACATTCCATGTAATAGGAATAAAAGTGATAAAAAAAGGGGGGGGGGGGACAGTGTAGAAAATCAAAATTAAAGGTAAAGAAGAGAATTGGGGATTTTCTGACCCCAGATGTTTACATTTCTTGTAAAAGGAATAAAAGTGACTAAAAAAAAGGGGGGGGGGCGGGGTGACAGTGTAGCAATAAAAAAACTAAAAAGTACTTTTTTTTTCTAAAGCAAAAGATTTAAAAAGAAATTTTGCTTTTAAAGGTAAAGGAGAAATTTGGGGTCTTTTTGATCTTTCCATGAAGAGGACCTCTCAACCTTCTTTATATTACAAGAGATGTTTACATTCCACGTAATAGGAATAAAAGTGATAAAAAGGGGGGGGGGGGGGGGTGTAAAAATACATAAATAAAAAGTAATCTTTTTTTCTAAAGCAGAAGATTAAAAGAAAAAAAAACTGACCCGAGATCTCTCCATAAAGAGGTCCTGTCATATTTATTTATATTACAAGAGATGTTTACATTCCATGTAATAGGAATAAAAGTGATAAAAAAGGGGGAGGGGCAGTGTAGAAAATCAAAATTAAAGGTAAAGAAGAGATATGGCGATTTTCTGACCCCAGATGTCTCAATAAAGAGGACCTGTCATCCTATTACCAGAGATGTTTATATTTCTTGTAAAAGGAATAAAAGTGACCAAAAAAAGGGGGGGGGGGGGTGACAGTGTAGAAATAAAAAAACTAAAAAGTACTTTTTTTTTAAAGCAAAAGATTTTAAAATAATATTTTGCTTTTAAAGGTAAAGGAGGAATTTGGGGTCTTTTTGACCACAGATCTCTCCATAAAGAGGACCTGTCATCCTTAATTATATTACAAGAGATGTTTACATTCCATGTAATAGGCATAAAAGTGATAAAAAAGGGGGGGGGGGGGGGGTAGTGTAGAAAATCAAAATTAAAGGTAAAGAAGAGATTTGGGGATTTTCGGACCCCAGATGTCTCAATAAAGAGGACCTGTCATCCTATTACCAGAGATGTTTACATTTCTTGTAAAAGGAATAAAAGTGACCAAAAAAAGGGGGGGGGTGACAGTGTAGCAATAAAAAAACTAAAAAGTAATTTTTTTTCTAAAGCAAGAGATTTAAAAAAAATATTTTGCTTTTAAAGGTAAAGGATAAATTTGGGGTCTTTTTGACCACAGATCTTTCCATGAAGAGGACCTGTCATCCTCCTTTATATTACAAGAGATGTTTACATTCCATGTAATAGGTATAAAAGTGATAAAAAGGGGGAGGGGGAGTGTAAAAATACATAAATAAAATCTTTTTTTCTAAAGCAGAAGATTAAAAGGAAAAAAAATTGACCCCAGATCTTTCCATAAAGAGGTCCTGTCATATTTATTTATATTACAAGGGATGTTTACATTCCATGTAATAGGAATAAAAGTGATTAAAAAAAGGGGGGGGGGGAACGACAGTGTAGAAAATCAAAATTTAAGGTAAAGAAGAGATTTGGGGATTTTCGGACCCCAGATGTCTCAATAAAGAGGACCTGTAATCCTATTACCAGAGATGTTTACATTTCTTGTAAAATGAATAAAAGTGTTAAAAAAAGGGGGGGGGGGTGACAGTGTAGAAATAAAGAACTAAAAAGTACTTTTTTTTCTAAGGCAAAAGATTTAAAAAAAAATATTTTGCTTTTAAAGGTAAAGGAGAAATTTGGGGTCTTTTTGACCACAGATCTTTCCATAAAGAGGACCTGTCATCCTTATTTATATTACAAGAGATGTTTACATTCCTTGTAATAGGAATAAAAGTGATCAAAAAATAAAAAGAATTTAAAGGGAAAGTGTAAATATAAATAAACAATAAAAAAAAAAATAGTAAAGCGCCCCCATCCCCATGCGCGGAAGCGAACGCATACGTAGGCCGCGCACGCATATGTAAACGGCGTTCAGACCACACATGTGAGGTATCGCCGCGATCATTAGAGCGAGAGCAATAATTCTCAGGCCAGACCTCCTCTGTAACTCTAAACTGGTAACCTGCAAAAAAAATTAAAGCGCCGCCTATGGAGATTTTTAAGTTCCGGATTTTGTCGCCATTACACGAGCCCGCGCGATTTTAAAGCGTGACATGTTAGGTATCTATTAACTTGGCGTAACATCATCTTTCACATTATACAAAAAAATCGGGGTATATATTGTGTGTTTTTTTAAATCATTAAAGTATAATTTTTTCAGAAAAATTTCATTTGAAAGACCACTTGAGCAAATACAATGTGACATAAAATATTGCAACGGCCGCAATTTTATTCTCTAGGGTCTCTGTCAAAATATATATATAGATATAGATTTGGGGGTTCTAAGTACATTTCTAGCAAAAGAAAACTGATTTAGACTTGTAAACAAAAAGTGCCAGAAAAGGCCGGGTCTTCAAGTGGTTCATGATTGGTTTTCTTACAGATGGACGCTTTGTTCTGAATACCTCAGAGGGTGATCCGAATTTACCACACGATTTCAAGTCTGAAGATGATGAGATCACACAATGTTCTCCAGGAGAAGATCCCATTACTCCAACCGCACATCACAGACCTTACCATCTGGGAGGATCAATGGATTCTTCTAATCCTGAGGAACCTTCTGATAAATCCCATACTATGACTTCAGATGTCCATCTAAGATCAATGGGTCCTTCTAATCCTGAGGAACCTTCTGATAAATTCCATACTGTGACTTCAGATGTCCATCTAAGATCAATGGATCCTTCTAATCCTGAGGAACCTTCTGATAAATCCCATACTATGACTTCAGATGTCCATCTAAGATCAATGGATCCTTCTAATCCTGAGGAACCTTCTGAGAAATCCCATACTATGACTCCAGATGTCCATCTAAGATCAATGGATCCTTCTAATCCTGAGGAACCTTCTGATAAATTCCATACTATGACTTCAGATGTCCATCTAAGATCAATGGGTCCTTCTAATCCTGAGGAACCTTCTGATAAATCCCATACTATGACTTCAGATGTCCATCTAAGATCAATGGGTCCTTCTAATCCTGAGGAACCTTCTGATAAATCCCATACTATGACTTCAGATGTCCATCTAAGATCAATGGGTCCTTCTAATCCTGAGGAACCTTCTGAGAAATCCCATACTATGACTTCAGATGTCCATCTAAGTTCTCACAGTGCTGATCAATCAACACATCCATCCAAATCCAATGAGTCTTCTTTATATAACAGGGGTCACATGGGGGAGCGTCCTTTTTCATGTTCCGAGTGCGGAAAGTGTTATTCTACCAAAAGAACACTTGTTAGACACCTAAGCAATCACACAGGTGAGCGTCCTTTTTCATGTTCAGAGTGCGGGAAATGTTTCATTAGGATGGGAGTTCTTCGTGCACACCTAAGAATTCACACGGGGGAGCGTCCTTTTTCATGTTCGGAGTGCGAGAAATGTTATTCTGACAAAGGAACACTTGTTAGACACCTAAACATTCACACGGGAGAGCGTCCTTTTTCATGTTCAGAGTGCGGGAAATCTTTCATAAGGATGGGAAGTCTTCGCACACACCAGAGAATTCACACGGGTGAGCGCCCCTTTTCATGTTCTGAGTGCGGGAAATGTTTCACTACGAAAACGGGCCTTCATAGACACCAGTCAGTTCATACAGGTGAGCGTCCTTATTCATGTTCAGAGTGCGGGAAATGTTTCGTTGTGAAAGAAGACCTTGTTAGACACCAGAGAAGTCACACCGGTGAGCGTCCTTTTACTTGTTCAGAGTGCGGGAAATGCTTTCTTAGGTCTGATTACCTTGTTCTACACCAGAGACGTCACACAGGGGAGCGTCCTTTTTCATGTTCAGAGTGCGGGAAATGTTTTATTGACAAAAGAGTACTTCATATACACCAAAGAAGTCACACAGATGAGCGTCCTCATTCATGTACGGTGTGCGGGAAATGTTTCACTAATGAAGGAGGACTACGTAGACACCAAATAATTCACACGGATGAGTGTCCCCATTCATGTACAGAGTGCGGGAAGTGTTTCACTGATAAAGGAAAACTTCTTAGGCACCAGAGAACTCACACGAGTGAGCGTCCTTTTTCATGTACAGAGTGCGGGAAATGTTTCATTGATAAAGGAACACTTCTTAGACACCAGAGAATTCACACGTGCGAGCGTCCTTTTTTATGTTCTGTGTGCGGGAAATGTTTCGCTGAGAACAACAGTCTTCTTCTACACCAGAGAACACACACAGGTGAGCGTCCTTTTTCATGTTCAGAGTGCGGGAAATGTTTTATTGACAAAAGAGTACTTCATATACACCAAAGAAGTCACACAGATGAGCGTCCTCATTCATGTACGGTGTGCGGGAAATGTTTCACTAATGAAGGAGGACTACGTAGACACCAAATATTTCACACGGATGAGTGTCCCCATTCATGTACAGAGTGCGGGAAGTGTTTCACTGATAAAGGAAAACTTCTTAAGCACCAGAGAACTCACACGAGTGAGCGTCCTTTTTCATGTACAGAGTGCGGGAAATGTTTCATTGATAAAGGAACACTTCTTAGACACCAGAGAATTCACACGGGCGAGCGTCCTTTTTCATGTTCAGAGTGCGGGAAATGTTTCACTCAGAAAGGGAGCCTTCTTGCACACCAGAGAAGTCACACGGGTGAGCGGCCTTTTTCATGCTCAGTGTGCGGGAAACGCTTTCCTAGGGTTGATCACCTTCTTTTACACCAGAAAATACACACAGGGGTGCATCCTTTTTCATGTTCAGAGTGCGGGAAGTGTTTCACTCAGAAAGGGAGCCTTCATGTACACCAGAGGATTCACACGGGTGAGCGTCCTTTTTCATGTTCAGAGTGCGGGAAATGTTTCACTGTAAAAACGAACCTTCTTAGACACCAGAGAATTCATACCAGTTAGCGTATTTTTTCATGTTTATAGTGCGGGAAATGCTTTACTGACAAAGGAGCCCTGGCACCGCCACCTTTCCCAGGCTCACCCATCTGACCACGGAGCCCGGGACCGCTACAACCAGCGGGGGGGCGGCGACATTGCACAGAGATAGAGGAACTGATGATGTTCCTCCCCCTCTGGGACCCCGGGAACCAAAAGCGACGAGGATTCCTCACTTCCGGGTCCTCCCCTCTGGTTACCTGATTGGCCCCATTGGAGGCCACAGGAGAGATTTGGGGTCTAATAGAGCAACCAAGGTCCATAAAGACATGGACGAGCGAGTTTGGGTTGGAGGAACTTGACTGGCCTGCACAGAGTCCTGACCTCAACCCGATAGAACACCTTTGGGATGAATAAGAGCGGAGACTTAGAACCAGGCCTTCTCATCCAACATCAGTGCCTGAGCTCACAAATGTGCTTCTGGAAGAATGGTCAAACATTCCCATAGACACACTCCTAAACCTTGTGGACGGCCTTCCCAGAAGAGTTGAAGCTGTTATAGCTGCAAAGGGTGGGCCAACTCAATATTGAACCCTACGGACTAAGACTGGGATGCCATTAAAGTTCATGTGCGTGTAAAGACAGGCGTCCCAATACTTTTGGCAATATAGTGTACATATTGGTTGCGTGTATGTTATAGATAAAGTCCCTTGGACGTCATAAAGATCAAACCAGTCAATCTTGAAGGAAATCAACCCTTCATATTCACTGAAAGGGACAGATCCTGAAGCTCGAATACTTTGGCCACCTAATGCGAAGAGAGGACTCACTGGAGAAGATCCTGATGCTGGGAAACATGGAAAGAAAAAGGAGAAGAGGACGACAGAAAACAAGATGGAATAGAGACCATAATTGAAAAACAACAAATATCAAGTTAACCACCTCAATACAGGGCACTTACACCCCCTTCCTGCCCAGACTAATTTTCAACGCTCTCACAGTTTGAATAACAATTACTCAGTCATGCAACACTGTACCCATATGAAATTTGCTTCCTTTTTTTCACACAAATAGAGCTTTCTTTTGGTGGTATTTAATCACTTTTTTATTTTTATTTTTTGTGCTATAATAAAAAAGACTTTTGTGAAAAAAACGCCATTTTCTTTGTTTCTGTCTGACTTTTACACAGCCTGGCCACATACAGAGGCCCAACATTGAAGTAGCACCTTTAGGCATTCTACGAGCATAAATGACACATCTCATTTCTCAACCACCTATTACACTTTTGAAGGCCCTGGAGCACCAGGACAATGGAATTGCCCACAAAATGACCCCATTTTGGAAAGCAAACACCCTAACGTATTATCTATGAGGCATAATGAGTCTTTTGAACGGTTCATTTTTTCCCAGAAGTTTTTGGAATACGTGGAAAAAAAATGAAAACATTTTTTTTTACACAAAGTTGTCAATTTATAAGATATTTTTAACACATCGCATGCATATAGCAAAAATTACACCCCAAAATACATCTTGCTACTCTTCCTGAGTATGGTGATACCACATGTGTGAGACTTTTACACAGCCTGGCCACATATAGAGGCCCAACATTGAAGTAGTACCTTCAGGCGTTCTAGGAGCATAAATTACACATCTCATTTCATTCCTACCTATCACACTTTTGAAGGTCCTTGAGCACCAGGACAATGGAATTGCCCACAAAATGACCCCATTTTGGAAAGCAAACACCCCAACGTATAATCTATGAGGCATAATGAGTCTTTTGAACGGTTCATTTTTTTCCAGAAGTTTTTGGAAAATGTGGAAAAAAAATGAAAACACATTTTTTTTTACACAAAGTTGTCAATTTATAAGATATTTCTAACACATAGCATGTATATAGCAAAAATTACACCCCAAAATACATTCTGCTACTCCTCCTGAGTACGGTGATACCACATGTGTTAGACGTTTACACAGCCTGGCCACATACAGAGGCCCAACATTGAAGTAGTACCTTCAGGCGTTCTAGGAGCAAAAAATTACACATCTCATTTCATTCCTACCTATCACACTTTTGAAGGTCCTGGAGCACCAGGACAATGGAATTACTCACAAAATGACCCCATTTTGGAAAGCAAACACCAGGGATGCTGTATGTAGCTCTCAATGGGACGAACAGTACACACCGGACAATGAAGATTCTCATTGTGTAGTATTTATTTAAAAGGGTAAAATTGTCCCCAAAGATATCAAATAAACTCTCACATTTTAAGGTGCCCAGTCCTCGGCACCAATACACTCAGTCTGTATATTATATCCTCGCCACCGCTCCGCTCTCGGGAGCCGGCGTGCGTTCCAAAGTGAGGAACCGGAAATGACGTAACCGTAAGATCCGGATGTGGTGATCACGTTACTGCCTCTACATGTTTTGCTGAACCAGTTTCTTCAGGAAACATGTTGGGGCAGTAATGGGACCGCTATATCGTCATACGATTACTTAATTTCCGGTTCTGCACCTTGACCCATTGACAAGGGGCTTTGGGGTGGGCGGGGGAGGGCAGAGCCTCCCTGTCCCAAAGCACCGCCCATGTTGAGGGCATGTGGCCTGGTATGGTTCAGGAAGGGGGCACTGCTACCGAACCATAAATGGCGGTGACACCAAATTTGAGGGACATCTAGGGGCCATTAATGAGACCTTTCCTACCAAGCTTGGAGTTCCAAGGACCTATTGATCCGGAAATACTGACCAATGCAATATACATATTGACAAGGTGGCAACAGAGCCCGGCTAGAGGTCTGACACATTACTGCCACGTTCCCCGCAAGGAAGCTTTCAAGTGCCGGTTGGTTCTCTTTGGGTGGCCGTATCTCCTGAACCCTTGGGGCCACAGACACCAAACTTGGCACCCTGGTACTCACCCATTAGCTCACCCAACCCCCATACCCCCCCCTTTCCTGTCCTGCCAGGCTGCATGCTCGGATAAGGGTCTGGTATGGATTTTGGGGGGTGTAGATTTTGTCCATCCCCTTCAAAATCCATACCAGACCCTTATCCGAGCATGCAGCCAGGGTCTGGTATAGATTTTGTGGGGGGGGGGTGGCACGCCGTTTTTTTTTTCACTTATTCTATTGCTGGCAATGTTTTTATTTTCATTGAGCTGTCAGCGGGAAAGCCCATTGACAGCTGATGACTCATGTGTTGTTAAGGACTCCCGGCCTGCTCCTTATCAACCAGCTCTTCACTGTGCCCTGATTGGGCAAAGCTTTGCCCAGCTAGGGCTTTGAATGCACTGTTTAGCACGCGGTAGGCAATAGGGGTGCAACGGATCGTCATCTATCCGTGATCTGATCCGCGGAGGTTAACCCGTACGGGACACCCGCGATCCGCGGAGCGCTCTGTGGCCTCGGCCATAGGAAAGGCCGCGGCTTTGGCCTAGCTCCGGAGCGACGGCCATCTTGGTACACCCGGCGGCCGTTTAGCACGTGATCGCTCCGTCGAATGATGGAGCGATCACTTGTAACAAACCGGCGTCATGTCATGACGCCGGTTCCTCTCTCCCCTCTGTTTACTGATCTGTTCATTGGAGGGGAGATATCGGATGGCAGCAGTGCCAATACTCTGCAATGCCCTGCCAATACTCTGCAATGCCCTGCGAATACTCTGCAATGCCCTGCCAATACTCTGCAATGCCCTGCCAATACTCTGCAATGCCCTGCTGCAATACACTGCCAATACTCTGCAATACCCTGCTGCAATGCCCTGTCAATACTCTGCAATGCCCTGACAATACTCGGCAATGCCCTGACAATACTCGGCAATGCCCTGACAATACCCTGCCAATAGTCTGCCATACCCTGCCAATACTCTTCCATACCCTGCCAATACTCTGCCAATATACCCGCCAATACTCTGCCAATATACCCAATACCCTGCCAATTTACCCGCCAATACCCTGTCAATATACCCGCCAATACCCTGCCAATATACCCGCCAATACCCACCAATACTCTGCCAATAGGGAGATTGTGGATATTACAGTGGGGGAGATTTTTTTTTTGTTGACCCAAAAATGATCCGAACCGTGACTCCTGATCCGAGGAACGATCCGAACCGTGAGTTTTTTGATCCGTTGCACCCCTAGTAGGCAAACATCCTGCCGAGCGCCCCACAAATTCAGGTGATTGCCGAACGGGCAAACGGGATGTTCGGGCTGTGCTGTTTACTCGTTGCTGCCACCCCCCCCCCCCCCCCCATTTTCCTGTCCTGCCAGGCTTCATGCTCGGATAAGGGTCTGGCATGGATTTTGGAGGGGAACCTGCACCATTTTTAAAAAACATTTTGGTGTGGTGGTTACTTCAAAATCCCTACCAGACCTTAGGGACTGGTATAGATTTTGGCAGGGGACCTCACGCCATTGTTTTAAAAAATGTTGGCATGGGGTTCCTCTATAAAATCCATACTAGACCCAAAGGGCTATGGGGGGGACCCCTACGCCATTTTTTTCCCCACTTTTTGTTATTCATTGAACGGGGAAGCCCATTGACAGCTGATGACTCATCCTTTGGGCCCAATCAGAGTTTAGAATGCACTGTATATCACGCAAATTCAGGTGTTCGCCGAACGGGAACGCAAACTTTTGCTCGGCTCCAACTGTTCGCCCAACTCTACTCATCATCTCAAGACACTCCGTAATTGACATGCTAATTATTTACTGTACTTAACCTTCCTTCACAAATTAAAAATTTGAACGAGATCGAATGTAGTGTGGGCAATGGAGAAAGAGCTATTTCATCTGGAGGAAGAGGAAGTTTCATCCCTTTTCATAATAATAGGAGGTTGGATCATCCACGAAATAGAGCAGAGGTCCCCAAACTGCGGCCCGAGGGCCAGATGTGGCCCTTTGCTAGCCTTTACCCGGCCCTTGGGGCACTATTCCTCCCACTGACACCAACAATGGGGCACTATTTCTTCCACCGATACCAATGATGGGATGCTATTTCTTCTATTGATAGGGGCACTATTCCTCCTCCTATTGACCACCAACCCTGAGGCCATATTTATTCTCACTCATGCCAAGCCCAGGACATTTTCTGTCCCCCCGCTGGCCACAATCTGGCCCTCCTAAAGTCTGAAGGACAATAAACTGGCCCTTTGTTTGAAAAGTTTGGAGACCCCTGAAATAGAGGAAACGTACAAGTATCATCTACAGCGATGTCACATGTGTACATTTACTAGGAAAGGTCATGATACTATATATATATATATATATATATATACACACACATATATATATATATATATATATATATATATATATATATATATATATATATATATATATATATATATAAAAAGGTAATCAAATTAAAACATTGCAAAAAAATTCATATATTTATATAAACATTTTCATGTATAATCTGTGAGTGTAATCATTAATATAACTTAAAAGAAGAACGGACGGGGTCACAAGGCAGAGGGCAGAATGACGGAACACAATGTAGACTGCGATATTTATATTCAAAACAAGGTGGCGATCTCATTTAATGGAACGCAAAGACAGGAAGTGATGTCAGGTAGAGACAGGAAGTGATGTCAGGACAGGAAGTGATGTCAGGTACAGACAGGAAGAGTATAAATAGGAAGTTCCGGGTGAGAAGTGAGTCAAGGAGGAAGTAGAGAGGAGACGTTACTAGAAATAGCAGCAGAGGTAATAAGATCTTATTTTACACCCAGTAACCCCCCCGTAAAAGGAATAGGGGGCACTCTTTACGTCTGGAGGAAAAGAGAGCTAACCTCCACATACGGAAAGGCTTCTTCACAATAAGAGCTGTTGAAATACGGAATGGACTCCTTCAGGAACTAGTACTGGGCACCCCGGTAGATTGTTTTAAAAAGTAGTTGGATGCTTTCCTAAATGCAAAAATATAACTGGATATTAACATTTATAGTTTTTATTGTTATATAACATTTACAGGATATTAACATTTTAGAGTTGTAGGTGATAACATGTTTGAGGTGATTGTAGTCGTCCTATTATGGACCTTGAAGAAGGGGGACACACCCCGAAAGCTTGTCCTGAAAAATTGTCTGTTAGTGCAAATAAAGAGAAGTATGGCGGGAAGTACTCAATTGTTTCTGTAGGTAATAACATCAGAGATGAATGATCCAGGGAATATCCAAAAGTTTTTGGAAGATAAGAAAGGATTTTTTTTTTCCCAGCTGGATCAATTTGGACCATAATGTATTGGGGTTTTTGCTCAGGGGTATTGAATTAAAATTCACAGAAGTCCATCTGGTCACTAAAACTTTTTTCCGGCTGTGGTCCGAATCTCAAGTCTGTATTATGTAGATTGAAGGCATCTACTTTCCATTTTTTGGCGCAAGCCACGCTCTCTGGCACTTTTGTTACTGTTTCCTTCGCACACTCTGGTAATACTCTGTAAATGTCCCTATTAGTGATTACCCCCATAAATCAGTTGCCACCGTTAGAGTACCCCATTATATCAGGTGTCCCTATCAGAGTGCCCCCTTGAGTAATGTGTTCCCATCAGAGTGCCCCCTCACATTATTATTATTATTATTGTTATACGAGATTTATGTAGCGCCAACAGTTTACTCAGCACTTTACAATGTATAAGGGGGACAACACAATTACAGTACAGTTCAATACAAAAGGTACAGGAGGGCCCGGCTCGTAGAGCTTACATTCTAAAGGGGGAGGGTGGGGGTACAAAAGGTAATAGCTGAAAAGAATGATTTGATGGGGGTGGCTCGGGGACAGTTGTTATGTGGGTGTGGGATAGGCTTCCCTGAATAAATGAGTTTTCAGGAATCTCCTAAAGGTGGACAGGGTAGGGGCTGATCGGACATACTGGGGCAGGGAATTCCAGAGGATGGGAGAGGCTCTGGAGAAGTCCTGAAGGCGAGCATGGGAGGAGGTAACAATGGAGCTAGAGAGCAGGAGGTCCTGGGAGGAGCGGAGGGGGCGATTTGGGCGATATCTACAGATGAGGTTGGTGATGTAGATGGGGGAGATGTTGTGAATGGCCTTGTATGTTATGGTTAGCATTTTGAATTTTATACGGTGGGGTAGGGGAGGCCAGTGAAGGGATTGCCAGAGAGGAGCGGCAGTCACGGATCGATTAGTGAGGTGTATTAGTCTAGCAGCAGCATTCATAATAGACTGAAGGGGGGAGGAGCCTGCTTAAGGGTAGGCCATTAAGGAAAGAGTTGCAGTAGTCGAGGCGGGAAATAATCAAGGAGTGAATAAGTTGCTTTGTGGTGTCATTAGTCAGGAAGGGTCGAATTCTGGAGATGTTGCGGAGGTTAAGGCGGCAGGATTTAGCCAGTGATTGGATATGGGGGCTGAAGGAGATGTCAGAGTCAAGGATTACACCCAGGACCCTGGCATGTGTGGAGGGACCAATGGTTGTGTTGTTGATATTAATGGTGAAGTCACAGGAGGGGGACTGTGAAGGAGGAAATATAACAAGCTCAGTTTTAGAAAGATTAAGTTTGAGGAAGTGGTGTGACATCCATACCGATATGTCATTCAGTAAGTTTGAGATCCGTGAGGAGATAGTGGGGGTGAGTTGAGGAGTGGAGAGATAGATCTGTGTGTCATCGGCATAGAGGTGGTATTGGAAGCCATGGGAGGTTATCAACTGGCCCAGGGAAGAGGTATAGAGTGAGAATAGGAGAGGCCCAAGGACGGAGCCTTGGGGTACCCCAACAGAAAGAGGAAGAGGAGCGGAGAAGATGAAGTTGTAAGTGACACTGAAAGTGCGCTGAGATAGGTAGGAGGAGAACCAGGATAATGCAGAATCACAGAGGCCAAGGGTGTCATCAGAGTGCCCCCTTGAGTAATGTGTTCCCATCAGAGTGCCCCCTTACATCAGGTATTCCCATCAGAGTGTCCCCTTACATCAGGTTTTTGCATCAGAAGGCCCCCTTACATAGGGTGTCTCCCATCAATGTGCCCCCTTACATAGGGTGTCCCCATCAGAGGGCCCCCTTACATAGGGTGTCCCCATCAGAAGGCCCCCTTACATAGGGTGTCTCCCATCAATGTGCCCCCTTACATAGGGTGTCCCCATCAGAAGGCCCCCTTACATAGGGTGTCTCCCATCAGTGTGCCCCCTTACATAGGGTTTGTACATCAGAGTGCTCTTTTACATAAGGTTTTCCCCTTTACATCAGATGTCCCCATCATAGTGCCTCTTTACATCAGGTGTCCCCATTACAGTGCCACCTTACATCAGGTATTCCCATCAGAGTGCCCCCTTAAGATAATGCATCCCCATCAGAGTGCCCCTTTACATCAGATGTCCCCATCAGAGTGCCGCTTTACATCAGGTGTCCCCATCAGAGTGCCCCCTTACGTCAGGTGTCCCCATCACATCAGGTTTCCCCATCAGAGTGCCCCTTAACAAAATATGTCCCCATCAGAGTGCCCCTTTATACCATGTGTCCCCATCACATCAGGTTTCCCCATCACAGTGCCCCTTTACATTAGGTGTCCCCATCACAGTGCCACCCTACATCAGATGTCCCCTTCAGAGTGCCCCTTAACAAAATATATCCCCATCAGAGTTCCCCTTTACATAAGATGTCCCCATCAGAATGCCCCTTTACATCAGATGTCCCCATCAGAGTTCCCCCTTAACATAATGTGTCCCCAATAGAGTGCCCCCTTAACATAATGTGTCCCCATCAGAGTGACCCTTTTCAACAGGTTTCCCCATTAAAGTGCCATCTTCCATTAGGTATTCCCATCATAATGCCACCTTACATCAGGTGTCCCCATCAGAGTCCTCCCTTAAGATAATATGTGCCCATCAGCTTGCCCCTGTACATCTCTATGAAGTACACACACCATACCTCGAGGACAGGCAGGGAGCGGGAGCCGGCAGAGGTAGGGAGCTGCAGGGGGGGGGAGCTGCACTGAGAACCTTTCTGAAGGGGGGGGAGCGCACACGTGGCGTCACACCATGCCTTGAGGACAGGCAGGGAGTGAGAGCCAGGAGAGATAGTGAGGTGGGGCGCACACGCAACGTCATTGGTTGCATTGACTGCTGAGCAGCAGTGATCTGGCACGTAAGACTGGCGGACTGACGGTCCAGACAGTAGCGTCGCTCAGTCTGTGTTTGGACCGCGGTCCACCATTTAATAACGGCTGCTCTAAGTCAATTGTGGGTATTGGATTCTGTATATGGAGGTTTTCTATTTATTTATTTTTTTCTATTGCTTAAACAAGTCTTTTCAATGTTTTTTGAAGCCATTAATCCAGCGTGAGGAGTGGGAGTACAAGGATCCCTACAAGGACGTCATGATGGACAATCAGCCGCCCCTCACATCACCGGGTAAGAGGAGACTTTATTATAAAGGAGAGAGCAGTACGGAGGGTCCACCTAGATCCCCCATCATCTGATAAACACATAGAAACAATGTATTTAGTCAGTGTGTGTGTTTCCTACAGATGGATCCAGTAATGGGAACCCACCAGAGAGATGTCCCCGTCCTCTGTATTCCTGGGATTCCACACAGGTAGATCACACCATCCCACACCATCATCAGGTAGGGGAATCTGAGCATGTAGACCTAAAAAAACAAGCTCTGACAAGACATTCTTCCATGTAATCTTTTTCCTTTGAATAAGTATAGTCTGTCATCTTTGATGTCTTTCAGTTCTTCACCCTAAACCCCAAAGTTGAGGTCAAAGAGGAAGAAGAAGAGATGTTGGTGAGTGGAGATCAGCAGTCTATGGAGGAGAGAGGTCCTCTGTGTTTCCAAAATTCCACCCAGGAACATCAGAACTCTAGAGAGAATGATCAGGTAGATGGGACTGGGCAAAAATAACTCAAAATTAGTTCTATGAGAGGACATTCTTCTATGCAATCTCTTGATACTTAAATGTTCTCTCTCTTTGGGATGTAGGGTGAAGAACCAAAGGATATCACAGCTAAAGAGGAAGAAGAAGAAATGTTGGAGAGTGGAGATCAGCAGTCTACAGACGAGAGAGGTCCTATTAGTTATCGGGATTCAACCCATCAAGATCACCGTTATAAGGAGAATGATCAGGTAGATGGGACTGGCCAAAAATAATTTTAAGTAGACATTCTTGTAATTTCCTTTTTCTAAATTCATTCCATCATCTTTGGGGTTTAGGGTGAAGAACGGAAAGACATCAAAGTTGAGCTTAAAGCGGAGTTCCACACAAAAATGGAACTTCCGCTTTTCGGAACCCCCCCCCCCTCCGGTGTCACATTTGGCACCTTTCAGGGGGGAGGGGGGTGCAGATACCTGTCAAAGACAGGTATTTGCACCTACTTCCGGCATAGACTCCCATGGGAGTCTATGCGTCTTCCTGTCCCGACCGCACTGTCTGCTGGGAACACACAGCTCCCAGCAGAGAGCGGGGACCACTAGGGACGCGCAGCGCAACTCGCGCATGCGCAGTAGGGAACCGGGAAGTGAAGCCGCAACGCTTCACTTCCTGATTCCCTCACCTAGGATGGCGGCGGCAGCTGCCGAGAACCGAGCGGGTTCTCGGCGTCCCCTGCCGACATCGCTGGACCCCGGGACAGGTAAGTGGCAATGTATTAAAAGTCAGCAGCTGCAGTATTTGTAGCTGCTGGCTTTTAATATTTTTTTTTTTGGGCGGTGTGGGTGAACCCCCGCTTTAAGGAGGAAGAAGAAGAGAAGTTGGTGAGTGGAGATCAGAAGACTACGGTGGAGAGAGGTCCTCTGTATTCCCAAGATTCCACACAAGAACATCACAACTATAAAGAGAATGACCAGGTAGATGGGACTGCGGAAACAAGAACTTGAAACTCTAGAACCCTTCTATGTAATTTCTTGTTCCTTTTTCTAAATGTGTTCTATCATCTTTGGGGTTTAGGGTGAAGAACAGAAAGACATCAAATTTGAGGTTAAAGAGGAAGAAGAAGAGAGGTTGGTGAGTGGAGATCAGCAGTCTATGGAGGAGAGGGAGATGATTATGGAAAGTAAACAGGAGGAACCTTTTCTACTTATAGATACAGGTACGTAATTAATACTAAATGCAGAAACAATTCCCATTTTTATTTAACTATATGAGTAAAAAATATGTATTTACATTGTTGGGCTGAGACAAATTTTCCCAAGTTCTTCATCTCCAGCTTTATGATCCATCTTCATCCATGCCTACAAATTGAATGCACTGGGAAAGATACAGTACATGCCTTGTGTTAGATTTGTGTCCCCCACACAGTGGTACCCTCCTGATCATGATATCAATAAATATTATAATAATAGTTATAATACTAACTTATCATTTAAATAGGAGCCCCTCTACTAGCGGACCTCCTCCATTACTAAGGATACCAAATCTCTGCTGACCAAAGCCAGGCAACTCAACTGTGTTGCTGGAAATAGGCTGTTTGTAAAGCTGGCACCCCACCTTGCTCTGTAATAGTGATGAGCTGAACACCCCCTGGTTCGGTTCGCACCAGAACTCCCGAATATGTAAAAAGTTTAGACCCGAGCCGCAAATTCTATTAAAGTCTATGGGACCTGAACTTGAAAAATCAAAAGTTCTCATTTTGAAGGCTTATATGTAAGTTAAAGTGGCACATCTGTACCATGTATAGAACCTGCTGCAGCAAAACTGACATTTATAAAGAAAGAAAAATGAGAAAAATTGCGGCAATAAAATACCATTGCCGGCGATGGAAAATAGTTTAAAAAATGGCGTGCCAGACCTTTATCTGAGGACGCAGCCTGTCAGGCCAGGTAAGGGGGGGACGAGCGAGCGCCCCCCCCCCCCCTCCTGAACCATACAAGGCCACATGCCCTCAACATGCGGGTGATTTCTTGATGGGGACAAGGGCCTCTTCCCCACAACCCTGGGCTGTGGTTATGGGGGTCTGCGTGCAGGAGGCTTATCGAAAACTTGAAGCTCCCTTTAACAAGGGGGCCCCCAGATCCTGGCCCTCCCCCATATACATAGTACCCCTACCCATTCACTAAAAAAGTGTAAAAAAAAAAACACACACATATGTTAACAATTCCTTTATTAAAATAAAAAAAACAATGTCCCCCAATGTAGCAGAGCCCCGCCCCAAAGCACCAACCCCCCCCCCCCATGTTGAGGGCATTTGGCCTGGTATGATTTGGGGGGCCTTGCTTGCACCACCTTTCCTGAACTGCCAGGCTGCATACCCGGATAAGGGCCAGGTGTGGATTGGGGGCGACCCCATGCCATTTTTTTATTTATTTATTCAATAGCCGGGTGTTGGCATTTCTATCCGCGAGTCATTTTAAATGGGATTTGACTCTGTCTTTTTTTTTTCTTAGAAATGTCATTTTTGCTGCAGCAGGTACTATACATGCTACATATGCGCCACTTTACAGGCAGACTAAGGGGACTCCCCCAGGCACTGTACTTAAAGGAATTTTTCATATTTATTGTTGCTCTTTAAGCATAATTAAAATCACCGCTCCTGAAAAAACATTCGTCCTTTTTTGTCCCTCAAGGCAGTACCCAGACCCCCATTCCCCTTTTATGGCCAATTAATTGCCTTCAAAATGGGCACTTTTGATTTTTCCAGTTTGGCTCCCATAGACTTCAATGGTTAGGTTAGGTTAGAACATTTCTCCTGTTTGGGAGTTCTGCTGCGAACCGTATAGGGAGGTGTTCAGCTCATCTCTAATCCTGGTGCTTCCAAACTTCTTACATTTATGGATGATGGAGGCCACTGTGTTCATTCAGACCTTCAATGCTACAAAAAAATTTCTGTACCCTTCCCCAGATCTGTGCCTCCATTCAATCCTGTCTCGGAGGTCTACAGACAATTCCTTGGACTTCATGGCTTGGTTTGTGCTCTGACATGCACTGTTACCTGTGGAACCTTTTATATAGACAGGTGTGTGCCTTTCCAAATCATGTCTAATCAACTGAATTTACCACAGGTGGACTCCAGTCAAGTTGTAGAAACATCTCAAGGATGATCAGTGGAAACAGGATACACCTGAGCTCAATTTTGAGTGTCATGTCAAAGGCTGTGATACTTATGTACATGGGATTTTTTTAAATTTTTTTTATTTTTAACAAATTTGCAAAGATTGCAAACAAACTTCTTTCATGTTGTCATTATGGGGTATTGTTTGTAGAATTTTGAGGAAAATAAGGAATTTAATACTTTTTTGAAAAGGGCTATAACATAACAAAATGTGGAAAAAGTGAAGCGCTGTGAATACTTTCCAGATTGGCTGTATCTGACTCCTGAATGGAAGACTTGAAATTTTTTATTCAAAAATTGTTTTCTTACAGATGGACGTTTTGTTCTGAAAACTTTGAAGGGAGTCCCAATTTTATCTCCAGATTTCAAGGCAGAAGATGATGACATCAAACAATGTTCTCCAGGAGAAGATCCCATTACTCCAACCGCACATCACAGACCTTACCATCTGGAGGGATCAATGGATCCTTCTAATCCTGAGGAATCTCCTTATCAATTCCATACTATGACTTCAGATGTCCATCTAAGATCAATGGGTCCTTCTAATCCTGAGGAATCTTCTGATAAATCCCATACTATGACTTCAGATGTTCATCTAAGATCAATGGATCCTTCTAATCCTGAGGAATCTTTTTATCCATTCCATACTATGACCTCAGATGTCCATCTATCCCATACTATGACCTCAGATGTCCATCTAAGATCAATGGGTCCTTCTAATCCCGAGGAACCTTCTGATAAATCCCATACTATGACTTCAGATGTCCATCTAAGATCTCACAGTGCAGATCACTCAACACATCCATCCAATCCCAAGGTGTCTTCTTTATATGACAGGGGTCCCACGGGTAAGCGTTCTTATCCATGTTCAGAGTGCGGGAAATGCTTCTCTGCCAAAATAACACTTGTTAGACACCTAAGGAGTCACACAGGAGAGCGTCCTTTTTCATGTTCAGAGTGTGGGAAATGTTTCACTAGGATGGGAATTCTTCGTACACACCAGAGAATTCACACTGGTGAGCTTCCTTTTTCGTGTTCAGAGTGTGGGAAATGTTTCATTGGTAAAGGACATCTTCTTGGACACCAGAAAAGTCACACGGGTGAGCATCCTTTTTCATGTTCCGAGTGCGGGAAAAGTTTCACTACGAAAAAGAACCTTCGTAGACACCAGTCAGTTCATACCGGTGAGCGTCCTTATTCATGTTCAGAGTGTGGGAAATGTTTCGCTCTGAAAGAAGACCTTAGTAAACACCAAAGAGGTCACACCAGTGAGCGTCCTTTTACTTGTTCAGAGTGTGGGAAATGCTTTCTTAGGGTTCATCACCTTCTTAAGCACCAGAGATGGCACAGGGGTGAGCGTCCTTTTTCTTGTTCAGAGTGCGGGAAATGTTTCGCTGAGAACAGCGGACTTCTTCTACACCAGAAAACACACACAGGGGAGCGTCCTTTTTCATGTTCAGAGTGCGGGAAATGTTTCGCTGAGAACAGCGGACTTATTATACACCAGAGAATACACACAGGGGAGCGTCCTTTTTCATGTTCAGTGTGCGGGAAATGTTTTACTAGCAAAAGAGGACTTCTTAGACACCGAAGAAGTCACACAGATGAGCTTCCTCATATATGCACAGAGTGCGGGAAGAGTTTCACTGATAAAGGCAAACTTCTTATACACCAGAGAATTCACACGGGTGAGCGTCCTTTTTCATGTTCAGAGTGCGGGAAATGTTTCATTGATAAAGGAAAACTACTTAGACACCAGAGAGTTCACACGGGTGAGCATCCTTTTTCATGTCCAGAGTGCGGGAAATGTTTCACTTTGAAAGGGAGCCTTCTGAGGCACCAGAGAATTCATACCGGGGAGCGTCCTTTTTCATGTTCAGTGTGCGGGAAAGGCTTTCCTAGGGTTGATCACCTTCTTTTACACCAGAAAATACACACAGGTGAGCATCCTTTTTGATATCGAGTGTGCGGGAAATGTTTAACCGACAAAAGAGGACTTCGTATACACCAAAGAAGTCACACGGGCGTCGTGATTTACGATGGATCTGCATCGGGGGGACATTGTTTTTTTTTATTTTTAATAAAGGGTTTTTTTTACTTTTTTTTGGTGAAAGAGTAGGGGTACAATATACTTCCTAGCCATTCACATAGGGGGGCAGGATCTTGGGGGGGCCCCTTGTTAAAGGGGTCTTCCAGATTCCGATGAGACCCCCCCCCCAGCAGACCCCCACAACCACAGTCCAGGCCCCCTGCCCCAAAGCACTCAACCCCCATGTTGAGAGCATGTGACCTGGTATGGTTAAGGATGGAGGGCCCCCTCTTTCCTGACCTGCCAGGCTGCATGCTCAGATAAGGGTCTGGTATGGACTAGGGGGAAACGCCATTTTTTTTCTTTATTTTTTCAATAGCCGGGTGCTGGAAATTGTAACCGTGAGCCATTTTAAATGGGATTTGACATTTTTGCTGCAGCAGGTTCTATACATGCTTTATATGCGCCACTTTACAGGCAGACTAAGGGGATGCCCCGGCATTGTATTTTAAATGAATTTTTCATATTTATTGTTGCACTTTAACCACTTCCTCATTTTGAGATTTGGTGTTAAAATCAGGTTTTTTGCTAGAAATTTACTTAGAACCCCCATATTTGCGCAGCGGTCTTACAAGCGCACTTTTTTTTGGAAAAAAAATACACTTTTTTTAATTAAAAAAATAAGACAACAGTAAAGTTAGCCCATTTTTTTTATATATTGTGAATGATAATGTTACGCCGAGTAAATTGATACCCAACATGTGACGCTCCAAAATTTTGCCCGCTCATGGAATGGCGACAAACTTTTACCCTTAAAAATCGCACTCTGGACATGAAAAATCATAGGCGACATTTAAGTAATTCTACAGGTTGCATGTTTTGAGTTACAGAAGAGGTCTAGGGCTAGAATTATTGCTCTCGCTCTAACGATCGTGGTGATACCTCACATGTGTGGTTTGAACACCTTTTTCATGTGCGAGCGCTGCTCACGTATGCGTTTGCTTTTTCACGCGAGCTCGGCGGGACATTAAAATGTTTTCTCTTTTTTTTCTTTTTTTACTTTTTTATTTTTACACTGTTCTTAAAAAAAAAAATTGTGTCACTTTTATTCCTATTACAAGGAAAGTAAACATCCCCCTAATAGAAAAAAAGCACGACAAGAAGTCTTAAATATGAGATCAGCGGGGGGGGGGGGGTGGGGGGGTGGTCTCAGATCTCATATTTACACTAAAATGTAATTAAATAAAAATGTCCCTTTTAATGTCCCCGCCACTGATAAAAGTGATCTCTGCCATCCCTAGTCCTGGTGAAAAAAAGTTAAAATGCCCCACCCTCCTTTGCTTATGCACAAATACGAATGCATACGTAAGTCCCGTAAGTCCTCTCTCTTTACCTGGAAAACAAACCCAAAAAGGTGGACTATACGACCTACAGTAAGTTGGGGGTTTGGTAAAAATATTGGAATTTTTTAGGTGTGCGGTTTGAAATAAAAAGGTCTACAGAGCTTAAATTATATTGGTATGGTCCTCCAAACCAACAAGGCTGAGTTGGTCCCACGCTCACACAAACGACACCATAGAACAAAAGTGTGCTAATACATGGCCCAGTATCGCAATACATGGGGGATCAAAATGGACAATCATGACTCTACAAAGACAGCCGTACCAATACACGGGCAGTAAATAATCCATGGTGGAAATACATGGACAAGAATATGAAGGAACAATAACTGGAGCCCCGGTCTGCCCGTTATGTTTATATTCTACAGAAAGGATCAATGTAAAAATACATTGCCCTACACTATGCAGTCAGGATTGGTCCTTCACCAATGGTCCTTTTATAGATGGCTTTTGGCTCTTTCACATCATTGCAATATTTTCACCTTACTACAGAAGGTGGTATGGTCCATGCATATCTATCATTGTGTGTTCATCAATTATTCTAATCTTATAAAATAAACAAGAACACTCTGTACTTTTTAATGTTTTGTTCTGAGCCTCCTTTCTTTTAACAAATTATCATGATTCTGAGGTGATCGTTGAGGAAGAGAGCTGTCGGAGAATGTAGTGTGGATGGTGGAGGAGAACTGTCGGAGAATGTAGTGTGGATGGTGGAGGAGATCTGTCGGAGAATGTAGTGTGGATGGTGGGGCAGAGCTGTCGGAGAATGTAGTGTGGATGGTGGAGGAGATCTGTCAGAGAATGGAGTGTAGATGGTGGAGGAGATCTGTCGGAGAATGTAGTGTGGATGGTGGAGGAGATCTGTCGGAGAATGTAGTGTGGATGGTGGAGGAGATCTGTCGGAGAATGTGGTGTTGATGGTGGAGGAGAGCTGTCGGTGAATGTAGTGTGGATGGTGGAGGAGAGCTGTCTGAGAATGTAGTGTGGATGGTGGGGGAGAGCGGTCAGAGAATGTAGTGTGGATGGTGGGAGTAGAGCTGTCGGAGAATGTAGTGTGGATGGTGAAGGAGATCTGTGGGAGAATGCAGTGTGGATGGTGGGAGGAGATCTGTCGGAGAATGTAGTGTGGATGGTGAAGGAGATCTGTGGGAGAATGCAGTGTGGATGGTGGGAGGAGATCTGTCGGAGAATGTAGTGTGGATGGTGGGAGGAGATCTGTCGGAGAATGTAGTGTGGATGGTGGGAGGAGATCTGTCGGAGAATGTAGTGTGGATGGTGGGAGGAGATCTGTCGGAGAATGTAGTGTGGTTGGTGGGAGGAGATCTGTCGGAGAATGTAGTGTGGTTGGTGGGAGGAGATCTGTCGGAGAATGTAGTGTGGATGATGGAGGAGAGATGTCGGAGAATGTAGTGTGGATGGGGGAGGAGAGCTGTCGGAGAATGTAGTGTGGATGGTGGAGGAGATCTGTCGGAGAATGTAGTGTGGATGGTGGAGGAGATCTGTCAGAGAATGTAGTGTGGATGGTGGAGGAGAGCTGTCGGAGAATGTAGTGTGGATGGTGGAGGAGATCTGTAGGAGAATGTAGTGTGGATGGTGGAGGAGATCTGTCAGAGAATGTAGTGTGGATGGTGGGAGGAGAGCTGTCGGAGAATGTAGTGTGGATGGTGGAGGAGATCTGTCGGAGAATGTAGTGTGGATGGTGGAGGAGAGCTGTCGGAGAATGTAGTGTGGATGGTGGGAGGAGATCTATCGGAAAATGTAGTGTGGATGGTGGAGGAGAGCTGTCGGAGAATGTAGTGTGGATGGTGGAAGAGAGCTGTCAGAGAATGTAGTGTGGATGGTGGAAGAGAGCTGTCAGAGAATGTAGTGTGGATGGTGGAAGAGAGCTGTCAGAGAATGTAGTGTGGATGGTGGGAGGAGAGCTGTTGGAGAATGTAGTGTGGATGGTGGAGGAGAGCTGTCGGAGAATGTAGTGTGGATGGTGGAGGAGAGCTGTTTGAGAATGTAGTGTGGATGGTGGTTGGAGAGCTGTTTGAGAATGTAGTGTGGATGGTGGAGGAGATCTGTCGGAGAATGTAGTGTAGATGGTGGAGGAGATCTGTCGGAGAATGTAGTGTGGATGGTGGAGGAGATCTGTCGGAGAATGTAGTGTGGATGGTGGAGGAGATCTGTCGGAGAATGTAGTGTGGATGGTGGGAGGAGAGCTGTCGGAGAATGTAGTGTGGATGGTGGAGGAGAGCTGTCGGAGAATGTAGTGTGGATGGTGGAGGAGAGCTGTCGGAGAATGTAGTGTAGATGGTGGAGGAGATCTGTCGGAGAATGTAGTGTGGATGGTGGAGGAGATCTGTCAGAGAATGTAGTGTGGATGGTGGTTGGAGAGCTGTTTGAGAATGTAGTGTGGATGGTGGAGGAGAGCTGTCGGAGAATGTAGTGTGGATGGTGGAGGAGATCTGTCGGAGAATGTAGTGTGGATGGTGGGAGGAGAGCTGTCGGAGAATGTAGTGTGGATGGTGGAGGAGAGCTGTCGGAGAATGTAGTGTGGATGGTGGAGGAGAGCTGTCGGAGAATGTAGTGTAGATGGTGGAGAGCTGTCGGAGAATGTAGTGTGGATGGTGGAGGAGATCTGTCAGAGAATGGAGTGTAGATGGTGGAGGAGATCTGTCGGAGAATGTAGTGTGGATGGTGGAGGAGATCTGTCGGAGAATGTAGTGTGGATGGTGGAGGAGATCTGTCGGAGAATGTAGTGTTGATGGTGGAGGAGAGCTGTTGGAGAATGTAGTGTGGATGGTGGAGGAGAGCTATTTCATCTTGAGGGAGAGGAAGTTTAATCTCTTTTCATAATTATAAGAGGATGGATCATCCATGAAATAGAGAATACAAGAATCAAGTACAGCGATGTCACATGTGTACATTTACTAGGAAAGGGCATGATATGAAATTACATAGTTACATAGTAGGTGAGGTTGAAAAAAGACACAAGCCCATCAAGTCCAACCTATATGTGTGATTATATGTCAGTATTACATTGTATATCCCTGTATGTTGCGGTCATTCAGGTGCTTATCTAATAGTTTCTTGAAACCATCAATGCCCCTCGCTGAGACCACCGACTGTGGAAGGAAATTCCACATCCTTGCTGCTCTTACAGTAACAGTAAAGAACCCTCTACGTATAACTGAGTCCTCTGTATATGAGTAATCAAATTAAAACATTGTAAATAAAAAAAACAAACATAAATGTATATAAAGATTTTCATGTATAATTTGTGTGTGTGTAATCATCGATATAACCTAATAGAAGAATGGACGGACCACAAGCCAGAGGGCAAAATGATGGAACGTAACATAGATGGTGGTATTTATATTCAACACAGGGTGGCGATCTCACTTATTGTCAGTGAAACGCAAAGACAGGAAATGATGTACAGACAGGAAGTGATGTCAGGACAGGAAGTGATGTCAGGTACAGGCAGGAAGTTCCGGGTGAGGGGTGAGTCAGGAAGAAGTAGAGCTGCGACGTTGTTGGAGGAGGTAATAAGATCTTATTTTATACCCACTAACCCCCCCGTAAAAAGATTAGGGGGCACTCTTTACGTCTGGAGGAAAAGAGAGCTAACCTCCACATACGGAAAGGCTTCTTCACAATAAGAGCTGTTGAAATACGGAATGGACTCCTTCGGGAACTAGTACTGGGCAGCTCAGTAGATTGTTTTAAAAAGTAGCTGGATTTCTTGCTAAAAGCAAACATATAACTGGATATTAACATTTATAGGTTTTATTTTTATATAACATTTACATGATATTACCATTTATAGGGTTATAGGTGATAACATGTTTGAGGTGATGGTAGTCGTATTTTGGACCTTGAAGAAGGGGGACACACCCCGAAAGCTTGTCCTGAAAAATTGTATGTTAGTGCAAATGAAGAGAAGTATGGCGGGAAGTACTCAATTGTTTCTGTACTGTAATAACATTAAAGATTAATGATTCAGGGAATATATAAATGCTTTTGGAAGATAAGAAAGGATTTTTTTCCCCGGTTGGATCAATTTGGACCATAATGTATTGGGGTTTTTGCTTTCCTCTAAGTCAGGGGTATTGAATTAAAATTCAAGGAGGTCCGGTCACTAAAATCTTCTTATGCCCAAGGTCCAAATCTGAAGCCCGTGCCATTAAAGATTGTACGTGTCTACTCTCCTTATTTTGGCACAGCCACGCTCTCTGGTGCTTTTGTTACTGTTTCCTCCACAGACACTCTGGTAATACTCTGTAAATGTCCCCAATAGTGTCCCCCCTTACATCAGGTGCCCCTACCAGAGTAATTCATTACATTGGGTGCCCCTATCAGACTACCCCCGTAAATCAGTTGCCCCTTTATATCAGGTGTCCCTATCAGAGTGCCCCCTTAAGTAATGTGTTCCCATCAGAGTGCCCCCTTACATCAGGTATTCCCATTTACATCAGGTATTCCCATCAGAGTGCTCCTTTACATGTTTCTGCATCAGAAGGCCCCCTTACATCATTTGTCACCATCACAGTGCCCTTTTACATAAGGTTCCCCAATCACAGTAACCTCTTACATAGGGTGTTCCCATCACATCAGGTGTGCCCATCAGAGTGCTCCTTTACATCAGGTGTCCCTATTACAGTGCCAGCTATAATCAGATATTCCCACCAGAGTCCCCCCTTACATCAGGTGTCCCCATCAAAGCTCCCTCTTTACAGGTGTCCCCATCAGAGTGCCCCTTTACATCAGGTATCTCCATCAGAGTGCCCCTTTATATCAGGTATCTCCATCAGAGTGCCCCTTTATATCAGGTGTCCCCATTACAGTGCCCCCTTACATTAGGTGTGCCCATCAGAGTGCCCCTTTACATCAGGTGTCCCCATTACAGTGCCACCTTACATCAGGTATTTCCGTCAGAGTGCTCCCTTACATCAGGTGTCCCCTTCACAGTGCCTCTTTATATAAGGTTCCCCCATAACAGTAACCTCTTACATAGGGTGTTCCCATCACATCAGATGTGTCAATCAGAGTACTCCTTTACATTAGGTGTGATCATCAGAGTGCCCCTTTACATCAGGTGTCCCCATTACAGTGCCACCTTACATCAGGTATTCCTGTCAGAATGCTCCCTTACATCAGGTGTCCCCATCAGAGTGCCCCTTTACATCAGGTGTCCCCATCAGAGTGCCCCTTTACATCAGGTGTCCCCATTAAAGTGCCCCCTTATATTAGATGTCCCCATCAGCGTGCCCCTGCAACATAAAATGTGCCCATTGGCGTGCCCTTGTAAATTTCTGTGAAGTACACACACCATACCTTGAGGACAATCAGGGAGCGGGACACGACAGAGGTAGCGAGCTGCAGGGGGCGGGAGCTGTCTGAAGAACCTAGCTTAAGAGGGCGGGACGCACATGTGGTGTCACACCATGCCTTGCGGGCAGGGAAGCAGTGAGAGCCGGTAGAGATAGGGAGGTGGGGGACGCCTGTGGTCCCAGCAACCAATGACTGTTGAGCGGCGGCGATCTGGCTTGTTAGACTGGCGGGCTGAGGATCCGGAGAGGAGCGTCGCTCGGTCCGTGTTCAGACAGCGGTGTGCCATATTTATGACGGCCACTCAAAGTCAACTGTTGGTATTGGATTCTTTGTATGGAGGTTTTCTATTAATTTCTTTTTCAGTTGGTCAAACAAGTCTTTTTAATCTTTTTTCAGGTCATTTATCCAACTTGAGGAGTGGGAGTATTTAGAGGGACACCAGGATCTCTACGAGGACATCATGATGGACAATCAGCCGCCCCTCACATCACCAGGTAAGAGGAGACTTTATTGTAAAGGAGAGAGCAGTATGGAGGGTCCACCTAGATCCCCCATCATCTGATAAACACATAGAAACAATGTATTCAGTCAGTGTGTGTGTTTCCTACAGATGGATCCAGTAATGGGAACCCACCAGAGAGATGTCCCCGTCCTCTGTATTCCCGGGATTCCACACAGGAAGGTCACACCATCCCTCACCATCATCAGGTAGGTGAAGATGGATGTTGAGAACGTAAAAGTAACCTGACTGTATAAAAATATATTCCTCTTACAGGTACAGGGTCATTTGTACTCACATTTAAAAAAAAATTTTCCCTGCTATTTTGTTTATTCAGACTGAAAATCTTATGGATATAAAAGATGAGGTTAAAGAGGAAGAAGAGACGTATGTGACGGGTGATGAGCAGTTTAAGAAGGAGGATGGGATTATGGACAAAGTTAAAGAGGAGGAATCTTCTCCAGACATCAGATCAGGTGAGTGATGGCCACTAAATGCAAAAACTGTTCAGGTATATGGATTGATGTTTGAGGATCTGTAGACCCATCTCTACAAGGACGTCATGATGGAGAATCAGCCACCCCTCACATCACCGGGTAAGAGGAGACTTTATTGTAAAGGAGAGAGCAGTACGGAGGGTCCACCTAGATCCCCCATCATCTGATAAACACATAGAAACAATGTATTCAGTCAGTGTGTGTGTTTCCTACAGATGGATCCAGTAATGGGAACCCACCAGAGAGATGTCCTCCTCCTCTGTATTCCCAAGATTCCACACAGGTCAATATTAAAGAAGAGATAAAAGAGGAGGATGGAGTAATGGAGGAGGCAGAGTTTCGAAAAGGACACAAGAACCAGTACCAGCACACCAAGGTGGAGTCATCCAGCTACAGAAACCCACCAGATGGATGTCCTCCTCCTCTGCATTCACGGGATTCCACACAGCTCAATATTAAAGAAGAGATAAAAGAGGAGGATGGAGTAATGGAGGACGCAGAGTTTCGTAAGGGACTCGAGAAGCAGTACCAGGACACCATGGTGGAGTCACCCAGCTACAGAAATCCACCAGATGGATGTCCCCATCCTCTGTATTCACAGGAAAATCACACAATCCCTCACCATCAGGTAGTTGAAGCTGAATATGAAGACCTAAAAAATCATTCCAAACTCTGACAGGACATTCATGTATGTAATTGTTTTTCTTTTAATAAGTATATTCTGTCATCTTTTAGGATGAAGAACTGAAAGACATCAAAGTTGAGGTTAATGAGGAAGAAGAAGAAGAGAGGGTAGTGAGTGGAGATCAGCAGTCTATGGAGAAGGGAGGTCCTCTGTATACCCAGGATTCCACCCAGAAAGAATATAACTATACAGAGAATGATCAGGTAGATGGGACTGAGGAAAAAGAACTTGAAAATAGTTCTTTGAGAGGACATTCTTCTATGTAATCTCTTGTTCCTTTTCTATCATCTTTGGGGTTTAGGGTGAAGAACGGAAAGACATCAAAGTTGAGGTTAAAGAGGAAGAAGAAGAGAGGTTGGTGAGTGGAGATCAGCAGTCTATGGAGGAGGGGGAGATGATTATGAAAAGTAAACCGGAGGAATCTTCTCTAAATATGGACACAAGTAAGTCATAAACACTAAATGCCGAAACCGTCCACATTTTTATTCAATTATATGAGTATAAAATATGTATTTACATTGTTAGGCTGAGACAAATTTCCCAACTTCATCTCCAATAGGAATAGGTGAGCGGTTCGGGCCAAGCATGAGAACAAACACCTACATTTTCGGTGCGCTCAGCGGGATGCTTGCCCGCCGAGCGCACAGTGAATAGGTTGTCAACGGGCTGAGAAGCTGGCCGCCACATCCTTAACAATAGATAAGTCATCAGCTGTCATCGAGCTTCCCCACTGACAGCTGAATGAAAAATAAAACAATGCTGAATTTGCCGGCAATAGAATTTTTTTTTTTTTTAAAAAGCAGCGTTGAGGTCTCCTCCCAATCCATACCAGGCCCTTTGGGTCTGGTATGGATTTTAAGTTGAACCCACGCCAAAACAAAAAAAAATTGGCGTGGGATACCCCCCTAAATCCATATTACTCCCTTAGGTCTGGTATAGATTTTAAAGGTGAACCCCCACTCCAAAATGAAAAAAAAATGGTGTGGGGCCAACCCCAAAATCAATAACAGACCCTTATCTGAGTCATACTATGACTTCAGATGCCCATCTAAGATCAATGGATCCTTGTAATCCTGAGGAAACTTCTGATCAATCCCATACTATGACTTCAGATGTCCATCTAAAAACAATGGATCCTTCTAATCCTGAGGAATCTTCTGATAAATCCCATACTATGACTTCAGATGTCCATCTAAGATCAATGGATCCTTCTAATCCTGAGAAACCTTCTGATCAATCCCATACTATGACTTCAGATACCAATCTAAGATCAATGGATCCTTCTAATCCTGAGGAACCCTCTGATCAATCCCATACTATGACTTCAGATGTCCATCTAAGAACAATGGATCCTTCTAATCCTGAGGAACCTTCTGATAAATCCCATACTATGACCTCAGATGTCCATCTAAGATCAATGGATGATTCTATTCCTGAGGAACCTTCTGATCAATCCCATACTATGACTTCAGATGTCCATCTACGATCAATGGATCCTTCTAATCCTGAGGAACCTTCTGATCAATCCCATACTATGACTTCAGATGTCCATCTAAGATCAATGGATCCTTCTAATCCTGAGGAACCCTCTGATCAATCCCATACTATGACTTCAGATGTCCATCTAAGAACAATGGATCCTTCTAATCCTGAGGAACCTTCTGATAAATCCCATACTATGACCTCAGATGTCCATCTAAGATCAATGGATCCTTCTATTCCTGAGGAACCTTCTGATCAATCCCATACTATGACTTCAGATGTCCATCTACGATCAATGGATCCTTCTAATCCTGAGGAACCTTATGATCAATCCCATACTATGACTTCAGATGTCCATCTAAGATCAATGGATCCTTCTAATCCTGAGGAACCTTCTGATCAATCCCATACTATGACTTCAGATGTCCATCTAAGATCAATGGATTATTCTAATCCTGAGGAACCTTCTGATCATTCCCATACTTTGACCTGGCAGGAGTGAGCGCCCCCCTCCTGAACCATGCCAGGCCACATTCCCACAACATGGAGCACATTGTCTCCATGTTGATGGGGGCATGTTTAATTTGTTAAAGTGTATTTTTTTTCACAAAAATAGCCTTTGAAAAACCGCTGCGCAAATACCGCATGACATAAAAAATTGCAACAATCAACATCAACAGGGTCTCTGCTAAAAATATATATATAATGTTTGATCGTTATAAGTCATTTTCTAGCAAAAAATACTGATTTCAACAAGAAGTGCAAGAAGAGGTTGGGTCTTCAAGTGGGTAATAATTGTTTATCTTACAGATGGACGCTTTGTTCTGAAAACCTCGGAGGGAGATCTGAATTTACCTCAAGAATTTAAGGCAGAAGATGATGAGATCACACAATGTTCTCCAGGAGAAGATCCCATTACTCCAACCGCACATCACAGACCTTACCATCTGGAGGGATCAATGGGTCCTTCTAATCCTGAGGAACCTTCTGATAAATCCCATACTATGACCTCAGCTGTCCATTTATCTCATACTATGACCTCAGCTGTCCATTTATCTCATACTATGACCTCAGATGTCCATCTAAGATCAATGGGTCCTTCTAATCCTGAGGAACCTTCTGATAAATCCCATACTATGACTTCAGCTGTCCATTTGAGATCTCACGGTGTGGATAGATCAACCCATCCATCTAATCCCAAGGTGTCTTCTTTATGTGACAGGGGTCCCACGGGTAAGCGTTCTTATCCATGTTCAGAGTGCGGGAAATGCTTCGCTGCCAAAATAACACTTGTTAGACACCAAAGGATTCACACAGGAGAGCGTCCTTTTTCATGTTCTGAGTGCGGGAAATGCTTCACTAGGATGGGAATTCTTCGTACACACCAGAGAATTCACACGGGTGAGCGTCCTTTTTCGTGTTCAGAGTGCGGGAAATGTTTCATCGATAAAGGAAAACTTCTTGGACACCAGAAAAGTCACACGGGCGAGCGTCCCTTTTCATGTTCCCAGTGCGGGAAATGTTTCACTACGAAAAAAAACCTTTTTCGACACCAGGCAATTCATACGGGTGAGCGTCCTTATTCATGTCCAGAGTGCGGGAAATGTTTTGCTCTGAAAGAAGACCTTGTTAAACACCAGAGAAGTCACACCGGTGAGCGTCCTTTTTCTTGTTCAGAGTGCGGGAAAGGCTTTCTTAGGGTTGATCACCTTCTTCTACACCAGAGACGTCACACAGGGGAGCGTCCTTTTTCTTGTTCAGAGTGCGGGAAATGTTTCACTGAGAACAGCGGACTTCTTATACACCAGAGGATACACACGGGGGAGCGTCCTTTTTCATGTTCAGTGTGCGGGAAATGTTTTACTGACAAAAGAGGACTACGTATACACCAAAGAAGTCACACGGACGAGCGTCCTCATTCATGTTCGGAGTGCGGGAAATGTTTTACTGACAAAGGAAGACTTCGCATACACCAAAAAAGTCACACGGACGAGCGCCCTCATTCATGTACAGAGTGCGGGAAGTGTTTCACTGATAAAGGAAGACTTCTTAGACACCAGAGGATTCACACGGGTGAGCGTCCTTTTTCATGTGCAGAGTGCGGGAAATGTTTCATTGAGAAAGGAAAACTCCTTGCACACCAGAAAAGTCACACGGGCGAGCGTCCCTTTTCTTGTTCAGAGTGCGGGAAACATTTCACTGCGAAAAGGAGCCTTCTGAGACACCAGGCAATTCATACCGGCGAGCGTCCTTTTTCATGCTCAGTGTGCGGGAAATGCTTTCCTAGGGTTGATCACCTTCTTTTACACCAGAGAACACACACAGGGGAGCGTCCTTTTTCATGTTCAGCGTGCGGGAAATGTTTCACCGACAAAGGAGGACTCCGTACACACCAAAGAAGTCACACGGGTGAGGGTCCTTATTCATGTACAGAGTGCGGGAAATGTTATACCAGCAAAGGAGGACTACGTATACACCAAAGAAGTCACACGGATGAGCGTCCTCATTCATGTACAGAGTGCGGGAAGTGTTTCACTGATAAAGGAAAACTTCTTATACACCAGAGAATTCACACGGGCGAGCGTCCTTTTTCATGTACGGAGTGCGGGAAATGTTTCACCGTGAAAGGGAGCCTTCTTAGACACCAGAGAACACACAGGGGGGAGAGTCCTTTTTCATGTTCAGATCCAGACTCCGCCCCCAGATCTCTCCATGAAGAGGAACGGTCACGGCCCATGCTGTTATGAGGAATGTTGTTCATCCTTTATGAAAGCAATAAAGTTAGTACAAAAAAAAATAAAGAAACAGTGTAAAAAAAATAAATAATTTTAGATAAAAAAAAAATAATGAAAAAAAAAAAAACGGCGATCCTACCACACATGTGAGGCATCGCCGCGATCGTTAAAGCAAGAGCAATAATTCTAGCGCTAGATCTCCTCTGTAACTCTAAACTGGTAACCTGTAAAAATAAAATTAATTAAACTGTATTTTGTCCCCAAAAAAACACAGCATTTTATTCTCTAGGGCCTCTGCTAATATATATCTATATATATACAGACAGGTCCATAAATATTGGGACATCGACACAATTCTAATCTTTTTGGCTCTATACACCACCACAATGGATTTGAAATGAAACGAACAAGATGTGCTTTAACTGCAGACTTTCAGCTTTAATTTGAGGGTATTTACATCCAAATCAGGTGAACGGTGTAGGAATTACAACAGTTTGTATTTGTGCCTCCCACTTTTTAAGGGACCAAAAGTAATGGGACAATTGGCTGCTCAGCTGTTCCATGGCCAGGTGTGTGTTATTCCCTCATTATCCCATTTACAAGGAGCAGATAAAAGGTCCAGAGTTCATTTCAAGTGTGCTATTTGCATTTGGAATCTGTTGCTGTCAACTCTCAATATGAGATCCAAAGAGCTGTCACTATCAGTGAAGCAAGCCATCATTAGGCTGAAAAAAAACAAAACAAACCCATCAGAGAGATAGCAAAAACATTAGGTGTGGCCAAATCAACTGTTTGGAACATCCTTAAAAAGAAAGAAGGCACCCGTGAGCTCAGCAACACCAAAAGACCCGGAAGACCACGGAAAACAACTGTGGTGGATGACCGAAGAATTCTTTCCCTGGTGAAGAAAACACCCTTCACAACAGTTGGGCAGATCAAGAACACTCTCCAGGAGGTAGGTGTATGTGTGTCAAAGTCAACAATCAAGAGAGGACTTCACCAGAGTGAATACAGAGGGTTCACCACAAGATGTAAACCATTGGTGAGCCTCAAAAACAGGAAGGCCAGATTAGAGTTTGCCAAACAACATCTAAAAAAGCCTTCACAGTTCTGGAACAACATCCTATGGACAGATGAGACCAAGATCAACTTGTACCAGAGTGAATACAGAGGGTTCACCACAAGATGTGAACCAGGGGTCTTCAAACTATGGCCCTCCAGTTGTTCAGGAACTATAATTCCCACCATGCCTAGTCACGTCTGTGAATGTCCGAGCTTTACAATGCCTCATGGGACGTGTAGTTCTGCAACAGCTGGAGGGCCGTAGTTTGAGGATCCCTGATGTAAACCATTGGTGAGCCTCAAAAACAGGAAGGCCAGATTAGAGTTTGCCAAACAACATCTAAAAAAGCTTTCACAGTTCTGGAACATCCTATGGACAGATGAGACCAAGATCAACTTGTACCAGAGTGATGGGAAGAGAAGAGTATGGAGAAGGAAAGGAACTGCTCATGATCCAAAGCATACCTCCTCATCAGTGAAGCATGGTGGTGGTAGTGTCATGGTCATGGGCATGTATGTCTGCCAATGGAACTGGATCTCTTGTATTTATTGATGATGTGACTGCTGATAAAAGCAGCAGGATGAATTCTGAAGTGTTTCAGGTAATATTATCTGCTCATATTCAGCAAAAGGCTTCAGAACTCATTGGACGGCGCTTCACAGTGCAGATGGACAATGACCCGAAGCATACTGCGAAAGCAACCAAAGAGTTTTTTAAGGGAAAGAAGTGGAATGTTATGCAATGGCCAAGTCAATCACCTGACCTGAATCCGATTGAGCATGCATTTCACTTGCTGAAGACAAAACTGACGGGAAAACGCCCCAAGAACAAGCAGGAACTGAAGACAGTTGCAGTAGAGGCCTGGCAGAGCATCACCAGGGATGAAACCCAGCGTCTGGTGATGTCTATGTGTTCCAGACTTCAGGATGTAATTGACTGCAAAGGATTTGCAACCAAGTATTAAAAAGTGAAAGTTTGATGGATGATTGTTAATCTGTCCCATTACTTTTGGTCCCTTAAAAAATGGGAGGCACATATACAAACTGTTATAATTCCTACACCGTTCACCTGATTTGGATGTAAATACCCTCAAATTAAAGCTGAAAGTCTGCAGTTAAAGCACATCTTGTTTGTTTCATTTCAAATCCATTGTGGTGGTGTATAGAGTCAAAAAGATTAGAATTGTGTCGATGTCCCAATATTTATGGACCTGACTGTATATATATATATATATATATATATATATATATATATATATATATACTGCCTTTACACACACATGAACTTTGATGGCATCCCAGTCTTAGTCCGTAGGGTTCAATATTGAGTTGGCCCACCCTTTGCAACTATAACAGCTTCAACTCTTCTGGGAAGGCCATCCACAAGGTTTAGGAGGGTGTCTATGGGAATGTTTGACCATTCTTCCAGAAGGACATTTGTGAGGTCAGGCACTGATGGTGGACGAGAAGGCCTGGCTCACAGTCTCTGCGCTAATTCATCCCAAAGGTGTTCTATCGGGTTGAGGTCAGGACTCTGTGCAGGCCACTCCAGTTCCTCCACCCCAAACTCGCTCATCCATGTCTTTATGGACCTTGCTTTGTGCACTGGTGTGAAGTCATGTTAGAACAGGAAGGGGCCATCCCCAAACTGTTCCCACAAAGTTGGGAGCATGAAATTGTCCAAAATGTCTTGGTATGCTGACGCCTTAAGAGTTCCCTTCACTGGAACTAAGGGGCCAAGCTCAACCCCTGAAACCCCACACCATAATCCCCCCTCCACCAAATGATTTGGACCAGTGCACAAAGCAAGGTCCATAAAGACATGGAAGAGTGAGTTTGGGGTGGAGGAACTTGACTGGCCTGCACAGAGTCCTGACCTCAAACCGATAGAACACCTTTGGGATGAATTAGAGCGGAGACTGTGAGCCAGGCCTTCTCGTCAAACATCAGTGCCTGACCTCACAAATGCGCTTCTGGAAGAATGGTCAAACATTCCCATAGACACACTCCTAAACCTTGTGGACAGCCTTCCCAGAAGAGTTGAGGCTGTTATAGCTGCAAAGGGTGGGCCAACTCAATATTGAACCCTACGGACAAAGACTGGGAAGTTCATGTGCGTGTAAAGGCAGGCGTCCCAATACTTTTGGCAATATAGTGTACATACATATACTGTATAGCCAACCTATCTTTTGAAGGAGCATCTATTTCATTTAAAAATTTGCTTGGCTGAATTGGTAGATGTGTGGGCTTTCCTTTTTAGGTTTAGATTCCTCCTGCCTGATGGCACATTCCTAACCACCGGTCCGCTAAGAATTATGGTCATGCCATTAAAGTTCATGGGCGTGTAAAGGCAGGTGTCCCAATACTTTTGGTAATAGATTGTATAATGTAAATCAAGCTGGTCTATTTTCAAGTACATGCTTTACATAACCAAGATGATTGCAATATGGGAGAGGAAGGCATCTTGTAACTCGACTTGTTTCGTGAATACTTGCACTTCTTCAGGAGTTGATGCCTCCAACAACAGAACTCTATAAAACCAGCTTGGAACTTCATAAAACATAGTGTCTCCATATGGTGACCGCTGCTCAGTGTCTGACACGGGAGTAGTGGAAGGGGACCAAAAACTGAGGGAGGAGCCTGAACCTGGTGCCAACAAAGATCTACCAAGACACCCAATGGGAAAGCCAATGAGGTGGCACAAGAGAGTTCATGGCTGTGGTAAAAAAAAAAATACCAAAGTACCAAAAACCAACCTAGAGTTTGCAAAGCTGAGTGATGATTCTCCTTCCAAACAGATCATGATCTCAAAGGAAAAGAGGCATCTACTCCTGAAGAAGTAAAAAGTATTTATGAAACGCGTCGAGTTACAAGGCGCATTCCTCTCCCATATTGCAATCATCTTGGTTATATAAAACGTGTACTTAAAAAATATACCAGCTTGATGTAAAATATATATATTTACGTGTAACCCATTGGCTTGATATGCCAAACATATTTTGTGTGAACTTTATACATTTATGTGTCCAATCCTTGTACAATAAATTGATATTTTATGACTTTTGTATTATGCCTCATTTAAAGTCCAATGGGTGAATTTTGGTTGTGTGTGTGTTTTATATATATATATATAAAGTCCCTTGGATGGCAAGAAGATCAAACCAGTCAAGCTTGAAGGAAACCAACCCTGAATATTCACTGGAAGGACAGATCCTGAAGCTGAAACTCGGATACTTTGGCCACCTAATGCGAAGAGTAGGGATGGGCCGAACACCCCCCCCCTCCCCCCCCCCACACACACACACACAGTTTGGTTCACACCAGAACATGCGAACCCTAATAAAGTCGTTTTTTCAGGAGCAGTGATTTTAATAATGCTTAAAGTGAAACAAAAATTAAATATTCCTTGAAATATCGTGCCTGGGGGTCCCCTTAGTCTGCCTGTAAAGTGGCACATCTGTGCAATGTGTAGAACATGCCGCAGCAAAATGAAGTTTCTAAAGGAAAAAATGTAATTTAAACTTGCTCGTGGATCTAATACATTGCCGGCTACGGGCAATATAGATGAAAAAAGCAAGGAAAAAAAGCACCTTGTCCCCACGTTGATGGGGACAAGAGCTTCTTCCCGACAACCCTGGCCATTGGTTGTCGGGGTCTGCGGGCAGGAGGCTTATCAGAATCTGGAAGCCCCTTTGACAAGGGGGCCGGTGCTTCGGTGAGTGTGCCGATACCGGCGGCTCCAGCCAATCACAGCGCCGGAGCCCGCAATACTCGGAAGTAACTTCGGGAGCGAAGTCGGCCGCCGGAGCGGTGTACAAGGACGGCTGCAGGGGCTTCGATCTCAGGTGAGTAATTCATAATGACGTATAATAATGAATTTGTCTTGCAGGTTTTTTTTTTTGGTCCTAGGGTTTACAACCACTTTAACCTTCCTTCACCAATAAAAAAATTTGAATGAGATCGAATGTAGTGTGGCCAATGGAGGGAGAGCGATTTCATCTGGAGGAAGTTTCATCTCTTTTCATAATAATAGGAGGATGGGTCATGCATGAAATAGAGGATGCAAGAATCATTCACAGCGATGTCATGCGTATATTTACTAGGCAAGGGCATGATACAGTATATATGTCCTGAGAGTACATAGTCCAGATTATATAGAACCACTCTGAAAAACTCTTAACCTGCACTTGCTTCCAGTCATACTTTGCATCTTTCCCAACCGTACAGCACTTACAAGTATACCCAAAGAACATCACTCTGAATAAAGTTCTTTTGGCCGACTGATTGGATTTCTGCTGGGGTATTAATTCTTTAAGGCCCAACTCCCTGCACAGACTTCTTTATTGACCCGCACTCCAACACCCTTTTTGAGGTATTGATTCTCTAAGGCCGAAGATCCGCACCTCCTCCTCCATGACCCGCACTTTAACACCTTTAAGTCTCTTGGAAATACTGTTTCCCCGGGTTTCCACTCACTTGTTCTCCTGAGTGTTAATTCTTTAAGGCCAAATCCCTGCACAGTCCTCTTCATTGACCCGCACTCCAACACTCTTTTGGGGGTATTGATTCTCTAAGGCCGAAGACCTGCACCTCCTCCTCCATGACCCGCACTTTAACACTCACTTGTTCTCCTGATCAACCGTCCATGTTTGCCACGGAGGGTCGATCACCCAGTCTTCCTCCTGTTATTAGTAGCAACTTCCTCCTGATGACTCCTCCATCTCTCCTCCCCGCATGGCACGTTCCCCTGCCCAGAGGGGAGAGCCCCCGAGCTACACCAGCGCCTACATGCTGTCTTCTTCTTCTCAATCTCAAACCCCATGGAGCATGTGACCTTAGCTTTTATAACAGTCCCGCCCCTGCCCAAGCAAAACAATGATTGGTTCAGAGGAGTCTCCAAAAACTACCTGCCACTCTTCAGTCCACCCACTTTCCAGAACATTTCAGGGAAAGTGATAGAAGTCTTACAGGGCAGAGTGTAGGTGGCCACACCCTCCTCTATTCTATCAAACCTCCCAAACACATTAACCAACCAGCTTACACCAACAGGGTAAAACATTGGCAATTTTTACCTGACACTAATCCTAACCGACTACTTTAGCACACACCTAAGTAGGCGGGCGCTACATAACTCTAATAGAAGAATGGACGGACCACAAGGCAGAGGGCAAAATGATGGAACACAACGTTGTCTGCAGAATTGATATTCAACACAAGGTGGCAAGCTCAGTTATTGTCAGTTGAACGCAAAGACAGGAAGTGATGCCAGGTACAGACAGGAAGTGATGTCAGGTACAGACAGGAAGTGATGTCAGGTACAGACAGGAAGTGATGTAAGAGTATAAAAAGGAAATTCCGGGTGAGAGGTGAGTCAGGGAGAAGTAGAAAACTCCTTGCAACTGGCACCAGAGGAGGGTAATAAGATCGTATTTTATATTTATATCCAGTCACCGTCCATCCCCCCCCCCCATAAAAGGACTAGGGGGCACTCTTTACGTCTAGAAGAAAACAATTTTACCCTCCACATACGGAAAGGCTTCTTCTACAATAAGAGCTGTTGAAATACAGAATGGACTCCCTCAGGAACTAGTACTGGGTAGCTCGGTAGGTTGTTTTAAATAGTTGGATTTCTTCCTAAGTGCAAAAAATATAACTGGATATTATCATTTATAGCTTTTATATTTATATAACATTTACATGATATTACCATTTATAGGATTATAGGTGATAACATGTTTGAGGTGATTGTAGTTGTATTTTGGACCTTGAAGAAGGGGGACACACCCCGAAAGCTTCTCCTGAAAAATTGTCTGTTAGTGCAAATAAAGAGAAGTATGGCGGGAAGTACTCAATTGCTTCTGTAGGTAATAACATCAGAGATGAATGATCCAGGGAATATATAAAATTTTGGAAGATAAGAAAGGAATTTTTTTCCCCAGTTGGATCAATTTGGACCATAATGTATTGGGGTGTTTGCTTTCCTATAAGTCAGGGGAAGTCCGGTCACTAAAATTTTCTTCCGGCTGAGGTCCGAATCTTAAGTCTGTGCTATGAAAGGTTGTATGCGTCTACTTTCTTTTTTTTTTTGGGCATAGCCACGCTCTCTGGTGCTCTTGTTACTGTTTTCTCCACACACACTCTGGTAATACTCTGTCAATGTAAATGTCCTCATTAGTGTTCCCCCTTACATCAGGTGCTCCTACCAGAGTGCCCCTTTACATCAGGTGTGCTCATCAGAGCTCCCCCTTTACATCAGGTGTGCTCATCAGAGTGCCCCCTCTACATAAAATGTGCCCATCAGCGTGGCCCTGTAAATCTCTGTGAAGTACACACACCATACCTTAAGGACAGGCAGGGAGCGGGAGCCGGAAGAGGTTGCGAGCTGCAGGGGGCGGTAGCTGTGCCAAGAACCAATTGAAGGGGGCGGAGTGCACACATGGCGTCACACGGGCAGGCAGGGAGTGGGAGCTGGGAAAGATAGCGAGGTGGGGGGCGGGGCGCACGTGCAATGTCATTGGTTGTTGAGACGCCTGCAGTCCCAGCATCCAATGGCTGCTGAGCAGCGGGGATCTGGCACGTTGAACTGGTGAGTTGACGATCCGGAGAGGAGCGTCACTCAGCCCGTGTTCGGACAGCGGTGCGCCATTTAAGGACGGCCACTCTATGTCAACTGTTGGTATAGGATTCTGTATATGGAGGTTTTATATTCATTTATCTTTCTATCGGTCAGAGAAGTCTTTTCAATCTTTTTTCAAGTCATTTATCCAACTTGAGGAGTGGGAGTCTTTAGAAGGACACAAGGATCTCTACAAGGACGTCATGATGGAGAATCAGCCGCCCCTCACATCACCGGGTAAGAGGAGACTTTATTGTAAAGGAGAGAGCAGTACGGAGGGTCCACCTAGACCCCCCATCATCTGATAAACACATAGAAACAATGTATTCAGTCAGTGTGTGTGTTTCCTACAGATGGATCCAGTAATGGGAACCCACCAGAGAGATGTCCTCCACCTCTGTATTATCGGGATTCCACACAGGTCAATATTAAAGAAGAGATAAAAGAGGAGGATGGTGTAATGGAGAAGGCAGAGTTTCGAAAAGGACCCAAGAAGCAGTACCAGGACACCATGGTGGAGACATTCAGCTACAGAAACCCACCAGAGAAATGTCCCCATCCTCTGTATTCCCGGGATTCAACACAGGAAGGTCACACCATCCCTCACCATCATCAGGTAGATGAAGCTGAGCATGTAGACCTAAAAAATCATTCCAAGCTCTGACAGGACATTCGTCTATGTCATTTCTTTTTCCTTTTAATAAATATTCTATCATCTTTGGGGTTTAGAATGAAGAACGGAAAGACATCAAAGTTGAGGTTAAAGTGGAAGAAGAAGAGACGTTGGTGAGTGGAGATCAGCCGTCTATGGAGAAGGGAGGTCCTCTGCATTCCCAGGATTCCACCCAGGAACATCACGACTATACAGAGAATAATCAGGTAGATGGGACGGGGAAAAAAGAACTTGAAAATACTTCTATTAGAGGACATTCTTCTATGTAATCTCTTGTTTCTTTTCTATCATCTTTGGGGTTTAGGGTGAAGAACGCAAAGGCATCAAAGTTGAGGTTAAAGAGGAAGAAGAAGAGAGGTTGGTGAGTGGAGATCAGCCGTCTATGGAGGAGGAAGGTCCTCTGCATTCCCAGGATTCCACCTATAAAGAGAATGATCAGGTAGATGGGACTGAGGACAAAGAACTTGAAAATAGTTCTATGAGAGGACATTTTTATATGTAATTTCTTGTTCTTTTTCTATGATCTTTGGGGTTTAGGGTGAAGAACGGAAAGACATCAAAGTTGAGGTTAAGGAGGAAGAAGAAGAGCGGCTGGTGAGTGGAGATCAGCAGTCTATGGAGGAGGGGGAGATGATTATGGAAAGTAAACAGGAGGAAACTTCTCTACACATGGACACAAGTGAGTAATAAACAGAGAAACAGTTCACATTGTTATTTAATTATATGAGTATAGAGAATATACATTGGTAGGTTGAGACAAATTTCCCAACTTCCTCATCTCCAGTAGGGATGGGCGAGCAGTTCGGGCCAAACAGGAGTTCAGCCCCGAACATCGCCCATTTGGGTGTTCCCCGAACACGCAAATTTTCGGTGCGCTCGGCGGAATGTTTTCCTGCTGAGCGCTCAATGAACAAGTTGTTAAGGAGCGGGCCGGGAAAAAACAGATGAGTGCCCAGCTGTCAATGGGCTTCCTCGCTGGCAGCTGAATGAAAAACGAAACCTTGCTGCATTTGCCGGCAATAGAATTTTTTTGGAAAAAAAAAAAAAAAACGGGTCTTCAACTGGGTAATAATTTTTTTTCTTACAGATGGACGCTTTGTTCTGAAAACCTCGAAGGGAGATCAGGATTTACCTCAAGAATTCAAGGCAGTAGATGATGACATCACACAATGTTCTCCAAGAGAAGATCCCATTACTCCAACCGCACATCACAGACTTTACCATCTGGAGGGATCAATGGATCCTTCTAATCCTGAGGAATCTTCTGATAAATCCCATACTATGACCTCAAATCTCCATCTATCCCATACTACGACTTCAGATGTCCATCTAAGATCAATGGATCCTTCTAAGCCTGAGGAACCTTCTGATCAATCCCATACTATGACCTCAAATCTCCATCTATCCCATACTATGACTTCAGATGTCCATCTAAGATCAATGGATCCTTCTAAGCCTGAGGAATCTTCTGATAAATCCCATACTATGACCTCAGATGTCCATCTATCCCATACTATGACTTCAGATGTCCATCTAAGATCAATGGATCCTTTTAATCCTGAGGAACCTTCTGATCAATCCCATACTATGACTTCAGATGTCCATCTAAGATCAATGGATCCTTCTAATCCTGAGGAACCTTCTGATAAATTCCATACTATGAATTCAGATGTCCATCTAAGATCAATGGATCCTTCTCATCCTGAGGAACCTTCTGATCAATCCCATACTATGACTTTGGATGTCCATCTAAGATCAAAAAAATGGTTTCTAAAAAATTACCTGATTAAAAAAAAAAATAGATCAACGGATCCTTCTAATCCTGAGGAACCTTCTGATAAATCCCATACTATGACTTCGGATGTCCATCTGAGATCTCACGGTGTGGATAGATTAACCCATCCATCCAATCCCAATGTGTCTTCTTTATGTGACAGGGGTCCCACGGGTGAGCGTCCTTTTTCATGTTCAGAGTGCGGGAAATGTTTCGCTGCCAAAATAACGCTTGTTAATCACCAAAGGATTCACACAGGCGAGCGTCCTTTTTCATGTTCAGAGTGCGGGAAATGCTTCTCTGTCAAAGTATCCCTTGTTGCTCACCGAAGGGTTCACACAGGAGAGCGTCCTTTTTCATGTTCAGAGTGCGGGAAATGTTACACTAAGATGGGAAGTCTTCGTACACACCAGAGAATTCACACTGGTGAGCGTCCTTTTTCATGCTCAGAGTGCGGGAAACGTTTCATTGGTAAAGGACATCTTCTTGGACACCAGAAAACTCACACGGGGGAGCGTCCCTTTTCGTGTTCCGACTGCGGGAAATGTTTCACTACGAAAAAGGACCTTCGTAGACACCAGTCAGTTCATACCGGTGAGCGTCCTTATTCATGTTCAGAGTGCGGGAAATGTTTCGCTCTGAAAGAAGACCTTGGTAAACACCAGAGAAATCACACCGCTGAGCGTCCTTTTTCTTGTTCAGAGTGAGGGAAATGCTTTCCTAGGGTTGATTACCTTCTTCTACACCAGAGAATACACACAGGGGAGCGTCCTTTTTCATGTTCAGTGTGCGGGAAATGTTTTATTGACAAAAGAGGACTTCGTATACACCAAAGAAGTCACACGGACGAGCGTCCTCATTCATGCACAGAGTGCGGGAAAATGTTTTTTGAGAAAGAAAAACTTCTTATACACCAGAGAATTCACACAGGGGAGGGTTCTTTTTCATGTACAGAGTGCGGGAAATGTTACACTGTGAAAGGGAGCCTTCTTAGACACCAGAGAATACACACAGGGGAGTGTCCTTTTTCATGTACAGAGTGTGGGAAGAGTTTCACTGATAAAGGAAAACTTCTTAGACACCAGAAAATACACACAAGGGAGAGTCCTTTTTCATGTACAGAGTGCGGGGAGTGTTTCACTGATGAAGGAAAACTTCTTAGACACCAGAGAATACACACAGGGGAGAGTCCTTTTTCATGTACAGAGTGCGGGGAGTGTTTCACTGATGAAGGAAAACTTCTTAGACACCAGAGAATACACACAGGGGAGAGTCCTTTTTCATGTCCACATCCAGACTCCGCCTCCAGATCTCACCATAAAGAGGACCTGTCATAAGGGATGTTGTTCATCCTGTATGATAGCAATAAAGTTAAAGGGGAGTTCCACTCATTTTTTTTCACTTGCTCTTTACCCAATCCCCATCCTCCATTCTCTTTTAAATGGTAACTTTTTTTTCTTCTTTTTTTTTTCTAAATAGCCGAGCCGCACTCCAGCTGGAGTGACGCGACCAGGGTGCAAGCGCACATCGTAGGAGGTATCTCTCGATGGGAGATACCATTTTACAGGGCATAATTGAATACCATACAAACAGCGGGGTGGGGGGGGAGACCGTAGTTCTCACATCGTGCCTCGCTGTTGCGGAGCGGCTTTACAGTGTGCCGATGGTCCGGATTCCCCCCGCTGTTTGTATAGGTTTAACCACTTCCGGACCGCCGCATGCCGATATACGTCGGCTGTTTGAAGAGGGATCTCTCTGGTATGGCAGCAGCTAACTACCATAACCCCGGTATCCTCCTCTTCAGCCGGTGGTATGGTTTCCGATAATGGTGGTCTCTGCAGCGGATTCGCCGCAAGATCACTTTTATCAGCAGCGGGAGAGGGCACCCCCCTCCCGCCACTTACCGGAGCCGCTGGCAGCGGCAAAGGCAACTGAGTCCATTAGAGTTCTCAGTGTTCCCCTTACATCAAAGTTCCCCTTTACATCAGAGGCCACAGTGTTCCCCCTTACATCAGAGTTCTCGGTGTTCCCCCCTTACATCAGAATCCTCTCCGTGCATCAGAGTTCTCAGTGTTTTTCTTTACACCAGAGTCCTCTCCGTACATCAGAGTTCTCAGTGTTTCCCCTTACATCAGAATCCTCTCTGTACATCAGAGTTCTCAGTGTTTCCCCTTACATCAGAATCCTCTCCGTACATCAGAGTTCTCAGTGTTTCCTCTTACATCAGAATCCTCTCCGTACATCAGAGTTCTCAGTGTTTCCCTTACATCAGAGTCCTCTCCGTACATAAGAGTTCTCAGTGTTTCCCCTTACATCAGAATCCTCTCCGTACATCAGAGTTCTCAGTGTTTCCTCTTACATCAGAATCCTCTCCGTACCTTAGAGTTTTCAATGTTTCCCTTACATCAGAATCCTCTCCGTACATCAGAGTTCTGTGTTTCCCTTACATCAGAATCCTCTCTGTACATCAGAGTTCTCAGTGTTTCCCTTACATCAGAGTCCTCTCCGTACATAAGAGTTCTCAGTGTTTCCCCTTACATCAGAATCCTCTCCGTACATCAGAGTTCTCAGTGTTTCCCCTTACATCAGAATCCTCTCCGTACATCAGAGTTCTCAGTGTTTCCCCTTACATCAAAGTCCTCTCCGTACATCAGAGTTCTCAGTGTTCCCCTTTTATCAGAATCCTCTCCGTACATCAGAGTTCTCAGTGTTTCCCCTTACATCAGAATTCTCTCCGTACATCAGAGTTCTCAGTGTTTCCCCTTTTATCAGAATCCTCTTCATAAATAAGAGTTCTCAGTGTTTCCCCTTACATCAGAATCCTCTCTGTACATCAGAGTTCTCAGTGTTCCCCTTACATCAGAGTCCTCTCCGTACATCAGAGTTCTCAGTGTTTCCCCTTACATCAGAATCCTCTCCGTACATCAGAGTTCTCAGTGATTCCCCTTACATCAGAATCCTCTCCGTACATCAGAGTTATCAGTGTTTCCCCTTACATCAGAATCCTCTCCGTACATCAGAGTTCTCAGTGATTCCCCTTACATCAGAATCCTCTCTGTACATCAGAGTTATCAGTGTTTCCCCTTACATCAGAATCCTCTCCGTACATCAGAGTTTTTAGTGTTCCCCCTAAAATCAGGGTGCCTAGAGTATCCCTTATGTCAGAGTCCCCAGAGTTCTTCTTTACTTCAGAGTCTGCAGAGTCCCCCTTTACAGTGTAAGGCAACTTTGCAAGTTCAGATGTAAAGGGGGAACACTGTGGACTCTGATGTAAAGGGGGACTCTTGTGATTAACTTCATTTGATTAGAAATGTTATTTAATAGCAAAATATATGTATAGTTTATACTATAAAAAAAATTGCTATGCCCCACTAAAGTGTTCGTGTTTGACTTGAAGAAAAGGTGGCAACCCTACAATTACTGTGTCCAGCATATATAAACTGCTCGAGCGTCCGTTTAGCCACGCCCATGACGACATGATTCTCATACGAAACGACGTAGGGAGGAGTCAGCAACGTGCCGCTACTGCATGCAGGGACACGGCGGCCATCTTTCTGGTGGGGAGAGGCTGTATACATACAAACAGAGCTTGATTTTGTTTGTAAGCAATGTGAGTGTAATTTCAATTGTTTTTTCTCTGAATAAATACTGTTTTGATGCACTGCGCAATGAGGTTTATCTCCTTTTGTCTGCATGGCATGACATATATTCGATGATTACCGCTGGAGGGTCATTCTTGAACAAGGAGAGTCACATCCAGGTTTGCTGCATCCACTATCCGGTCTGCTGCCACTAAGTGTATGAAGATTGATGGTCTTCCTTCTTACCTGAGTTTACTTTGTATAAGCTGATGTGACCTTTGTGATGAGGGTCCACTATCAATCTAGTGGAACCAATTGCTTTCAGAAGTCACCTAATTAGTAAATAGAGTCCACCTGTATGTAATTTAATCTCAGTATAAATACAGGCGTTCTGTGAATCCCTCAGTTTGTTAGAGAACCTTAGTGAACAAACAGCATCATGAAGGCCAAGGAACACACCAGACAGGTCAGGGATAAAGTTGTGGAGAAGTTTAAAGAAGGGTTAGGTTATAAAAAAATATTCCAAGCTTTGAACATCTAATGGAGGACTGTTCAATCCATCATCGAAAATGGAAAGAGTATGGCACAACTGCAAACCTACCAAGACATGGCCATCCACCTAAACTGACAGGCCGGGCAAGAAGAGCATTCATCAGAGAAACAGCCAAGAGGCCTATGGTAACTCTGGAGGAGCTGACTGACTGGCTGCTAGAGGTTTCAGCACACATTATGGCTCACTGTTTATTTTCTAGAGCTTACAGCACATGACTTCTGCTTGTTAATCGTTTGCTAGAGATTACTGTACATCAATACCACTCACTAATTGGTTGCTAGAGGTTACTGCACATTATTACTGCTCACTGATTGGTTCCTAGAGGTTAACGCCTATCCTTACCATTCAATGATTGGTTGCAAGAGGTTAGTGCACAGCATTACTGCTCACTGATTGATTGCTAGAGATTACTGGATATCTATACCACTCACTAATTGGTTGCTGGAGGGTACTGCACATTATTACTGCTCACTAATTGGTTCCTAGAGGTTACCGCCTATCCTTACCACTCAATGATTGGTTGCAAGAGGTTAGTGCACAGCATTACTGCTCACTGATTGATTGCTAGAGATTACTGGACATCTGTACCACTCACTAATTGGTCGCTAGAGGTTACTGCACATTATTACTGCTCACTAATTGGTTCCTAGAGGTTACCACCTATCCTTACCACTCAATGATTGGTTGCAAGAGGTTAGTGCACAGCATTACTGCTCACTGATTGATTGCTAGAGATTATTGGACATCTATACCACTCATTAATTGGTTGCTAGAGGTTACTGCACATTATTACTGCTCACTAATTGGTTCCTAGAGGTTACCGCACATCATCTCCTCACTGCCTGCACACCATAGTCTGGGGAGGCGAGGGGATCCATCAATAGACAGAAAACTCCTAGGACTCCTGGCATCAGTGTCAAGGCTGGGGGAGGGGGGGGGGTTGATGGGATTAGTGGCATTGGTGGGGAGATGGGATTAGTTAGGAGGCAGTACACTGTGACAAATTCTGAATCATGTAGAGCAAAGCTGGAAATCTTGGGCAAGTATATAGCGGGGGGATTCTACACTGACCACCAAATGTAATGGGGAATTTACAATGACCACCAATGTGAGGGGGATTTACACTGACCATCAATGTGAGGGGCAATTTGCACTGACCACAATGTAACGGGGGATTTTACGCCACCCACCAATAGAAAAGAGGGATTTCTACACTGACACCAATGTAATAGGAACATTTACACCCACCACCAGTGGAAGGGGGAATATACAATGACCTCCATGTAAGGGGGAATTTACACTGACAACCATTGTCGAGGAAATTTGTGCTGACCATCAAAGTAAGATGATACTGCTACACTGACCACCAATGTTACGGAAGATTTACACTGACCACTAATGTAAAGGGGGATTTACACTGACCACCAGTGTAAGGGCAATTCTGCACTTACCATCAATACAATGATCACCAATGAAAAATGAAGAATTTACACTGACTACCAACGTAATGGGGGATTTTACATCAACAGCCAATAAAGGGGGATTTTTACACTGGCCACCAATGTAAGGGGAGGGGAGGGTTACACTCACCACCAATTTAAAGGGGGCTTCTACATGGACCACCAATGTAAGGAAGGATTTGAAACTGACCACAAATGCAAGTTTGGATTTTTTTAACGATTACCAATATGAAGAGGAGTTTCTACTCTGGACACCAATGTAATGGGGATTTACACTGACCACTAATGTAATTGGGATTTACACTGACCACTAATGTAATAGCATTCACAGTAACCACCCATGTAAAAAGGGATTTACACTGCCCCCCCCAATGTAAGGGGGACCCTCACACTGGCCACTAGTGAGAATGCAAGGTTTGTACACCAAGCCCCAATGTAATGAGAAGATTTACACTGACCACCAATGTAACTGAGACATTTAGCCTGCATTCACATTTGTGTGTGTCAGGAATACAAGCAAAATCACTTTCCTGATACCACAGAAACATGCTGCCCTTTAGCAGATACACAGAAGGGCCATTAATTGTTAATGACACCCTCATGTATCGGCTGAGATGTGCGTATTCACATTCAAATACACCTTTGCAGAACAGGCTGATGTTCGGCTTAATGACTATTGTTGTCGGGACTTTCAAGCATGTCCCTTTACCTCCCCAGTGGGCAGCATGCAGCAGAAGTGATGGTAGATATCACGTCAGGGGGACATGATATATATATGAATGCCGCCTCTACTTACATATCGATGCAGCAGTCCGCGACTATTTACATGTTATTGCTGCCGCTATTTACATATCAACAAAGGTTATTAACATGTAAACACAGGGTCCGCAGGTGAGTTTTCTGTACATGGCAATAGGGCAGAGCTGGGCAGCAGCAACAGAACTTTACACTGAGATATCGGGACACAGCACGGGACTAAAACTTCAAGGGATAAGGGAATTTAAACTGGGATAGTTGGCAAGTACTAGGCAGCCACAAGAATGATGGGGCCCAGGGCAGCTGCCCCTTTTGCCCTACCTTAACGGTCCTGATGTGGATGGGGGAGGAGAGCCGTAGGAGAATGTAGTGTGGATGGTGGGGGGAGAACTGTCGGAGAATGTAGTGTGGATGGAGGAGGAGATCTGTCGGAGAATGTAGTGTGGATGGTGGAGGAGATCTGTCGGAGAATGTAGTGTGGATGGTGGAGGAGAGCTGTCGGAGAATGTAGTGTGGATGGAGGAGGAGATCTGTCGGAGAATGTAGTGTGGATGGTGGAGGAGAGCTTTCGGAGAATGTAGTGTGGATGGAGGAGGAGAGCCGTCTGAAAATGTAGTGTGGATGGTGGAGGAGAGCTGTCAGAGACTGTAGTGTGGATGGTGGAGGAGATCTGTCAGAGAATGTAGTGTGGATGGTGGGAGGAGAGCTGTCAGAGAATGTAGTGTGAATGGTGGAGGAGAGCTGTCGGAGAATGTAGTGTGGATGGTGGAGGAGAGCTGTCGGAGAATGTAGTGTGGATGGTGGAGGAGAACTGTCGGAGAATGTAGTGTGGATGGTGGAGGAGAGCTGTCAGAGAATGTAGTGTGGATGGTGGGAGGAGATCTGTCGGAGAAGGTAGTGTGGATGGTGGAGGAGAACTGTCGGAGAATGTAGTGTGGATGGTGATGGAGGAGAGCTGTCGGAGAATGTTGTGTGGATGGTGGAGGAGAGCTGTCGGAGAATGTTGTGTGGATGGTGGAGGAGAGCTGTCGGAGAATGTAGTGTTGATGGTGGAGGAGAGCTGTCGGAGAATGTAGTGTGGATGGTGGTAGGAGATCTGTCGGAGAAGGTAGTGTGGATGGTGGGGGGAGAACTGTCGGAAAATGTAGTGTGGATGGAGCAGGAGATCTGTCGGAGAATGTAGTGTGGATGGTGGAGGAGAGCTGTCGGAGAATGTAGTGTGGATGGTGGAGGAGAGCTGTCGGAGAATGTAGTGTGGATGGTGGTAGGAGATCTGTCGGAGAAGGTAGTGTGGATGATGGAGGAGAACTGTCGGAGAATGTAGTGTGGATGGTGATGGAGGAGAACTGTCGGAGAATGTAGTGTTGATGGTGGAGGAGATGCTGTCGGCGAATGTAGTGTGGATGGTGGGAGCTGTCAGGGAATGTAGTGTGGATGGTGGTAGGAGATCTGTCGGAGAATGTAGTGTGGATGGTGGTAGGAGATCTGTCAGAGAATGTAGTGTGGATGGTGGAGGAGAGCTGTCGGAGAATGTAGTGTTGATGGGGGAGGAGAGCTGTCGGAGAATGTAGTGTGGATGGTGGGAGGAGAGCTGTCGGAGAATGTAGTGTGGATGGTGGGAGGAGAGCTGTTGGAGAATGTAGTGTTGATGGGGGAGGAGATCTGTCGGAGAGTGTAGTGTGGATGGTGAAGGAGATCTGTCGGAGAATGTAGTGTGGATGGTGGAGGAGATCTGTCGGAGAATGTAGTGTGGATGGTGGAGGAGAGCTGTCGGAGAATGTAGTGTGGATGGTGAAGGAGATCTGTCGGAGAATGTAGTGTGGATGGTGAAGGAGAGATGTCGGAGAATGTAGTGTGGATGGTGGAGGAGAGCTGTCGGAGAATGTAGTGTGGATAGTGGAGGAGAGCTGTCGGAAAATGTAGTGTGGATGGTGGGAGGAGAACTGTCGGAGAATGTAGTGTAGATGGTGGAGAAGAGCTGTCGGAGAATGTAGTTTGAATGGTGGGGAAGAGCTGTCGGAGAATGTAGTTTGAATGGTGGAGAAGAGCTGTCGGAGAATGTAGTTTGAATGGTGGGGAAGAGCTGTCGGAGAATGTAGTGCCTCCCCTCCCATCCGCCCACTCTACCAATCCTTGTAGCTCCCCCCACCGAAAGGATTGGAATGACATTTGGTTGGCCACCTCCAAGCGTTCACACAACTCCTTAGTCCAAGAAAAATGTATTTGAACTAGTCTCAAGCTGGTACATGACCCCAATCACATATCCAAGTTTGTCCATAATGCCTTGCCCCACAGACACTCGTACAGGTTTATAATATGCTTTGGTCAGTTATACATATCAATCTCATCCATAACCAATGGAAGGCTCTGTTTCATATACCTTTACCAAACCTAAAAAAAAAATCAGAGTCAGCTGGTGGTGTTTGTGTTCTTGGCAGCCCGGCAGACCTTAGCTAAAGCCTGGAGATGTCCATCACTACATTTTTCTGAGGTCAAATAGAGGCTTATGGGGACCATGGTACATGAAATGCTGACTTCCATACAGAACTTAATGATACTCGTAAAAAATATTTGAGGGTCTGGGCCCCATGGCTGGACTACAATGATCACCTGCGTCTAGACGTAAACCTTCTCTTATTGTAACTAACTACTATGAGCTAGAGCACGGGTCTCCAAACTATGGCCCTCCAGTTGTTCAGGAGCTACAATTCAGGAGCTCATGTCTGTGAATGTCAGAGTTTTACAATGCCTCATCCATGAGGCAAATGTGAGGCAATGAGGCAAATGACTCCATCATCCATAAATGGAAGAAGTTTGTAACCACCAGGACTCTTCCTAGAGTGGGCCGCCCGGCCAAATTTAGGGATCGGGGGAGAAGGGCCTTAGTCAGGGAGGTGACCAAGAATGCAATGGTTACTCTGACAGAACTCCAGCATTTCTCTGTGGAGAGAGGAGAACTTTCCAGAAGAACAACCATCTCTGCAGCACTCCACCAATCAGGCCTGTCACCCCTCAGTATAAGGCACATGACAGCCCACCTGGATTTTACCAAAAGGCACCCAAAAAAAAAAAAGATAAAACAACGATTGAACTCTTTGGCCTGAATGGCAAACATCATGTCTGGAGGAAACCAGGCACCGCTCATCACCTGGCCAATACCATCCCTAGAGTGAAAAATGGTGGTGGCAGCATCATGGTGTAGGGATGTTTTTCAGCTACAGGAACTTATCTGTAGATCTCTGAGCTAGAGGGACATTACTGCCGGATGTATCCCACTGGATACCCCAAACCCACCACTCCCCGCTTCAGGTGCTAACCCTGGTCACCCCTTTTTATTGTCTGCTCCATTTCCTCTTTGTTTCTACTTACTTTACCTATTTTCTTTCCTCAACTACATGTTTTAACTGCTCCAATAAACTGGCAAACTCCCCCTACCGTTCATAAGGCGACATTTACTGGTCTTGCAAATGAGGAACATCCATGGGACTGAAGACCTTACTTGTCCTAAAAGTGGAGTTCCACCCATTTTTAGAATGTGTTTGTATCTACATGCCCGTCCGCATTGCAATTCTAAATGGCTAAAAAAATATATATTTTTGGTATGTGTAAATACCGTAATTTTGGTGTGTTGATGCGGCCACCATAAGGCGATTCTCATGGACTGCTGGGATATCGGCGTCATCTGACCCAGGAGTCCATGGGAATCACCTAATACTGAAATCTCCCATGATTTCCATACGGGAAATGACATGATCGGTATCTGCCTGGAGGATGTGGGACCTCTCCGCTTGGGAGTACGTCAGTACTTGGATGCTGTATGTGATGCAGGCTTTCTGTCCTTAATGTGGGCACTGCGCAGGCACGAGATTGAGATGTGGCATGCTGGGGGTAGCCAGCTGCACCGAATCCCGTAAATAAAGACAAGCGGGCTTTAGGTGCCCACAACAGCGATGGAACCTGCCTGCTTCCCAGATCAGGTTGAATTGTTACTGATTTTAACCAAACAATTAGGAACACGTTAGCGACGTCACCCAAATCTTAAAGTAGAAGTTATGAGGATGGGGGAGCATTTAAAAAACTTGCACCCCTTTATCATTCTTTGATATGGTTATTGGGAGCTCTGCTCCGTGCTTCTCTTTTCGATGTAATTTTTTGTACAATGTATGTGTACTTGGCTGGGAAAACTTAATAAATTCTTTGTGAGACAAAAAGATCAAATGTCTGCTTTTCATTATAGGTTTCCCATTGATTCAATTTTAACTGAATGTGTGTATGTGTGTCATAGAAGAATGAGCTGCAAGGCGGCAGGGAAAATATTAAAACATAACGCAGGGTGCAGTTAATAAAATCACCACAAGATGGCGATATCACTTACCGTGTGGCCCGCTCAGGCAGGAAGTGATGTAGGTTAAGAACAGGAAGTGATGTCACGTAAAGACAGGAAGTTATAAAGACAGGAAGACCTGGGGGAGAGAGTGGCGAGAACACGTAGCTGGATTACGCAGAGCAGGTAATAAGATAATATTTTATATTTATAACCAGTAAACCTCCATCACGTTTGTCCTTTTCCTCCACTGTGACGTCTTTTATCTACAATACTTACTGCTACACACATAATATAATGTATATTAGAGTTATTTTGTCATATGTGCTTAGATATATCCCAATTATATTATTGTTATTATATTATTCTGATTTTATCCAATTCGGTGCCAGAGCTCTGAGAAAGTTCTGCACTGATATATATGACTGCTGAATGCAAGACGTAAAAGACAAACGTAACATATTCAAAATTTGTGTTTCAACAGATGTACTGTATTGTTGGAAGTTAAATACAGAGTGTTATCTTATTATATCTCCAGATTATACTGCAGAAGATAGTGACATTGAACAATATTCTCCAAAAGTAACACTTTACTGGTTGGCAAAATCAATGCATCCTTCTAATCCTGAGGAATCTTCTGATAAACCCCGTACTATGTCTTCAAATGACCATCTAAAATCAATGAGTCCTTCTAATCCTGAGGAATCTTCTGATAAATGCCATACTATGGCTGCAGATGTCCATCTAAGATCAATGGATCCTTCTAATCCTGAGGAGTCTTCTGATAAATCCCATACTATGACTTCAGATGTCCATCCAAGATCAATTGATCCTTCTAATCCTGAGGATGTGTCTGATAAATCCCAAACTTTGACTTCAGATGTGCATCTAAGATCAATAGATCCTTATAATCCTGAGGAATCATCTGATAAATCCCAAACTATGATTTCAAATGTCCATCTAAAATCAATAGATCCTTCTAATCATGAGAAATCTTTTGATAAATCTCAAATTATGACTTCAGATGTCTTTCTAAGATCAATGGATCCTTTTAATTCTGAGGCATCTTCTAATAAATCACATAATATGGCTTCAGATATCCATCTAAGATCAATAGATCCATCTAATCCTGAGGCATCTTCTGATAATATACTCTCTTTGACTGCTGATATCCATCTAGAATCAATAGATCCTTCTAATTCTGTGGAATCTTCTGATTCTGAAACTATGGCTTCAGATGTCCATCTAAGATCAATGGATCCCTTTATTCCTGAGGAATCTTCTGATAAATTCCATACTATGATTTCAGATGTCCATCTAAGATCAATGGATCCTTCTAATCCTGAGGAACCTTCTGATAAATCCCATACTATGACTTCAGATGTCCATCTAAGATCAATAGATCCTTCTAATCCTGAGGAACCTTCTGATAAATCCCATACTATGACTTCAGGTGTCTGCCCAAGTTCTGACAATGAACATGTTTATTCATGTTCAGAGTGTGGAAAACATTTTGCTAGGAAGGCTTACCTGGTTAGACACCAGAAAATTCACACTAGGGATTATCTGTTTTCCTGTTCAGAGTGTGGGAAAAGTTTTGCTAGTAAGACTTACCTGGTTAGACACCAGAAAATTCACACTGGTGATTTTCCGTTTACCTGTTCAGAGTGTGGGAAATGTTTTGCTAAGAAGATTTACCTGGTTAGTCACCAGAGAACTCACACGGGTGAGCGTCCCTATTCATGTTTAGAGTGCGGGAGATGTTTCACTAGCAAAGCATACCTTGTTGGGCATCAGAAAACTCACACGGGCGAGCGTCCTCATTCATGTTCAGAGTGCGGGAAGTGTTTCACCCTGAAAGTAGACCTTGTTAAACATCGGAGAATTCACACGGGTGAGCGGCCCTTTTCCTGTTCAGAGTGCGAAAAGAGTTTTTCCGACAAAGGAAACTTTCTTAGACACCAGAGAATTCATAAGGGCGAGCGTCCATATTCGTGCTCAGAGTGCTGGAAATCTTTCTTCGATAAAACCTCGCTTATTAAACACCTGAAAGTACACACCGCAGAGTCCGCTCGGTGCCTTCAGAGTGCGGGAAATGTTTTACAGATAGACGAAGACTAAGCAGACATCTGAGAGAATGCCCTGGACAATTCTTTCATTAAATGGACGATAACTTTTAACAAGTGGAACTGTTAAATCCATAGAAATACCGGAGGATGAAAAAAATCAATTGTAAGCTCTTGGGTCCACCTAACCCTCTTGTATTAAATTGTATTGTAAAGCGCTGGGGAAACTGTTTGCCCCATACAAATCCTGTATAATAATAAATGATAAAGTCAAAAGTGCTCCTTCATTTATTGTGAGACTTTAATGGGCCAAGTCTTCTGCTGGCTTCTTCACCTTCTTGGTTACTCCAATGGTGGGATGGTGGTTCTTTGGATTGAGAGGGTTACAGTTTTATGATGGGCCTGGACATCCTGCCAAGCCAACATTAGCTGTTTTTTCAGACCTAGCCTGGTTCTGCTTTTTCCATGTTGAGATAACAGATCTTTTGAAGTATAAAGCCTCTGAATTCCTGGAAATAAGGGAGGAGGGAGGGGGTTCAGATTTCTACTGCAATGTTTAACTGTTAGCCAAGACTGTCATGGCTGCCATAAGGTTCCCCGACATCATGGCCGCTAGCTACAGCTTTTCGTGTGTCCAGTACGTGATATCATTACACTGGCTTCTTCACCTTCTTGGTTACTCCAGTGGTGGTATGTGCCTTCTACAGTTTCTGTCCTCCTACATTTTTGGCATCCTCATTCTTCTTTTTTCCTATTTTGCATATTATAGAATAAAAAATGCAGCACTGAGCAAAAATGCCCCTCATACTAGGCTACACAAGTCTGCAGACCCGGGAACCCAAATATATAAGCCTACCGAGGGAGCAATTGAAACCCAAGAGCCTCATACACTATATTACCAAAAGTATTGTGACGCCGTCCTTTACACACACATGAACTTTAATGTCATCCCAGTCTTAGTCCGTAGGGTTCAATATTGAGTTGGCCCACCCTTTGCAGCTATAACAGCTTCAACTCTTCTGGGAAGGCTGTCCACAAGGTTTAGGAGTGTGTCTATGGGAATGTTTGACCATTCTTCCAGAAGAGCGTTTGTGAGGTCGGGCACTGATGTTGGACAAGAAGGCCTGGCTTGCAGTCTCCGCTCTAACTCACCCCAAAGGTGTTCTATCAGGCTGAGGTCAGGACTCTGTGCAGGCCAGTCAAGTTCCTCCATCCCAAACTCGCTCATTCATGTATTTATGGACCTTGCTTTGTGTACTGGTGCGCAGTCATGTTGGAACAGAAAGGGGCCACCCCCAAACTGTTCCCACAAAGTTGGGAGCATGAAATTGTCCAAAATGTCTTGGTATGATGATGCCTTAAGAGTTCCCTTCCCTGGAACTAAGGGACCAAGCCCACCCCTGAAAAACAACCCCACACCATAATCCCCCCCTCCACCAAATGATTTGGACCAGTGCACAAAGCAAAGTCCATAGAGACATAAAAAAGTGAGCTTGGGGTGGAGGAACTCGACTGGCCTGCACAGAGTCCTGACCCCAACCTGATAGAACACCTTTGGGATGAATTAGAGCAGAGACTGGGAGCAAGGCCTTCTCGTCCAACATCAGTGCCTGACCTCACAAATGCACTTCTGGAAGAATAGTCAAACATTCCCATAGACACCCTCCTAAACCTTGTGGACAGCCTTCCCAGAAGAGTTGAAGCTGTTATATCTGCAAAGGGTGGGCCAACTCAATGTTGAACCCTACGGACTAAGACTGGGATGCCATTAAAGTTCATGTGAGTGTAAAGTCAGGCGTCACAATACTTTTGGTAATATAGTGTGTATACTTACCGGCCACTTTATTAGGTCCACCTTGGTAGTACCGGGTTGGACCCCTTTTTTCCTTCATTCTTGGTGGCATAGATACAACAAGGTGTTGGAAACGTTCCTCAGAGATTTTGCTCCATAGTGACATGATGACATCACACCGTTGCTGACAAATTTGTTGGCTGCACATCCATGATGCTAATCTCCCGTTCTACCACATCCCAAAGGTGCTCTATTGGACTGAGATGTGGTAAGTGTGGAGGCCATTGGAGTACAGTGACCTCATTGTCCAGTGGTGAGATGATTGGAGCTTTGTGACATAGAGCATTATCCCGCTGGAAGTAGGCATCAGAAGATGGGGACACTGTAGTCATAAAGGGATTGACATGGTCAGGAACAATACTCAGGTAGGCCGTGGTGTTTAAATGATGATCAATTGGTACTAAGGGGCCCAAAGTGTGCCAAGAAAATATCCCCCACACCATTACACCCCCACCACCAGCCTGAACCGGTGATACAAGGCAGGATGGATCCATGCTTTCATGTTGTTTACACCAAATTCTGACCCGATCTGTCCCAGCTGAAAATGAGACTCATTAGACCAGGCAACCTTTTTCCAGTCTTCTATTTCCCAATTTTGGTGAGCCTGTGTGAATTGTTTTTTAATTTTGGCAAAGGGTTCCCCTCAAATCCATACCAGAACCAATGGTCCTGGTATGGATTGGGGGTACCCCCACGCCATTTTTTTCCCACTTTTTTCTAATGCCGGCAATGGGTTTATTTTTCATTGAGCTGTCAGTGGGGAAGCCTGTTGACAGCTGATGACTCATCCATTGTTAAGGACTCCCGGCCAGCTCCTTAACAACCAGCTCTTCACTGTGCCCTGATTTGGCAAAGTTTTGCCCAATCAGGTCTTTGAATGCACCGTGTATCTCACAGTGCATTGTGGGGCGCTCAGTGGGCAAACATCCCACCGAGCTCCTTGCAAATCCAGGTGTTCGCCGAACGGCGTCTGGTATGGAATTTGGGAGGGACCCCATGCCATTTTTCTTTTTACATTATGGTGTGGGGGTTCCCCTTAAAAATCGGTCTGGTATGGATTTTGGGGGGGACCCCACAAATTTGTTTTTTGTTTTTTTTTGGCGTAGGGTTCCCCTTAAAATCCATACCAGACCCAATGGGCCTGGTATGGATTGGGGGTATCCCCACGCCATTTTTTCCACTTTTTTCTATTGCTGGCAATGGGTTTATTTTTCATTGAGCTGTCAGTGGGGAAGCCTGTTGACAGCTGATGACTGATCCATTGTTAAGGACTCCCGGCCTTCTCCTTAACAACCAGCTCTTCACTGTGCTCTGATTTGGCAAAGCTTTGCCCAATCAGGTCTTAGAATGCAATGTGTATCTCGCAGTGCATTGTGGGGCGCTCAGTGGGCAAACATCCCACCGAGTGCCTTGCAAATCCAGATGTTCGCTGACCAGCGTCTGGTATGGGGTCTGGTATGGAGTTTGGGGGGCCCTTCAACGTTTTTTTTTTTTTATATTGGCGTAGGGTTCCCCTCAAAATCCATACCAGACCCAATGGGCCTGGTATGGATTGGGGGTACCCCCACGCCATTTTTTCCCACTTTTTTCTATTGCCGGCAATGGGTTTTTTCTTTTCATTGAGCTGTCAGCGGGGAAGCCCGTTGACAGCTGATGACTCATCCGTTGTTGAGGACTCCCGGCCCCCTCCTTAACAACTAGCTCTTCACTGTGCTCTGATTTGGCAAAGCTTTGCCCAATCAGGTCTTAGAATGCAATGTGTATCTCGCAGTGCATTGTGGGGCGCTCAGTGGGCAAACATCCCACCGAGCTCCTTGCAAATCCAGGTGTTCGCCGAACGGCGTCTGGTATGGAATTTGGGAGGGACCCCATGCCATTTTTCTTTTTACATTATGGTGTGGGGGTTCCCCTTAAAAATCGGTCTGGTATGGATTTTGGGGGGGACCCCACAAATTTGTTTTTTGTTTTTTTTTGGCGTAGGGTTCCCCTCAAAATCCATACCAGACCCAATGGGCCTGGTATGGATTGGGGGTACCCCCACGCCATTTTTCCCCACTTTTTTCTATTGCCGGCAATGGGTTGTTTCTTTTCATTGAGCTGTCAGCGGGGAAGCCCGTTGACAGCTGATGACTCATCCGTTGTTGAGGACTCCCCGCCCGCTCCTTAACAACCAGCTCTTCACTGTACTCTGATTTGGCAAAGCTTTGCCCAATCAGGTCTTAGAATGCACTGTGCATCTCGCAGTACATTGTGGGGCGCTCAGTGGGCACTGTTTACGTCTGGAGGAAAAGAGATTTACCCTCCACATACAGAAAGACTTCTTCACAATAAGAGCTGTTGAAATACGGAATGGACTCCTTCAGGAACTAGTACTGGGCAGCTCGGTAGATGGTTTTAAAAAATAGTTAAATTTCTTTCTAAGTTCAAAAAATATAACTGGATAATAAAATTTATAGGTTTTATATTTATAAACATTTACAGGATATTAACATTTTAGGGTTATAGGTGATAACATGCTTGAGGTGATTGTAGTCATCCTATTTTGGACCTTGAAGAAGGGGGACACACCCCGAAAGCTTGTGTTAGTGCAAATAAAGAGAAGTATGGCGGGAAGTACTCAATTGTTTCTGTAGGTAATTACATCAGAGATGAATGATCCAAGGAATATCGAAAAGTTTTTGGAAGATAAGAAAGGATTTTTTTCCCCAGTTGGATCAATTAGGACCATAATTTATAGAGGTTATTTCTTTCCTATAAGTCAGGGGAATTACGGTCACTAAAATATTCTTCCGGCTGAGGGCACCTTGACATCAGGTGTCCCCATTAGATCTTTCCCTTTACATCAGGTGTCCCCATCAGAGCTTCCCCTTTACATCAGGTGTCCCCATCAGAGTGCCCCTTTACATCAGATCCCCCCATCAGGTGTCCCCATCAGAGTGCCCCTTTACATCAGGTGTCCCCATCAGAGTGCCCCTTTAGATCAGGTGTCCCCATCAGAGTGCCCCTTTACACCAGGTGTCCCCATCAGATTGTCCCTTTAAATCAGGTGTCCCCATCAGAGTGTCCCTTTACATCAGGTGCCCCCATCAGAGTACCCTTTTACATGAGGTGTCCCCATCAGAGTGCCCCTTTACATCAGGTGTCCCCATCAGAGTGTCCCTTTAAATCAGGTGTCCCCATCAGAGTGCCCCTTTACATCAGGTGCCCCCATCAAAATGCCCCTTTACATCAGATGTCCCCATCAGAGTGCCCCTTTAAATCAGGTGTCCCCATCAGAGTGCCTCTTTACATCAGGTGTCCCCATCAGAGTGCCCCTTTACATCAGGTGTCCCCATCAGAGTGTCCCTTTACATCAGGTGCCCCCATCAGAGTGCCGCTTTACATCAGGTGTCCCCATAAGAGTGCCCATTTACATCAGGTGTCCCTATCAGAGTGTCCCTTTACATCAGGTGCCCCCTTCAGAGTGCCGCTTTACATCAGGTGTCCCCATCAGAGTGCCCCTTTACATCAGGTGTCCCCATCAGAGTGTCCCTTTACATCAGGTGCCCCCATCAGAGTGCCACTTTACATCAGGTGTCCCCATCAGAGTGCCCTTTACATCAGGTGTCCCCATCAGAGTGTCCCTTTACATCAGGTGCCCCCATCAGAGTGCCCCTTTACATCAGGTGTCCCCATCAGAGTGTCCCTTTACATCAGGTGCCCCCATCAAAGTGCCCCTTTACATCAGGTGTCCCCATCAGAGTGTCCCTTTACATCAGGTGTCCCCATCAGAGTGTCCCTTTACATCAGGTGCCCTCATCAGAGTGCCGCTTTACATCAGGTGTCCCCATCAGAGTGCCCCTTTACATCAGGTGTCCCCATCAGAGTGTCCCTTTACATCAGGTGCCCCCATCACAATGCCCCTTTACATCAGGTGTCCCCATCAGAGTGTCCCTTTACATCAGGTGCCCCCATCAGAGTGCCCCTTTACATCAGGTGTCCCCATCAGAGTGTCCCTTTAAATCAGGTGTCCCCATCAGAGTGCCCCTTTACATCAGGTGCCCCCATCAGAGTGCCCCTTTACATCAGGTGTCCCCATCAGAGTGTCCCTTTAAATCAGGTGTCCCCATCAGAGTGTCCCTTTACATCAGGTGCCCCCATCAGAGTGCCCCTTTACATCAGGTGTCCCCATCAGAGTGTCCCTTTAAATCAGGTGTCCCCATCAGAGTGTCCATTTAAATCAGGTGTCCCCATCAGAGTGTCCATTTAAATCAGGTGCCCCCATCAGAGTGCCCCTTTGCATCAGGCGTGCTTATCAGAGTGCCCCTTAACATAAAAAATATCTATGAAGTACACACACCATACCTCGAGGACAGGCAGGGAGCGGGAGCCGGCAGAGGTAGTGAGCTGCAGGGGCGGGAGCTGTGCTAAGAACCTTGCGGAAGAGGGCGGAGTTCACACGTGGCGTCACACCATGCCTTGCAGGCAGGCTGGGAGTGAGAGCCAGGAGAGATAGCGAGGTGTGGGGGGGGCGGGGCGCACCCGCAACGTCATTGGTTCCTGGGACGCCCACGGTCCCAGGAACCAATGACTGCTGAGCGGCGGGGATCTGGTGCGTTAGACTGGAGGGCTGATGATCCGGAGAGGAGCGTCGCTTGGACCGTGGTACGACAGCGGTGCACCATTTAATGACAGCCTACGTCTATGTCAACTGTGGGTATAGGATTCTGTATATGGAGGTTTTAAAAAAAACCTCAGCCTGCAAAGAAGGCTGACTGCCGACTGCCTGTTCCTCCGTCTGACAGTTCTTAAATAGGTAAGAGGCGGGGCCACCTGGGCGACATCACCTTAGGGCACCTCCTCACGTGACGTCACGACCCACCATTCACGGTCGGCACGCAAGTGTGTTCAAAAGTGTGACATGTTAGGTATCTATTTACTTGGCGTAACATCATCTTTCATATTTTACAAAAAAATTTGGGTATATATTGTGGGTTTTTTTTATTCGTTAAAGTGTATTTTTCCCACAAAAATTGCTTTTGAAAAACTGCTGCGCAAATACAGTGTGACGTAAAAAACTGCAACGATCGCCATTTTATTTCCTAGGGTCTCTGCTAAAAAAAAAAAAAAGTATATATATTTTGGGCCTGGGAGTTATAAATAATTTTCTAGCAGAAAATACAAAAAAAAAAAGGCCGGGTCTTCAAATGGGTAATAATTGTTTTCTTACAGATGGACGCTTTTTTCTGAAAACCTCGGAGGGAGATTTAAATTTACCTCAAGAATTCAAGGCAGAAGATGATGAGATCACACAATGTTCTCCAGGAGAAGATCCCATTATTCCAACTGCACATCACAGACCTTACCATCTGGAGGGATCAATGGGTCCTTCTAATCCTGAGGAATCTTCTTATCAATCCCATACTATGACTTCAGCTGTCCATCTAAGATCAATGGGTCCTTCTAATTCTGAGGAACCTTCTGATAAATCCCATACTATGACTTCAGATGTCCATCTAAGATCAATGGATCCTTCTAATCCCGAGGAATCTTCTGAGAAATCCCATACTATGACTTCAGCTGTCCATCTAAGATCAATGGATCCTTCTAATCCTGAGGAATCTTCTGAGAAATCCCATACTATGACTTCAGCTGTCCATCTAAGATCAATGGATCCTTCTAATTCTGAGGAACCTTCTGATAAATCCCATACTATGACCTCAGATGTCCATCTAAGATCAATGGATCCTTCTAATTCTGAGGAACCTTCTGATAAACCCCATACTATGACTTCAGATATCCATCTAAGATCAATGGATCCTTCTAATCCTGAGGAACCTTCTGATAAATCCCATACTATGACTTCAGATGTCCATCCAAGATCAATGGATCCTTCTAATTCTGAGGAACCTTCTGATAAACCCCATACTATGACTTCAGATATCCATCTAAGATCAATGGATCCTTCTAATCCTGAGGAACCTTCTGATAAATCCCATACTATGACTTCAGATGTCCATCCAAGATCAATGGATCCTTCTAATTCTGAGGAACCTTCTGATAAACCCCATACTATGACATCAGATGTCCATCTAAGATCAATGGGTCCTTCTAATCCTGAGGAACCTTCTGATCAATCCCATACTATGACTTCAGATGTCCATCCAAGATCAATGGATCCTTCTAATTCTGAGGAACCTTCTGATAAACCCCATACTATGACATCAGATGTCCATCTAAGATCAATGGATCCTTCTAATCCTGAGGAACCTTCTGATAAATCCCATACTATGACTTCAGATGTCCATCCAAGATCAATGGATCCTTCTAATTCTGAGGAACCTTCTGATAAACCCCATACTATGACATCAGATGTCCATCTAAGATCAATGGATCCTTCTAATCCTGAGGAACCTTCTCATATATCCCATACTATGACTTCGGATGTGCATCCAAGATCAATGGATCCTTCTAATCCCAAGGAGTCATCTTTATGGGACAGGGGTCACACGGGTGAGCGTCCCTTTTCATGTTCAGAGTGCGGGAAATGTTTCACTATGAAAAAGAACCTTTTTAGACACCAGGCAACTCATACTGGTGAGCGTCCTTATTCATGTTCAGAGTGCGGGAAGTGTTTCACTGATAAAGGAAGATGTCTTAGACACCAGAAGATTCACACGGGTGAGCATCCTTTTTCATGTGCAGAGTGTGGGAAATGTTTCACTGCAAAGGGGAGCCTGCTTAGACACCAGGCAATTCATACCGGCGAGCGTCCTTTTTCATGTTCAGTGTGCGGGAAATGTTTTACAGACAAAGGAGGACTACGTATACACCAAAGAAGTCACACGGGTGTGCGTCCTCATTCATGTACAGAGTGCGGGAAATGTTTCACTGATAAAGGAAAACTTTTTATACTCCAGAGAATTCACACAGGGGAGCGTCCTTTTTCATGTTCAGAGTGCGGGAAATGTTTCACTGTGAAAGGGAGCCTTCTTATACACCAGAGAACACACACAGGTGAGCGTCCTTTTTTAAGTTTAGAGTCCGGGAAATGTTTTGTCGACAAAGGAGGACTACGTATACACCAAAGAAGTCACACGGGTGAGCATCCTCATTCATGTACAGAGTGCGGGAAATGTTTCACTGATAAAGGAAAACTTCTTATACACCAGGGAGTTCACACGGGGGAGCGTCCTTTTTCATGTTCAGAGTGCTGGAAATGTTTCCCTGAGAAAGGAAACCTTCTTCTACACCAGAGAATACACACAGGGGAGCGGCCTTTTTCATGTTCAGTGTGCGGGAAATGTTTTACTGACAAAAGAGGACTTCATATACACCAAAAAAGTCACACAGGGGAGCGCCCTCATTCATGTACAGAGTGCGGGAAGCGTTTCACTCCGAAAGGGAGCCTTCTTGCACACCAGAAAAGTCACACGGGCGAGCGTCCCTTTTCATGTTCAGAGTGCGGGAAATGTTTCACTACGAAAAGGGACCTTCTTAGACACCAGGCAATTCATACCGGCGAGCGTCCTTTTTCATGCTCAGCGTGCGGGAAACGCTTTCCTAGGGTTGATCACCTTCGTCTACACCAGAAAATACACACAGGGGAGCGTCCTTTCTCATGTTCAGAGTGCGGGAAATGTTTTACCGACAAAGGGGGACTACGTGTACACCAAAGAAGGCACACGGACGAGCGTCCTCATTCATGAACAGGGTGCGGAAAGTGTTTCGCTGATAAAGGAAAACTTCTTAAACACCAGAGAATTCACACAGGGGAGAGTCCTTTTTCATGTTCAGATCCAGACTCCGCCCCCAGATCTCTCCATAAAGAGGACCGGTCACGGCCCATGCTGTGTTTAAGGAATGTTGTTCATCCTTTATGAAAGCAATAAAGTTAAAACAAAAAAAAGAAATAAAATAAAGAAACTGTAAAAAAATTTTTTCCTACTGCCATTTTTTTTCTCTAGGGTCTCTGCTTAAAAAAAAAAAATGAGTGAGTGTACAGCTTGTATAACAGTGTAAATTTTCTGTCCCCTCAAAATAACTCAACACACAGCCATTAATGTCTAAACCGCTGGCACCAAAAGTCAGTACACCCCTAAGTGAAAATGTCCAAATTGGGCCCAATTAGACATTTTTCCCTCCCCGGTGTCATGTGACTCGTTAGTGTTACAAGGTCTCAGGTGTGAATGGGGAACAGGTGTGTTAAATTTGGTGTTATCGCTCTCACTCTCTCATACTGGTCACTGGAAGTTCAACATGGCACCTCATGGCAAAGAACTCTCTGAGGATCTGAAAAAAAGAATTGTTGCTCTTTATAAAGATGGCCTAGGCTATAAGAAGATGCTGCCAGCATTGCTGCAGAGGTTTAAGGGTTGGGGGGGTCAGTCTGTCAGTGCTCAGACCATACGCTGCACACTGCATCAAATTGGTCTGCATGGCTGTCATCCCAGAAGGAAGCCTCTTCTAAAGATGATGCACAAGAAAGTCTGCAAACAGTTTGTTGAAGACAAGCAGACTAAGGACATGGATTACTGGAACCATGTCCTGTGGTCTGAAGAGACCAAGATAAGCTTATTTGGTTCAGATGGTGACAAGCGTGTGTGGGGGCAACCAGGTGAGGAGGACAAAGACAAGTGTGTCTTGCCTACAGTCAAGCATGGTGGTGGGAGTGTCATGGTCTGGGGCTCCATGAGTGCTGCCGGCACTGGGGAGCTACAGATCATTGAGGGAACCATGAATGTCAACATGTACTGTGACATACTGAAGCAGAGCATGATCCCCTCCCTTCGGAGACTGGGCCGCAGGGCAGTATTCCAACATGATAACCACCCCAAACACACCTCCAAGACGACCACTGCCTTGCTAAAGAAGCTGAGGGTAAAGGTGATGGACTGGCCAAGCATGTCTCCAGACCAAAACCCTATTGAGCATCTGTGGGGCATCTTCAAACGGAAGGTGGACGAGCACAAGGTCTCCAACATCCACCAGCTCTGTGATGTCGTCATGGAGGAGTGGAAGAGGACTCCAGTGGCATGTTTGGGGGGTTCTAAGCAACTTTCTACAAAAAAAGTAGATTTTTACTTGTAGGAACAAAGTGTCAGAATTGGCCTGGTTGGCAAATAGTTAATTAAATTGGTACAATCTGGCAAAAAGTGAGATTTTACTTATAGGTGGAGTATGTTAGGCTAAGTCTCTTGCCGACTTTTTCTCTTCCTTAGAGACCCATGTGGTAAGAACTAACAGCTGAGATTACTAGCTTTTTTCTTGCCAACATTTGTGTTCCCCAATTCCTCTTTTTTCAATTCTCCATAATAAATTTAAAAAATCCAGCAGGAAAAGAGGAAGCCCCTCATAATAGGCCCGGCACATATGCAGACCCCAATCTCAAGTCACTAGTCTATATGACCCCGATCACGTATCCAAATTCTAATCCTGAGGAATCTTCTGATAAACTCCATACTATGTCTTCAGACGACCATCTAAAATCAATGGATCCTTCTAGTCCTGAGGCCCGGCACGTATGCAGACCCCAATCTCAAGTCACTAGTCTATATGACCCCGATCACATATCCAAATTCTAATTCTCAGGAATCTTCTGATAAACTCCATACTATGTCTTCAGACGACCATCTAAAATCAATGGATCCTTCTAATCCTGAGGCCCGGCACGTATGCAGACCCCAATCTCAAGTCACTAGTCTATATGACCCCGATCACATATCCAAATTCTAATTCTGAGGAATCTTCTGATAAACTCCATACTATGTCTTCAGACGACCATCTAAAATCAATGGATCCTTCTAATCCTGAGGCCCGGCACGTATGCAGACCCCAATCTCAAGTCACTAGTCTATATGACCCCGATCACATATCCAAATTCTAATTCTGAGGAATCTTCTGATAAACTCCATACTATGTCTTCAGACGACCATCTAAAATCAATGGATCCTTCTAATCCTGAGGCCCGGCACGTATGCAGACCCCAATCTCAAGTCACTAGTCTATATGACCCCGATCACATATCCAAATTCTAATTCTGAGGAATCTTCTGATAAACTCCATACTATGTCTTCAGACGACCATCTAAAATCAATGGATCCTTCTAATCCTGAGGCCCGGCACGTATGCAGACTCCAATCTCAAGTCACTAGTCTATATGACCCCGATCACATATCCAAATTTTCCCCAGTACCTCTGCCCCACAGCCACTCGTACAGGTTTACAATAAGCTTTGGCCAATTTTACATATCAATCTCGCTCATAACCCATGGGAGGCTCTGTTGTTAAACCTACACCACACATAAATAAACAGCAGAGTCAGATGGTGGTGGCTGTGTTCTTGGCAGCCCGGCAAACCTTAGCTAAAGCCTGTAGACGTCTATCACTAAATTTTTCTGAGGTCAAATAGATATGAGGACCATGGTACACTAAACGCTGACCTCCATATGGTACTTAATGATACTCCTGCAAAACATTTGAGGGTCTAGAGCCCATAGCTGGACTACAATGATCACTTGCATCTAGTCGTAGACCTTCTCTAATTGTAACTGACCACTATAAGCTAAAGGGACTTTACTGATGGCTGGATCTCACGGGATCCCCCAAACCCACCCCTCCCAGGTTCCAATGCAACCCTTGGCCTCCCCTTTACTACATATTTTTACCGCTCCAACGAAATGGCATTTCGGGAACTACCATTCATAAGGTGACATTTACTGGTCTTGCAAACAGGAAATACCCATGGGACTGAACGCCTTACTTGTCCTTCAACTCGCACCTCTTTATTATTCTTTGATATGGTTAACGGGAGCTCTGCTCCGTTCTTCTCTTTTTCGATGTAATTTTTGTACATTTGTCTTTTGTATGTCAGTTCTCTGTAGTTTGCTCAGAAAACGTAATAAATTCTTCGTGAGACAATAAAATAAGATGATTGCTTTTTTATTTTATGTTTCCCCTTTATTGAATTTTACCTGAATGTACGTGTCATATTGTATTCATGTAACGGAAGAATGAACTACAAGGAAGCAGGGAAAATATGAAAAACGTAGGGTGCAGTTAATGAACTCACCACAAGATGGAGATATCACTTACCGTGTGGCCCGCTCAGACAGGAAGTGATGTAGGGTAAGAACAGGAAGTGATGTAGGGTAAGAACAGGAAGTGATGTCACACAAAGACAGGAAGTTATAAAGACAGGAAGACCTGGGGGAGAGAGTGGAGAGCAAACGTAGTTGGATTAAGCAGAGCAGGTAATAAGATAATATTTTCTATTTACACCCCGTAACCCCCCGTCACGTCTGTCTTCTTCTTCCACAGTCACTGTGATGGCTTTTATTTACAATACTTACCGCTATGCACATAATATAATGTATAATAGAGTTATTGTGTAATATGTTCTTAGATATATCCTAATTATATTATTCTGATTTTATCCAATTTGGTGCCAGAGCGCTGAGAAAGTTCTGAATGCTGTACTGATATACATGACTCCTGAATGCAAGACGTAAAAGACAAACGTAACATATACAAAATTTGTGTTTCGACAGATGGACTGTACTGTCGGAAATTAAATACATCACAGTGTTATCCTATTATGTCTCCAGATTGTACTGCAGAAGTGACGGTGCACAATATTCTTCAAAAGTAATACTTTACTAGTTAGCAAAATCAATGAATCCTTCTAATCCTAAGGAATCTTCTGATAAACCCCATACTATGTCTTCAGATGTCCATTTAAAATCAATGGATCCTTCTAATCCCGAGGAATCTTCTGATAAATCACAATTTATGACTTCAGATGTCCATCTAAGATCAATGGATCCTTTTATTTCAAAAGCATCTTCTAATAAATCACATAATATGGCTTTAGATATCCATGTAAGATCCATAGATCCTTCTAATCCTGGGGCATCTTCTGATAAATTACTTTCTATGACTTCTGATGTCCACCTAGGATCAACGGATCCTTTTAATCCTGTGGAATCTTCTGATAAATCAAAAACTATGGCTTCAGGTGTCAATTTGAGATCAATGGGTCCTTCAAATCCTGAGGAATCTTCTGGTAAATCACAATTTATGACTTCAGGTGTCCATCTAAGGTCAATGGATCCTTTTAATTCTCAGGCATCTTCTAATAAATCACATAGTATGACTTTAGATATCCATCCAAGATCGATAGATCCTTCTACTCCTGGGGCATCTTCTGATAAATTACTTTCTATGACTTCTGATGTCCACCTAGGATCAACGGATCCTTCTAATCCTGTGGAATCGTCTGATAAATCCCAAACTATGATTTCAAATGTCCATCTAAAATCAATAGATCCTTCTAATCATGGGAAATCTTCTGGTAAATCCCAAATTATGACTTCAGATGTCCATCTAAGATCAATGGATCCTTCTAATCCTGGGGCATCTTCTGATATATTACTTTCTATGACTTCTGATGTCCACCTAGGATCAACGGGTCCTTCTAATCCTGTGGAATCTTCTGATAAATCACAAACTATGGCTTCAGATGTCCATCTAAGATCAATGGATCGTTTTAATTCGGAGGCATCTTCTAATAAATCCCATACTATGGCTTCAGATGTCCATCTAAGATCAATGGATCGTTTTAATTCGGAGGCATCTTCTAATAAATCCCATACTATGGCTTCAGATGTCCATCTAAGATCAATGGATCCTTCTAATCCTGAGGAATCTTCTGATAAATCCCATACTATGACTTCAGATGTCCATCTAAGATCAATGGGTCCTTCTAATCCTGAGGAACCTTCTGATCAATCCCATAATATGACCTCAGATGTCCATCTAAGATCAATGGATCCTTCTAATCCTGAGGAACCTTCTGATAAATCCCATATTATGATCTCAGATGTCTGCCCAAGTCCTCACAATGAACATGTTTATTCATGTTCAGAGTGTGGGAAGTGTTTCGCTAAGAAGGCTTACCTGGTTAATCACCAGAGAATTCACATTAGCGATCGTCCATTTTCCTGTTCAGAGTGTGGGAGAAGTTTTACTAAGAAAGTTTACCTGGTTAATCACCAGAAAATTCACACAGGTGATTGTCCGTTTTCCTGTCCAGAGTGTGGGAAAAGTTTTGCTAGGAAGATTTACCTGGTTAGTCACCAGAAAATTCACACTGGCGAGTTTCCGTTTTCCTGTTCAGAGTGTGGGAAACGTTTTGCTAAGAAGATTTACCTGGTTAATCACCAGAGAACTCACTCTGGTGATTGTCCATATTCCTGTTCAGAGTGTGGGAAAAGTTTTACACAGAAAGCCTTCCTTCTAACACACCAGAGGAGTCACACGGGTGAACGTCCTTTTTCTTGTTTAGAGTGCGGGAAAGGTTTTACACAGAAAATCTCCCTTCTTATACACCAGAGAAGTCACACGGGTGAGCGCCCTTTTTCCTGTTCAGAGTGCGGGAAATGTTTCGCACAGAAAATCTCCCTTCTTATACACCAGAGAGGTCACACGGGCGAGCGCCCCTTTTCCTGTTCAGAGTGCGGAAAACGCTTCATTGACAGAGGAAACCTTGTTATACACCAGAGGGTTCACACAGGGGAGCGCCCTTATTCGTGTTCAGAGTGCGGGAAACGTTTCATTAAGAAAGGGGACCTTTTTAGACACCAGAGAATTCATACGGGCGAGCGTCCTTATTTATGTTCAGAGTGCGGGAAATGTTTCAATCAGAAAAGAAACCTTAATAAACACAAGACCATACATGAGGCTGAGCGTCCTTTCCCTTGTTCAGAGTGCGGACAATCGTTCATTAAAAAAGAAAAGCTTATTGCACACCGGAGAAATCACACAGGGGAGCACCCTTTTTCGTGTGCAGAGTGCGGGAAATGTTTTACCAACAAAGTAAACCTTCTCGGACACCAGAGAACTCACACGGGTGAGCGTCCCTATTCCTGTTTAGAGTGCGGGAGATGTTTCACTAGCAAAGGATACCTTGTTAGGCATCAGAAAACTCACACGGGTGAGCGTCCGCATTCGTGTTCAGAGTGCGGGAAGTGTTTCACCCTAAAAGTAGACCTTGTTAGGCATCAGAGAATTCACACGGGTGAGCGGCCCTTTTCTTGTTCAGAGTGCGGAAGAAGTTTTACTGACAAAGGAAACTTTCTTAGACACCAGAGAATTCACACGGGCGAGCGTCCGTATTCGTGCTCGGAGTGCGGGAAATCTTTCTTTGAGAAATACTCGCTTGTTAAACACCTGAAAGTACACACCGCAGAGCGTGCTCAGTGCCTTCAGAGTGCGGGAAATGTTTTATAGACACGTGCAGTTCCTTTAGTTCTGAATTCGTTTTTTAACTAATTACGACATAATCGTAAATTCGGAGATATCCGAATTAACAAAAAAAAAACATTTAACAATTTTTTTGGAATATTCGTAAAGTCAAATATTCGAAAATTCTGAATTTATGAATTTTCGAATTTTCGAAAATTCGGAAATTCAAGATTTGAAAATTCGGAAATCCTACATTTTTTGAATATTTATAAATTCAAATATTCGAAAATTCAGAATTTCTGAATTTTCGAATTTCTGGATTACGAATTTATGAAATTAAATTCGGAAATTCAAAAATCTGAAAATTCAAAATCTGAAATAATTGACTGACTAATAAAAACTTTTAATTTCCAAATTTCCAAATTTTCTAATTTTCTAATTTTCAGAAATTCGAAAATTCAATTTTCAGAACTTTCGAAAATTTGGAAATTCAAAAATTGAAAATTCGGAAATCCGAAATTTTTTGAATATTTATAAATTCAAATATTCGAAAATTCATAATTTATGAATTTTCAAATTCCTGGATTACGAATTTATGAAATTAAATTCGGAAATTCGAAAATCTGAAAACTCGAAATCTGAAATAATAACCCGACTGACTAATAAAAACTTTTAAAAAAGTCTAATTTCCAAATTTTCTAATTTTCAGAAATTCGAAAATTCAATTTTCAGAATTTTCAAAAATTCGGAAATGCAAGAATTGAAAATTTGGAAATCTGAAATTTTTTGAATATTTATAAATTCCAATATTCGAAAATTCAGAATTTATGAATTTTCAAATTTCTGGATTACGAATTTATGAAATTAAATTCGGAAATTCGAAAATCTGAAAATTCGAAATCTGAAATATTAACCGACTGACTAATAAAAACTTTAAAAAAAGTCTAATTTCCAAATTTTCTAATTTTCAGAAATTCGAAAATTCAATTTTCAGAATTTTCAAAAATTCGGAAATGCAAGAATTGAAAATTTGGAAATCTGAAATTTTTTGCATATTTATAAATTCCAATATTCGAAAATTCAGAATTTATGAATTTTCAAATTTCTGGATTACGAATTTATGAAATTAAATTCGGAAATTCGAAAATCTGAAAATTCGAAATCTGAAATATTAACCGACTGACTAATAAAAACTTTAAAAAAAAGTCTAATTTCCAAATTTTCTAATTTTCAGAAATTCGAAAATTCAATTTTCAGAATTTTCGAAAATTCGGAAATTCAAGATTTGAAAATTCGGAAATCCGACATTTTTTGAATATTTATAAATTCTAATATTCAGAATTTATGAATTTTCGAATTTCTGGATTACGAATTTATGAAACTAAATTCGGAAATTTGAAAATCTGAAAATTTGAAATCTGAAATAATAACCGACTGACTAATAAAAACTTTTTAAAAAGTCTAATTTTCAAATTTTCTAATTTTCAGAAATTCGAAAATTCAATTTTCTGAATTTTCGAAAATTCGGAAATTCAAGAATTGAAAATTCGGAAATCCGAATTTTTTTGAATATTTATAAATTCAAATATTCGAAAATTCAAAATTTATGAATTTTCGGAAATCCGAAAAATCCGAAATAACAACTGACTAATAATAACTTAACTATTACTAACTATTAAATTATAGGTATTGGTATTTCCTTTCAAATTTGGCTGTTAGTAAACTTAACGAATACGGATTTATCCGAAGTTACGGATTTTTCTGAAATAACGAATGCCGCATCTAAACGAATGGAACGTAATAAATTAATAATAAATAACAATAATAATAAAAAAAATTATTTTTATTATTAATTTGTTCCATTCCATTTGTTTTGATGCGACATTCGTTATTTTTGGATAATTCGTAACTTTGTATAAATTACGTTCACTAACAGCCAAATGTGAAAGGAAATTCCAACCTATAATTTATTTAGTTAGTTATTATTTTGAATTTCCGGATTTTTTAAATTTATGACTTTCCGGATTTTAGAATTTACGCATTTTCGATTTTCCGAATTTACGAGATTTTCGGATTTACAAATTGCCGAATTTTTTGACTTTACGAATTTACAAGTTTACGAATGACCCGAAAAACGAAAAAAAAAAACCGAATGGAATGAAAACGAACAAATTTTTCGGCAGTGCACACATCTAATTTTACAGATGGAAGGAGACTAAGTGGACATCGGAGAGAATTCCCTGGACAGTTCTTTCATTAAATATACGAATCCATAGAAATACTGGAGGATGAAAAAAATCAATTGTAAGCTCTTGGGTCCACCTAACCCTCTTGTATTGAATTGTATTGTAAAGCGCCAGGAAAACTGTTGGCCCCATACAACTCCTGTATTATAATAAATGATAAAGCCGTATATTCTGCCAAGAGTGCTCCTTCATTTATTGTGAGACTTTAATGGGCCAAGTCTTCTGCTGGCTGATATCACGTACCGGACACAGGAAAAGCTGTAGATAGCGGCCATGTTGTCGGGGAACCTTATAGCAGCCATGACAGTCTGGCTAACAGTTAAACATTGCAGTAGAAATCTGAACCCCCTTCCTTCTCCATTATTTCCAGGAATTCAAAGGCTTTATACTTCAAAAGATCTGTTATCTCAACATGGAGAAAGCAGAACAAGGAGAGGTCTGAAAAAACAACTCATGTCGGCCTGGATGGATGTCCAGGCCTATCATAAAACTGTAACCCTCTCAAGCCAGAGAACCAACAGATACCGGTTGTAAATACCTTAATGCGCATAACGCTTAACCACTTGCCGCCCATCCACTGTCAAATGACGGCTGGGCGGTGCGGCTCTCGTTCTGGGTGGGCGACATATGACGGCCTCAGAGAACGACCGATATCTCGCGCGCCCCTCGCGGCTGAGGCTCTTTAACCACAGCCGATCACATGTAAGCACGGAGATGCCGACAGAGTGTGAGGAGAGGAGAGCCGATCAGCGGCATCTCTTCATAGAGGACATCCAGGGATGTAATCAGGGCACTGATCATCAGTGCCCTGATTACAATTAAGTGCCCACCAGTGCCAGCAATGATTGTCCATCACACCCAGCAATCAGTGCCAAACAGTGACCACAATTGCCACCAATCTGTGCCCACAAGTGCCAGAAATCAGTGCCCACAAGTGGCAGCAATCAGTGGCCATTAGTGATGCCTGGCTATCAGTTCTGCCTATCAATACCCATTACTGCTGCCCATCAATGCTCATCACTGCTGCCCATCAAGGCCCATCAGTGCCCCTATCCGTGCCGCCTATCTGTGCCCATCAATGCCCATCACTGCTGCCCATCAATGCTCATCACTGCTGCCTATCAATGCCACCCATCAATGCCCATCAGTGCCGCCCATCAGTGGCATCTATCCCTGTGGCCTATCTGTGCCCATCAGTGCTGCCTATCTGTGCCCACCAGTGCCACCTATCTCTGCCCAGTGCCGCCTATCAGTGCCGCCTATCAGTGCTCATCAGTGCCACATATCAAGTGCAGCATATTTGTGCCTCCTCATCAGTGACACCTCATCAGTGCCCATAAGTGGCGCCTCATCAGTGCCCATAAGTGCCACCACATCAGTGCCCATAAGTGCCGCCTCATCAGTGCCCATAAGTGCCGCCTCATCAGTGCCCATAAGTGCAGCATATTTGTGCCTCCTCATCAGTGACACCTCATCAGTGCCCATAAGTGGCGCCTCATCAGTGCCCATAAGTGCCACCACATCAGTGCCCATAAGTGCCGCCTCATCAGTGCCCATAAGTGCCGCCTCATCAGTGCCCATAAGTGCCGCCTCATCAGTGCCCATAAGTGCCACCTCATCAGTGCCCATAAGTGGTGCCTCATCAGTGCCAATAAGTGCCACCTCATCAGTGCCAATAAGTGCCACCTCATCAGTTCCCATAAGTGCCACCTCATCAGTGCCCATAAGTGGTGCCTCATCAGTGCCCATAAGTGGCGCCTCATCAGTGCCATGGTCATGAGTGTAGGCACCTCCCAGGCAACCAAACCCCTGAACGAGATGACCAGATGATTGGTCACTGGTCGCTGTCAACACCCCTTTGATCTGACAGAAAAGAGGAGATGCCAAGACAATGGTCAGTTCTTTTACCATCCAAGCAGGAACATCTGCCAAGTATCAGAACCGATTACCCAGCTCATCGATCGAACTCTGATCAACCCTCGGACATCAATTGCAAGTATTCTTCCTCCCCAATTCTACCTTTTTTCTTGGTTGCTATATATTGTCTTTATCTCTTTGAAACATCTTTTTTTCTGTAAATATTTTATTTGCACCAATTTTGACCTTTTCATCATTAAACCCTTGTTTTGAAAAGTGTTAACCTTGTCTCCAAACTCTGTCAGAAACCATGAATCAGACTGAGACAGAAGTACAGTTAAATCACACTTGTTTAATAATAATAAAAAAAAAAGGTAAACATAGTCAAAACATAGCCAGAGGTCAGGAACCGGAATGGATAGTCAGAGAAGCCAAAACGTCAGGGAGCCGGAGATGAGCATAGTAGAACAGCAAGCAGGATCTGGAGCCAGAAGGGATGTCAGCCAAGCAAGTCTTTAACAGGAACACAGGAGAGGGTCTCTAGAGATGTGACCAAGGCGAAGGCAGAGATCATCTGGGCTGGACGGCTTAACCACTTGCCGTCCGCGCTATAGCCGAAAGACGGCTACAGCGCGGACTTAATTTGCCGGGAGGGCGTCCCTGGACGTCCTCCCGGAAAATTCAGTCAGTTTTGTTGTGATTAGCTGTGATTGGACCAGATGGGCTGTGATTGGATCATATGTACCATGTGATCACATTGACCAATCACAGCTACCAACACAGTTGTACACAATGGATGGCATGAAAGGAAGCCAGCCATTGTGTACAATTCATGTGACCTGCTGTGATTGGCCATAGTGGTCATATGGTACCGGCAGCTAGCCATCTGATCAACCATCGGCTGTGTCCAGGGACAGATCGCGTGGCCCCGTGATTGGTACTTCCTGACACGATGTCATAGGATGTCCAGTCAGGATAGGAAAGCCACCACCTGGTCGTCATTTGGAAGTGAACATTGCTGAGTTGGTTTTGCACAGATGGTGCCTTAGAAATTGCCCAACATGTGGTGAAAACATTGGCAATTGATACAGCAAGTAGGCAACAAAGGTAGGTATCACACTTAAGCCTCGTACACACGATCGGATTTTCCGCAGACAAAGCGTCAGACTTTTGTCCGAAGGGCGTGTGCCGTGAACTTGTCTTGCTTACAAACGGTACACAATTGTTGGCCAACAAACACAAATGTAGTGATGTACTACGTGGAATTTCAGCTCTTGAGCGCCACCCTTTGGACACCTTCTTCTAATGCTCATGTTTGGTGAGCATTATTTCTGAGCATGCGTGTTTGTACTTTGGACTTTTGTGTGACGGACTTGTGTATACACGATAGGAAAATTTGACAACAGACCATTGTCGGCCGAAAATTTACTAGCCTGCCATCCAACATTTATTGGCCGAAAGTTGGACAACTAGCCTGCTATCCAACATTTGTTGGCCAAAAGTTGGACAACTAGCCTGCTATCCAACATTTGTTGTCCGAAAGTTGGACAACTAGCCTGCTATCCAACATTTGTTGTCCGAAAGTTGGACAACTAGCTTGCTATCCAACATTTGTTGTTTGAAAGTTGGACAACTAGCCTGCTATCCAACATTTGTTGGCCGAAAGTTGCAAAACTAGCCTGCTATCCAACATTTGTTGGCCGAAAGTTGCACAACTAGCCTGCTATCCAACATTTGTTGGCCAAAAGTTGGACAACTAGCCTGCTATCCAACATTTGTTGGCCAAAAGTTGGACAACTAGCCTGCTATCCAACATTTGTTGGCCAAAAGTTGGACAACTAGCCTGCTATCCAACATTTGTTGGCCAAAAGTTGGACAACTAGCCTGCTATCCAACATTTGTTGTCCGAAAGTTGGACAATTAGCCTGCTATCCAACATTTGTCGTCCGAAAGTTGGACAACTAGACTGCTATCCAACATTTGTTGTCCGAAAGTTGGACAACTAGCCTGCTATCCAGCATTTGTTGGCGGAAAGTTGGCCAACTAGCCTGCTATCCAGCATTTGTTGGCGGAAAGTTGGCCAACAATTGTCTGATGGAGCGTACTAACGGTTGGATTTTAGGCAAACAGTCTGTCATCACACAATTCCCTGCCGAAAATTGGATCGTGTGTACGAGGCTTAAGAATAATGACAATACATTGGGCAACAAAAGATTAATTGTGACAAAACGTAGACAGTTGGGTTACTTCACGGGCAAGAAATATGTTACGGCAACAACAGACCTGATATTTCTCGATCTTGTGTTGGCTGAACACCACTTGCACCTCTAAAAAGTTGGAAGTGGACCACCGGGGGAGGAGGAGTCTCGTTCGTTATCGGAATTAACCAGACAAATCGCTCCACCAACTAAGAATGGCCGTGCACCACCACCCACAGAATCGAGAAAGAGCTATCAATCCTTTCCAGGAATAGAACGTAGGAACCATAACTGGAGCTTTTGTGTTCTGCTGAAAAACGTTGTGTAGATCAGTTTTTTTTCAGGCAGGACACCCTTTAGAATTGTTCACAATCTCCGAGCGCACTTTTTTTTTGCGCAATCCTATGTGCATCACATTCGTTTTAATGGGTTGCCCTATTTTGCGTGAATCACGCTGCACCAAAATGCATGGAACTGCAGTACCATACGTTTTAGCAGGTGTGAACACATAAACATAAATGTGTGGGGGCGCCATTAAGACAGCACATTATTGTGCAGTGCAGGAAAACATGTGATTTCATGTAAGCGTTACCGCACCCGGTGTGAACAAGCCCTAAAATGGGGTTTGTGAGGCAGAGTCTGTAAATTCTCTCCCCCATAACCACCCTGCTAGCACAAATCCCCCCCCCCCAATCCCCTCTCCTAGCACAAATCCCCCCAATCCCCTTTCCTAGCACAAATCCCCCCAATCCCCTCTCCTAGCACAAATCCCCAACCCCCCTCCTAGCAAAAATCCCCCCTCCTAGCACAAATCCCCTCCCCCCAATCCCCTCTCCCAGCACAAATCCCCAACCCCCCTCTCCTAGCACAAATCCCCTCCCCCAAACCCCCTCTCCTAGCACAAATCTCCCCCAATCCCCTCTCCTAGCACAAACAACCCCTCTCTCCTGGCAAAACACCCCCCAATCCCCTTTCCTAGCACAAATCCCCTCTCTCCTAGCAAAAATGACCCCCAATCACCTCTCTTAGCACAACCTCCCTCTCCTAGCAAAAATACCCCCTAATCCCCTCTCCTAGCACAAATCTCCCTCCCACCCCCCCTCTCCTAGCACAGATCTCCCTCCCACCCCCCCTCTCCTAGCACAAATCTCCCTCCCACCCCCCCCTCTCCTAGCACAAATCTCCCTCCCACCCCCCCTCTCCCAGCACAAACAACCCCCCTCTCCTGGCAAAACACTCCCCCCAATCCCCTCTCCTAGCACAAATCTCTCCCAATCCCCTCTCCTAGCACAAACCCCTCCCCAACCCCCCTCTTCTAGCACAAATCCTCTCCCCCAATCCCCTCTCTCCTAGCAAAAATGCCCCCAATCACCTCTCTTAGCACAACCCCCCTCTCCTAGCAACAATACCCCCTAATCCCCTCTCTTAGCACAAATCCCCCCAACCCCCCTCTCCTAGCACAAATCTCCCCCCCCCAACCCTCCTCTCCTAGCACAAATCCCCCAAACCCCCCCCCCAGCACAAATCCCCTCCCCCAATAACCTCTCTCCTAGCAAAAATGCCCCCAATCACTTCTCAGCACAACCTCCCTCTCCTAGCAAAAATACCCCCTAATCCACTTTCCTAGCACAAATCCCCCCCAACCCCCCTCTCCTAGCACAAATCCCCCCCAACCCCCCATCTCCTAGCACAAATCTCCCCCAACCCCTCTCTCCTAAGACAAATCTCCCCCCAATCCCCCTCTCCTAGCACAAATCCCCCCCAACCCCCCTCTCCTAGCACAAATCCCCCCCAACCCCCCATCTCCTAGCACAAATCTCCCCCAACCCCCCTCTCCTAGGACAAATCTCCCCAACAATCCCCCTCTCCTAGCACAAATCCCCCCCAACCCCCCTCTCCTAGCACAAATCTCCCCCAATCCCCCTCTCCTAGGACAAATCTCCCCAACAATCCCCCTCTCCTAGCACAAATCCCCCCCAACCCCCCTCTCCTAGCACAAATCTCCCCCAATCCCCTCTCCTAGCACAAACAACCCCTCTCTCCTGGCAAAACACCCCCCAATCCCCTCTCCTAGCACGAATCTCTCCCAATCCCCCTCCCCTACCACAAACCCCTCCCCAACCCCCTCTCCTAGCACAAATCCCTCCTCCAATCCCCTCAAAAATGCCCCCCAATCACCTCTCAGCACAACCTCCCTCTCCTAGCAAAAATACCCCCTAATCTCCTCTCCTAGCACAAATCTCCCCCCAACCCTGCTCTCCTAGCACAAATCCCCCCCTCCAACCCCCTCTCCTAGCACAAATCTCCCCCCCAACCCCCCTCTCCTAGCACAAATCCCCCCCAATCCCCTCTGCTAGCATAAACAACCCCCCTCTCCTAGTACAAACAACCCCCTCTCCTGGCACCAATCTCCCCCAATGCCCTCTCCTAACACAAACAACCCCCTCTCCTGGCACCAATCTCCCCCAATGCCCTCTCCTAACACAAACAACCCCCCTCTCCTGGCAAAACACCCCCCTAATACCCACTCCTAGCACAAATCCCCTCTATGGCTCTCGCTGCAGCAGCTGAAAGCTGGCTTCCTCTCCCTTCCATTGGCTTTCAGCTGCTGCAGAGAGAGCCATACAGGCAGGGGATTGGTTCCAATAATTGCCCCACACACCAATCACTCCCCTGTGCACCATACATTTTTTGCTGCTGCACAGCCCCCCCCCCCCCCCGTATGTGCCTCCCTACCCTGGCAGTGCTGCCAGGTGCTCCCTTTTCTCTTTCCCGCTGGCAGTTGCAAGGACACAATGGGCGGCACAGTGGTGTAGTGGGTAGCACTTTCGCCTAGCAGTAAAAAGGGTTGCTGGTTCGAAGCCCAACCATGACACTACCTGCCTGGAGTTTGCGTGTTCTCCCTGTGCCTGTGTGCGTTTCCTCCGGGTAGCTCCGGTTTCCTCCCACACTCCAAAAGACATGCTTGTAGATTGATTGTATCCTGTCTACATTGTCCCTAGTATGTGTATGTATGAATGTGAGTTAGGGACCTTAGAGTGTAAGCTCCTTGAGGGCAGGGACTGATGTGAATGTACAATGTATATGTAAAGCGCTGTGTAAATTGACGGCGCTATATAATTACCTAAAATAAATAAATAATAGGATCCTTAAAGATGGAGAGTGGGGAAGGGGCTGGTAAATATGTTATATATTTACCAGCCCCTTCCTTTCCTGAATTAACACAATGAGTGATCGGTACCAATCGCTCATTGTGTTCATTCATAACTGAAGTATTGGTTGTATGTGGCCCCGTGTCAGGTTGTCTGTATGGGGGCCCTGTGATTTTCAAACTGCAGCCCTGGGTGGGATTGCTGTTTACATATACATGTGGGACCTATGTGTGCATTCACATTTACTGTATGCGTCCTCATCTGGGGATGAGGCTCTTTAAAAAAATATTTTTTATTTTTTATTATTATTATTATTATAAATTAATAAAAAAATGAAAGAATGTATTTTTATTTACATTTTGTTTTACACTATACCTTTATTTTTATTTATTTTTAAATTTTATTTCTATCTCAAGAGATGAACAACATCCTTGTCCTGTGATAGCATTTATTATTATTATTATTATTATTATTATTATTATTATTATTATTATTATTATAAATATACATATTATATATAACTAATAATAATAATATATATATTATTATAACTATACCTGTTATTTTTAATTTTATTTCTATCTCAAGAGATGAACAACATCCTTGTCCTGTGATAGCATTTATTATTATTATTATTATTAATATACATATTATATATAACTAATAATAATAATATATATATTATTATAACTATACCTTTTATTTTTATTTCTAATTTTATTTCTATCTCAAGAGATGAACAACATCCTTGTCCTGTGATAGCATTTAGTATTATTATTATTATTATTATTATTATTATTATAAATATACATATTATATATAACTAATAATATATATATATATATATATATATATATATATATATATATATATATATATATATATATATATATATATATATATATATATATATATTATAACTATACCTTTTTTTTTTTTTTTATTTTATTTCTATCACAAGGGATGAACAACATCCCCTTTGATAGCATGGGCCATTACAGGTCCTCTTTATGGAAAGATCTGGAGTCTATTAGACCCCAGATCTCTCCTCTGCCTTCAAAAAGCATCTGATCAAAGAGATTGAAAAGGTTGATCAGACTCTGTACAAGCCGGTAACGGCTTGTAAACAAACAAACTGAAACAGGAAGTGACTAAATCTTGGTAGCTTCCAGTTTCTGACCTCAGAAAGGGGGAGGAACAACAGAAGTCCCTATCATTCCGTCTACTGCACCTGATGCAACTGGTTGCATCTTTACCCGGCTCCCTGGTGGGACGGGAGAGCTTGGTAAGGCGTCAGATGGCTGCAAAAGTGATCGGGCAGCTTTGTAGCCACTTGGATCACATTTCCATTGTAGGGGATTCCCTGGCTCTAAAAAAAATTATACCTTGATCTGCCGCCATGACCGAGATATCACCCCTGCCATCCAAGGATGTTGTCAGAAAGCATGAAATCAGGCCGAGACAGAAGTCCAGTTAAATCACACTTGTTTAATAATAAAAGTAAAAAGAACAAACGTAGTCAAAACATAGCCAAAATTCAGTAACCAGAACGGATAGTCAGCCAAGCCAGAAGTCAGGGATCAATGTAGTGGAACAGCAAGCAGGATCTGGAGCCAGAAGGGATGTGAGCAAAGCAAGTCTTGAACAGGATTGCAGGAGAGTGTCTCAGTTTCTGTGATGTTGACCAAGGGGAAGGCAGAGCTCCTCTGGACGGGACGGCTTAAGTAGGCAGGAATGATGAGCAGGATATCATCAACAGCTGAGTAACTGTGGAGAGATAGGAGCTGGCAATTAGCCGACAGCTGAGCAGCCAGCTCAGAGAAGGAAGGGCTGAGCCCACCCCTGACAGATGTAGGGGTACGACCTAAGGATGAGAAGTGGTTAAAATGGTAGTCAGGTCTTTTAATTCTTACGTTCCTAGTACTGATATAAAAAATGTAACCATATTAAAGTCCAGTGAGGTTTGACGATTCCACATAGCTAAAATACAGATCCTTCTACTGGTAATAAAGCTTTGTAAATTCATGTGTAAATTCAATGTTGTATTTCAATTTTCAGTTTAATTTTCCTTCCATAATTTTACATTTATACATATTGAAACTGTAGCAATAACTCTCGGTGGAGCTGCTGGTTTAAAACGGGCTGTTACCTTCACTTTTGCCACCTCTATTTCACTGGCACCGGGTCTAGGGTCCCGTTGAGTTTACCTCCGGACAATGTAGGCACCAGACACTTGAGTATCTTTTCCAATGCTTTAATGAACAAGTAACAAAAGAAGTAGCAGGAAAGAGGTAGGAGGAAAGCAGCAGGGAAGTTCAAATACCTTTTCTTAGTATTCTCTAGTGTAGTAGGAATTGAACACTTGTAGCTGAACGTACTCCCCTTGTGGAATTCAATCTTTGCCCGCCTGTATAGGTTTCTCTCACTTGCCTAGCAGCCAGTGCGCAGCATGAACAAAAGTCTCTGCCACAGACTTGTTTGGAGCAAAACCCGTACGATCCTCTGCCACAGGATGTATTGGTTTGTGATGAATATCAGACACAGTACTTGAACCTTTAATCCAACCTGGCAGTACTATGCAGTAAGATTACTTCAGGATGCGTCCTCCAACCGAGTCACCAGGCCCCTCTCCAGACCAGCACTCTGCATCCTTCCATGACGGGTCCTCCCCTGGGATCTTCTCGGTTGTCCAGCTTCTTCACTCAGGATAGACAGCCCAGGACCATTCCTCTGCCGTTGTGGTAGGCCCCAGGCAGGCTTCTGGGCCCACCCACACGCTGCAGCCGCATGGACCTCCGGATCGGAGGACCCCGAGGTGGTACTCCTAACGCATACCTGTCGGCCAGGAGGGCCAGCAGGTGGCTGGAAAACGAACCCCCAAACATGGCGTCTGTCCCATAAATACCCTCTCCCAGAATGCAACTCGGAGGACCACCTCCACTGAGTTGTCTCCGGGACAGAGGAGCACTCATACGCTTCAACACGTTGCTTTTCCAACACCGACCCATGGCGACAAAGACACCCACTGGTGCAGTGTGGAACCACATGCAACTCAGCCAAGCTGGAACAGAGGCAAATCTAACTTCACCTAACAAGTAACCCACAAGATTTACCTATCAGCGGTAGACTAGAAATCTACCAGCGCTACAAAACTCAATCAAATTGTTGTTTTTAATTTCCTTGTTTTATTGTCTGGGTTTGCTGTGAGGTATAATCTGTGTGTGTGTAATCATCGATTACATCGATGGAACGTAACGTAGACTGCAGTATTTATATTCAACACAAGGTGGTGATGATCACACGTATTGCCAGTGGAACGCAATGACAGGAAGTGATGTCAGGTACAGACAGGAAGTGATGAAAGAGTATAAAGAGGCAGTTCCGGGTGAGAGGTGAGTCGGGAGGAAGTAGAGAGGAGACATTGCTGTAACTGGCAGCAGAGGAGGTAATAAGATATTATTTTATATTTACACCCAGTAATCCCCCCCGTCAGCATATACTGTATATTTAGAGTTATATTGTAATACGTACTTAGATCAACTCTAAGTATAGAACCATTTATCCAACTGTCCATCCAGAGCCTCTGGTTTATAGACCAGATACATCCTAAATATAGAGCCATTTATCCAACTGTCCATCCAGAGCCTCTGGTTTATAGACCAGATACATCCTAAATATAGAACCATTCTGGAACCACCTCTCAGCTCTTTGGATTGGGTGGGTGGAGGGCTCAGTGGTTCCCTCTACAAAAAGGTGTTGCATCTGCAGTTTAGAGATATACAAGAGCCATAGAGGAATGATGAAGAAACATTCTTTCTACCAGTATAGGACAATTATTTACCAGTTCATTATTCATTGACAGAGAGGAATGTCCTGTTCTGATCACAAGACAAAATCAATAGGCATGGGCAAAGACCATCGTCAAGTGACTGAGAGGATATTAGACCTCACCCTAGACATCATCTACCTGCTGACCGGAGAGGTGAGGAGGATTCTGGGAGGTCACATGACATCACTCTTATCTCTATTAATAAAACACAGACCTTACCGGAGAGGTGAGGAGGATTCTGGGAGGTCACATGACATCATTCTTATCTCTAATAATAAAACAGACCTGACCGGAGAGGTGAGGAGGATTCTGGGAGGTCACATGACATCACTCTTATCTCTATTAATAAAACACAGACCTGACCGGAGAGGTGAGGAGGATTCTGGGAGGTCACATGACATCACTCTTATCTCTATTAATAAAACACAGACCTGACCGGAGAGGTGAGGAGGATTCTGGGAGGTCACATGACATCTCTCTTATCTCTATTAATAAAACACAGACCTGACCGGAGAGGTGAGGAGGATTCTGGGAGGTCACATGACATCACTCTTATCTCTATTAATAAAACACAGACCTGACCGGAGAGGTGAGGAGGATTCTGGGAGGTCACATGACATCACTCTTATCTCTATTAATAAAACACAGACCTGACCGGAGAGGAGAGGAGGATTCTGGGAGGTCACATGACATCTCTCTTATCTCTATTAATAAAACACAGACCTGACCGGAGAGGTGAGGAGGATTCTGGGAGGTCACATGACATCACTCTTATCTCTATTAATAAAACACAGACCTGACCGGAGAGGTGAGGAGGATTCTGGGAGGTCACATGACATCACTCTTATCTCTATTAATAAAACACAGACCTGACCGGAGAGGTGAGGAGGATTCTGGGAGGTCACATGACATCACTCTTATCTCTATTAATAAAACACAGACCTGACTGATGAGAAAGATTTTGGAAGGGTCATCACTCTTATCTCAATTAATAAAGTCAATAGCTGGAGGCCCCTATCTCAGCAGATGAAATTACCCTCACCCTAGCCCAATTTGCAAAGGCTAAAGCCCCGGGTTCAGATGGCCTGCCCGTCAAATTTTATGTCCATTTCTCCGATGTCCTAGTCCCTAGACTGCTGGCCCTTAGGGACCACCCTGATATTAGAGGGTTAACATCTGGATCTGTGGTTGAAAGGGTGGGACTATACTGTATGCAGATGACACGATCCTTTACCTGGCTGACTCTGGCCCCCTCTCTTTCAACTGCACTACAGATCATGGACATTTTCGGTAGATTCTCAGGCCTTAAAATAAACTGGGATAAGTCCCGGATCCTCCCCTTGGATACGTTTCCCACACCTGAAGACCAGGCCAATATGCCCCTGCTGAGAGCACTTTTAAACACTTGGGGGTCCAGGTTTCTAGGGATGTAGATGACTATATCTCGCTAAATGTAGAACCTCTTCTCCCGCTGATTAAAGCCAAAACATAGACGTGGGCCAAATTGCCACTGGGAGTTATGGGCCGTGTGGGACTTATCAAAATGATACTATTGCCCCAAATTCTTTATGTACTATGGCACTCTCCGGTCTACATTCCACTTAGACACTTCAAAACTATGGACACTTTGCTACAGTCTTTCGTTTGGTGGGGCCCAGTAGACACAAATTATCCTGGAAGGTTCCTCAGATCCCAACTTCCCTGGGGGGGGCCTGGCGGTTCCGGACTTCAGGTCATACTACCTGGCGGCACAGCTCTCGCATTTTTATCATATCGATAAGACCGACAAATGTAGATACCTCACCTTGGCATGCCACTCAGTGGACTCACAGGCTCCACATCCATTCTGCGACCCGCTGCTTGGTCTGCAAGGCTCATTTGAACTCCCCAAGCCGCTCGGGCCTTATATTCCAGCACAAGCGGATATGGGATCTGTCAATGTCCAAGATGGGAACAACTGGGTTTAACTTTAATACTTCCTTGTGGTACGATAGACTTCTCCCAGAACTCCTTCAGATACCCGATCCTACTACAGTATATGAATATCCAGAGGAGTATATCCTTTATCCCACGTTCTCACAAATGGAACACTCAAACCATTTGATCAATTAAAGGCAGAATTTAACCTCCCCAACCATATGTTCTTTCGTTTTCGCCCTACATACCCAGTACTACCCCGACCTACCATGCCTGGATGCACTTGCTATATTCTGTAACTATGAGCCAAGTCAACTCATATCCATTTTTTTATAAATGCTCGTTACTCCAGCTGCCACTAAGTTTGCCTACAATGCAAAGACCAAATGGGTTGACGATGCTGGGGAGTTGGATGATGAGGACTGGGGCGAGGCTCTAGAGACCGGACAGGACCGGACATGTCGGACAGGCTTACACAAGTCTACATAACACATAGGGCATGCTTAACTCCACACCGCGTCGCCAAATTCTGTCCCTCGCATAACTCAATGTGCCCCAGATGCTTGATATCAGTTGGCACCTTTGGCCATCTCCTCTGGCACTGCCCTCGTATTCGAGGATACTGGTCACAGATTGTCTAGTTCCTACATGATCAGATGGGCTCATGATCCTAAGCAATGCCTGTTGGGAATCTTTCCTGACATTGATATAGACATAACACACTCTCAGATTCCTACATGAAACATTGTTTGTAGCTAGAAAGATTATAGCCCGGAATTGGATCCAGGCTACAGCTCCTACAATGACTGCCTGGATTGCTGAAATTAACCACTTAAGGACCGAGCCTCTTTCTGAGATGTGTTGTTTACAAGTTAAAACAGTTTTTTTTGCTAGAAAATTACCCCCAAACATTATACATTTTCTTCCTAACACCCTAGAGAATAAAATGGCGGTCGTTGCAATACTTTCTGTCACACCGTATTTGCACAGCGGTCCTACAAGCGCTTTTTATATTGTGAAAGATGATGTTACGTAGAGTAAATTGATACCCAACATGTCACGCTTCAAAATTGCGCCCGCTCGTGGAATGGTGACAAACTTTTACCCTTAAAAATTTCCATAGTTGTTGCCCGCATTCTCCACCGAAAAAAAAAAAATCTCCATAGTTGTTGCCCGCATTCTCCACCAAAAAAAAAAAAAATCTCCATAGTTGTTGCCCGCATTCTCCACCAAAAAAAAAAAAAATCTCCATAGTTGTTGCCCGCATTCTCCACCAAACAAAGAAAATCTCCATAGTTGTTGCCCGCATTCTCCACCAAAAAAAAAAAAAAAAATCTCCATAGTTGTTGCCCGCATTCTCCACCAAACAAAGAAAATCTCCATAGTTGTTGCCCGCATTCTCCACCAAACAAAGAAAATCTCCATAGTTGTTGCCCGCATTCTCCACCAAAAAAAAAAAAAAAATCTCCATAGTTGTTGCCCGCATTCTCCACCAAACAAAGAAAATCTCCATAGTTGTTGCCCGCATTCTCCACCAAACAAAGAAAATCTCCATAGTTGTTGCCCGCATTCTCCACAAAAAAAAGAAAATCTCCATAGTTGTTGCCCGCATTCTCCACAAAAAAAAAATCTCCATAGTTGTTGCCCGCATTCTCCACCAAAAAAAAAAAAAAATCTCCATAGTTGTTGCCCGCATTCTCCACCAAAAAAAAAAAAAAATCTCCATAGTTGTTGCCCGCATTCTCCACCAAAAAAAAAAAAAAATCTCCATAGTTGTTGCCCGCATTCTCTACCGAAAAAAAAAAAATCTCCATAGTTGTTGCCCGCATTCTCCACCAAAAAAAAAAATCTCCATAGTTGTTGCCCGCATTCTCCACCAAAAAAAAAAAAAAAATCTCCATAGTTGTTGCCCGCATTCTCCACCAAAAAAAAATCTCCATAGACGATGTTTAAAAAATTCTACAGGTTGCATGTTTTGAGTTACAGAGGAGGTCTAGTGCAAGAATTATTGATCTCGCTATACCGATCGCGGCGATAACTCACATGTGTGGTTTGAACACCGTTTTCGTATGCGGGCGCTACTCACGTATGCCTTCGCTTCTGTGCGCGAGCTCTGCGGGACGGGGCGCTTTTTAAAAAAAAAAAATTCTTATTTATTTTACCCTTTATTGTTTATTTTTACACTGTTATTTAAAAAAAAATTGTGGCGCTTTTATTCCTATTACAAGGAATGTACATCCCTTGTAATAGAAATAGAGCATGACAGGACCTCTTAAATATGAGATCTGGGGTCAAAAAGACTTCCCATCTAATAATTACACTAAAATGCAATAATAAAAAAATAATTTGTCATTTGAAAAAAAAATAAAATGGCCCTTTAGGAGCTATGAGCGGAAGTGACGTTTTGAGGTCGCTTCCACCCTGCAATGGTATGGAGACGGGTGGGGGCCTCATCTTCCCCTCACTCATCTCCATACCCAGGAAGGAGAAGGATCCGATCGCCTCTGCCGCTGCCGATGGCTTCGGTAACCGGCGGAGGGCACCAGAGCACGGCGGGAGGGGGGGCCTTCTCCCACCGCCGATAAAAGTGATCTTGCGGCGAATCCGCCGCAGAGACCACTATTATCAGAAAACAGACGAAGAAGAGGATATCGGGGTTATGGCAGCTACCTGCTGCCATAACAAAGATGTGCCTCTTGAAAGTTAGGGCGTATATCGGCGTGCGGCGGTCCGGAAGTGGTTAATAATACCCTTACATACAAAAAGATAATCTACATCCATAGAGGGTATCCGGGCAAATACAATAAAATCTGGGACAGATGACTCCAGTCCTCGTCAGACCTGTGTCTCCTGAATCTGCACTATGCATTCCTAGCTGAATGCACCTGGCCCGATGTGGCATGTGTGAATTATATACACCATTTGGTTTATACTATAAAATGGAAAACAATCCTCATCAGTATTGTTCATTTTTGTGGGTTTATTTTTTTTCTATGTATGTATACATTTGTTTTTCTTTTTTGGGTTATGTTATGTTATATTGGGTTATGTCTCCTTGATACGACTTGCAATGCTTGAATACCCTGTATACTTTTGCATAAAACTCAATAAAATTAAAAAAAAAAAAAATCAATAGCTGACTCTTGAGCTAAGGAGAATTTCGGGAGGGAAAAGTAACTTCATTCTTATCTCTTTTAAGACCTAACTGGAAAGTTGAGGAGGCTTCTGGGAAGTCTTTAGTGACTTTTTTTGTTCTGCATTTACTCAGGATTATAAAGCAGTGAAGAAAACTTCTGATGATCCATTAACGCCCAACAGCTGTCTTCATTGGACATCACCCATCTCAGTGCCTCCGCCTCACTCCATGACACCTGAAAGAAAAAAGAAGAAGATTCTAGAAGTCACCAAGAAGATGATGGAGCTGCTGACAGGAGAGGTGAGCGGTGCCGGGAATTCTGGGACATTATCCAGTAACAGACAAGGGATGTGTCTGGATGGTGACTGTATCATTGTGTGTGTCAGGTTCCTATAAGGTGTCAGGATGTCTCTGTCTATTTCTCCATGCAGGAGTGGGAGTATTTAGAAGGACACAAGGATCTCTACAAGGACATCAAGATGGACAATCAGCCGCCCCTCACATCACCGGGTAAGAGGAGACTTTATTGTAAAGGAGAGAGCAGTACGGAGGGTCCACCTAGACCCCCCATCATCTGATAAACACATAGAAACAATGTATTCAGTCAGTGTGTGTGTTTCCTACAGATGGATCCAGTAATGGGAACCCACCAGAGAGATGTCCCCGTCCCCTGTATTCCACACAGGAAGGTCACACCATCCCTCACCATCATCAGGTAGATGGGACTGAGCATGTAGACCTAACAATGTATTGCAAACTATGAGGGGACATTCTTCTATGTAATCTCTTGTTCCTATTTGAGAATGTGTTCTGTCATCTTTAGGTTGAAGAAGAGAAAGACATCAAAGTTAAGGATATAGAGGAAGAAGAAGAGATGATGGTGAGTGGAGATCGTCAGTCTTTGGAGGAAAGAGGTTCCCGGGACTATACAGAGAATGATCAGGTAGACGGGACTGGCCAAAAATAACTCAAAAATATTTCTATGAGTAGACATTCTTCTCAGTGATCTCCTTGTTCCTTTCTCTAAATGCTTCCTATCATCTTTGGGGTTCAGGGGGAAGAACAGAAAGACATCAAAGTTGAGGCTATAGAGGAAGAAGAGATGATGGTGAGTGGAGATCAGCAGTCTTTGGAGGAGATAGGTTCCCGGGACTATACAGAGAATGATCAGGTAGACGGGACTGGCCAAAAATAACTCAAAAATACTTCCATGGGAAGACATTCTTCTTTGTGATCTCTTGTTCCTTTTTCTAAATGCTTTCTATCATCTTTGGGGTTCAGGGTGAAGAACTGAAAGTCATCAAAGTTGAGGTTAAAGAAGAAGAAGAAGAGAGGTTGGTGAGTGGAGATCAGCAGTCTATGGAGGAGGGGGAGATGATTATGGAAAGTAAACTGGAGGAATCTTCTCTACATGTGGACACAAGTAAGTATAAATGCTAAATGCAGAAACCATTCACATTTTTATCTTACTTCTAGGAGTATAAAGTATGTTATAAACTGTTAGATGGGTTGAAAAAAAAGACGTATATCATCATTGTGGGAGCCTCATACGGTTACCATGTGAGGAAACCTCATTGCATTGGCATCTAAATGCAAAAGGTACGGATCTGAATAGATATGAGAGCTGAAAACCAAATGTGAGCAATTAGGCTACATTTACACCGGCGATTTAGGCCGGTGCGAATTGTAGGGGCAGGAATCTTCTGGGGCAGAAACCCTAATTGATATGATGACCATGGAGACCCTTGTTTTCACCAACAAGAATGACCCAGAAGAAACCCATCAAACTTGGACTTCTGTTCTTTTTTTTTTTTTTTTTTTAAATGAGAGCAGAAATGACTTCCCGTTTTAAGAATTATTCATATTGACCAAAGTGTAAAGAAAAATTTAAACTGAAGGCATTGCTGCACTTTTATTACAAAATACAAGAGGAGGGCAGATAAAAAATGTTCTGTACCTCAATCCCCAACCTCATACACGGTGGAAAGCTTGAGGCTGGACCCACGGCCAATTGGAATTTGCATGGCCCATAGAGCTCTATACACCACCCCCACACACAGGGTAGATGTTCCATTCACAATCCCAGAATGTGTCCTTCAGGATCTCCATCCAGATAATACAAATTGGTATCAGTGGCTTCCTAAACAGAACGCTGGGCTTTATGGATCTTCTCTTATTTCTAGAAGCTCAGAAGAGACAACTAAGTCCTATTTATGAAAGATTTCCCTGGACTGAGCTCTGTCTCTGATATAGAAATCTCCCTGTACTGATATACAAGTTGGTTCTCTCCCTATGCTGAGATACAAGTCATCTATGTCCATCTCTGTGCTGATATATCAATCAAGCTTTTCCCTACAAGCAGCTTCAATGTCATTGTATTTTGGCATAATCTCCCCTCCTCCAAACAGCACACCTCCCTCTCCCAACACACAAATGAAACTTGGACTTCTTAGTTGGGATATACAGATTCTGACCCATTTAAGACCCTGGCAGGCCATTATTAACCAGTTGCTGACTGGGCCATAGACGTATGGCGGCTAAAGCATGGTCGGATAACTCTGGGAGGGCGTACTAGGATGTCCTCCCAGAATCGCGCACCCGGGAATGTCCGTCACCCGGTGCGTGTTCTTGGGACCCGGTGCGTCACGTATCCCGGTAAAGGGCCAAACCCACCTTCCCTTTACCATGTGATCGCTCCGTCCAAATGGACGGAGCGACCACTGTCAACAAACTGGCATCATGTCCGGTTCTCTCCCTCCTGACACCATTCATGTGAGGAGAGGAGGGTGAAGCTGCAGGGTGAGGCTGCTTGAGATCGGAGTAGTGCCCCATCAGTGCTCAGGAGTGCCCCATAAGAGCCCAGCAGTGCCAAGGAGTGCCCCATCAGTGCCCAGCAGTGCCAAGGAGAGCCCCATCAGTGCCCATAAGAGACCAGCAGTACCAAGGAGTGCCCCATCTGTTCTCATCAGAGCCCCGCAGTGCCAAGGAGTGCCCCATCAGAGCCCAGCAATGCCAAGGAGTGCCCCATCTGTTCCCATCAGAGCCTGGCAGTGCCAAGGAGTGCCCCATCAGAGCCCAGCAGTGCCAAGGAGTGCCCCATCAGAGCCCAGCAGTGCCAATGGGTGCCCCATCAGAGCCCAGCAGTGCCACATCTGTTCCCAGGATTGCTAAATCTGTGCCACAGTAGTGCTCTACAGTGCCACTAAAGTGCCCATTAGTGCCAATACAGTGCCCATCAGTAAGTGCTCATCAGTGCCACCCTATCAGTGGATCCTCATCAGCGCCCGTCAGTGCCATAAAAATGTATATAAAATGCATAAAAAAATGCATTTTCATTTTCTTTCCACATTTTCCAAAAACATGTGGAAAAAAATGACATGTTCAAAAGACTCATTATGCCCCCTAGAATCTACATTGGGGTGTTTTCTTTCCAAAACGGGGTCATTTTGTGGGCGTTTCCATTGTCCTGGTGCTCCAGGGCCTTCAAAAGTGTGATAGGTTGTCAGAAAATGAGATGTGTAATTTATGCTCCTAGAACACCCGAAGGTGCTCCCTGCATGTTGGGCCTCTGTATGTGGCCAGGCTGTGTAAAAGTCCCACACATGTGGTATCGCCATACTCAGGAGGAGCAGCAGAATGGATTTTGGGGTGTAATCTGTGGCATGAATATGCTGCGTGTGAGAAATAACCTGTTTAATATGACAATTTTGTGAAAAAAAAAAAAATCTTAATTTTGCAAAGAATTGTGGGAAATTTACAACGTGAAAAAACTCACCATGCCTCTTACTAAATACCTTGGAATGTCTACTTTCCAAAAAAGGGGTCATTTGGGGGGGATTTGTACTTTCCTGGCTTGTTAGTGTCTCAGGAAATGAGAGAGGCCGTCAGTACATCAGGTGTGATCAATTTTCAATGATTGGCACCATAGCTTGTAGACTCTATAACCTTCACACAGACCAAATAATATACACCGATGTGGGTTACTTTTTTTTACCAAAGATATGTAGCAGTATACATTTTGGCCAAAATTTATGAAGAAAAAATACTAATTTGCAAAATTTTCTAACAGAAAAAAAATAAAAAAACCCACTGGTGATTAAAAACCACCAAAAGAAAGCTCTATTTGTGTGAAAAAAAAAGGACAACAATTTCACATGGGTACAGTGTTGCATGACTGAGTAATTGTCATTCAAAGTGGGACAGCGCTGAAAGCTGAAAATTGGTCTGGTTAGGAAGGGGGTTTAAGTGCCCAGTGGGCAAGTGGTTAAATTAGGTCTTACCCCTCCCCCCCCCCCCCCACACACACATAGAAGTCTCCTGTATTCTTATCTATATCCCTGATGGCTCCTTCAATACAATAGAGACCCCATCAAGGTGACCTTGGGTTGTCTGGCACACCGTGGTTTGACCTATTACATTTCTTCATGCATTTCTTTTGCCTTTTCCTTTTCCTTTCTGGTTTCCTCTTGCTTCCCCATCTCTCCCTCTGGTTTTTCCAACGCGTTTCGTCTCCAACCACAAAACGGGACATCCTGGCAATTCAAGGACAGCCATACCAATACATGGGTAACTAACAAACAGCGGTGTCAATACATAAACACCCACAGGGCTCAGTCAACTCTTATTCATAGTTTGATATAATATTTGTACCCAATTTCATGCCAGAGTTTGGAAAACATATATGACTCGCACATGAATGTAGGACTAGAAAAATATTTTTAACTTTTATTATAAAACATTTTTTTCTTACAGATGGACACTTTCTTCAAAAAACCTCAGAGGGAGATTCTATTTTATGTCCAGATTTCAAGGTAGAAGATAATGACATCATACAAAGTTCTCCCACTACTCCAACCACCCATCACAGACCTTACCATCTGGAGGGATCAATGGATCCTTCTAATCCTGAGGAATCTTCTGACCATTTCCATACTATGACTTCAGATGTCCATTTAAGATCAATGGATCCTTCTAATCCTGAGGAACCTTCTGATAAATACCATACTATAACTTCAGATGTCCATCTAAGATTAATGAATCCTTCTAATCCTGAGGAATCTTCTGACCATTTCCATACTTTGTCTTCAGATGTCCATTTAAGATCAATGGATCCTTCTAATCCTGAGGAATCTTCTGACCATTTCCATACTATGTCTTCAGATGTCTATTTAAGATCAATGGATCCTTCTAATCCTGAGGAACCTTCTGATAAATACCAAACTTTGACTTCAGATGTCCATCTAAGATTAATGAATCCTTCTAATCCTGAGGAATCTTCTGACCATTTCCATACTAGGACTTCAGATGTCCATCTAAGATTAATGAATCCTTCTAATCCTGAGGAATCTTCTGACCATTTCCATACTAGGACTTCAGATGTCCATCTAAGATTAATGAATCCTTCTAATCCTGAGGAATCTTCTGACCATTTCCATACTATGTCTTCAGATGTCTATTTAAGATCAATGGATCCTTCTAATCCTGAGGAACCTTCTGATAAATTCCATACTATGACTTCAGATGTCCATCTAAGATTAATGAATCCTTCTAATCCTGAGGAATCTTCTGACCATTTCCATACTATGACTTCAGATGTCCATCTAAGATCAATGGATCCTTTTAATCCTGAGGAATATTCTGACCATTTCCATACTATGACTTCAGATATCCAAGTGAGATCTCACAGTGCAGATCAATCAACACATCCATCCAATCCATCAAATCCCAAGGAGTCTTCAGTATGTGATGGAGGCCACACAGGAGAGAGTTCATTGTCATCTCCAGATAGTGGAATATTTCTCACAAATGATAGAGCTCTAATTAAACAGCGGAGAATTCCCTTGGGTGAGCGTCCTTTTTCGTGTTCTGAGTGCGGGAAATGTTTCTTTCGGAAGCAATACCTTGTTCTACACCAGAAAATTCACACGGGTGAACGTCCTTTGACATGCCTGGAGTGCGGGAAATGTTTCACTAAGGAAGAACACCTTCTTACGCACCAGAGAATTCACACCAATGAGCATCCCTATCCATGTTTAGAGTGCGGGAAGTGCTTCTTTAGGATAGGTCCGCTTCTTATACACCAGAGAGTTCACACCGGCGAGCGGCCTTATTCGTGTTCAGAGTGCGGGAAATGTTTCACCAAGAAAGGGCACCTTCTTGCACACCAGAGAATTCACACCGGCGTGCGTCCCTATTCATGTTCAGAGTGCGAGAAATCCTTCACCGAAAAAGGACACCTTCTTCAGCACAAGACATTTCACACGGGTGAGCGCCCTTTTCCGTGTTCACAATGCGGGAAAAGTTTCAAGCAGAAAAGCGCGCTTTTCACGCACCAGAAAATTCACACGGGCGAGCGCCCTTTCTCCTGCTCAGAGTGCGGTAAGTGTTTTACCGAAAAAGGAAACCTTCTTCAACACCAAAGGATTCACACGGGCGAGCGCCCCTACTCGTGTTCAGAGTGCGGAAAATGTTTCAGGCAGCAAAACGCGCTTCATACGCACCAGAGAATTCACACGGGCGAGCGCCCTTTCGCATGTGCCGAGTGCGGGAAATGTTTCATTTACAAAGTACGCCTTCAAAAACACCAGAAAGTTCACACAGGTTAGAGTTATTTTTTGTTTCATTCACAATGAAGGCCTTATTAAAAAGAGAGAGAGCTCACAGAGGTGAGCATGTTACTGTTGTTACCTTCTCACCCCAGTCTTCGACACTTCCCTTTTAGACTCAAATGGTGGTCTACATAAGTTGGGTTGATTTGGGTGTTTTAGGTTATTGAAGTATTGCGATTGGTGCTGGGACAAGGGGTGGGCAGAAGGGACGGCTGCCCTGGGCGCAGAGTGTATTGTACGGATGGGGGGGGGGCACCGCAAGTTCCTTCTACTATAAGGCTGGCAGGAGTAGTGACAGAGACATGACTACTTCTGTCAGCCCAGCGCTGGAAGCGGCAAGGAGAGGAGGAGAGAGCTGGGAGGAGGTGCGGGCTGTGCTCTTTCTCCCCTTCGTCCTCATAAGCTCACACATAATGAATGGGGGGGGGGGGCCAATTTGGCATCTTTGCCCTGAGCACTGGATGATCTTGTCCCGGCACCGATTGCAATATGTTCCTCTAAAGCTTTAGGGGAACCAGACTGTGGCCAGAGGGAGTAGAAAATGTCCCAGCATCAGTGGGTATAAACAATGTCCCATCATTGTTATAATGGGAGGCCCCATTGTTGGCATCAATTGGAATAAACCATGCCCCATCATTGGTTATTATGGGAGGCCCCATTGTTGGCATTAGTGGGTATAAACAATGCCCCACCATTGGTTATAATGGGAGGCCCATTGTTGGTATCAGTGGGTATAAACAATGCCCCACCATTGGTTATAATGGGAGGCCCATTGTTGGCATCAATGGGAATAAACAATGCCCCATCATTGGTTATAATGGGAGGCCCCATTGTTGGCATCCATGGGAATAAACCATGCCCCATCGTTTGTTATAATGGGAGGCCCCATTGTTGGTATCAGTGGGATCAAATAATGGCCCATCATTGGTTATAATGAGAGGCCCCATTGTTGGCTTTCATGGGAATAAACAATGGCCCATCATTGGTTATAATAGGAGGACCAATTGTTGGCATCCATGGGAATAAACAATGCCCCATCATTGGTTATAATGGGAGGCCCCATTGTTGGTATCAGTGGGTATAAACAATGCCCCACCATTGGTTATAATGGGAGGCCCCATTGTTGGCATCCATGGGAATAAACAATGGCCCATCATTGGTTATAATGGGAGGCCCCATTGTTGGTTTCAATGGGAATAAACAATGCCCCATCATTGGTTATAATGGGAGGCCCCATTGTTGGCATCCATGGGAATAAACCATGCCCCATCATTGGTTATATTGGAAGGCCCCATTGTTGGCATCCATGGGAATAAACAATTCCCCATCATTGGTTATAATGGGAGGCCCCATTGTTGGCTTCCATGGGAATAAACAATGGCCCATCATTGGTTATATTGGGAGGCCCCATTGTTGGCATCAATGGGAATAAACAATGCCCCATCATTGGTTATAATAGGAGGCCTCATTGTTGGTATCAGTGGGTATAAACAATGCCCCATCATTGGTTATAATGGGAGGCCCCATTGTTGGCATCCATGGGAATAAACCATGCCCCATAATTGGTTATAATGGGGGGCCCCATTGTTGTCATCCATGGGAATAAACCATGCCCCATCATTTGTTATAATGGGGGGCCCCATTGTTGAAATCAATGGGAATAAACAATGCCTCATCATTTGTTATAATGGGAGGCCCCATTGTTGACATCAATGGGAATAAACAATGCCCCATCATTGGTTATAATGGGAGGCCCCATTGTTGGTATCAATAAGAAGAATAGTGCCATTGATGGTGTCAGTGGGAGAAATGGTGTCTCATCACTGGTGTCAGTTGATGAAATAGTGCCACCAAGGGCCAGATTAATGATAGCAAAGGGCCACAGCAGTTTGGAGGCAGCCGATAATCAAAGAGCGAACACCGCTCCAGGTGAAACCTATAAATCACCTTATATGAATCACAGGGTGTCTGTCCAGTCCGTGACCTGGACATGGCAGAAGATATGGAAGAAAGGTTGACCGCACTCCAGACTTCACCAACAAGAATGTCCCAAAGGAAACCCATCAAGCTTGGACTTGCTGGACAGCAAATATAGATTCCGACCCATTTAAGACCCTCGCAGGCCATCATTTATATAGGTCTTAACCCCTCCTATACATAGAAGGCTCCCATATTCTGATCTATATCTCTGATGGCTCCTTCAATACAATAGAGACCCCATCAAGGTCTCATTGTACCGCTGCCTTGGGTTGTCTGGCACACTAAGGTTTGACCATTGACCTATTACATCTCTTCATGCATTTATTTTACCTTTTCAATTTCTCTTCTGGTTTTCTCTTGCTTCCCCATCTCTTCCCACTTCCCCTGTTTCCCAACACGTTTCGCCCCCCAACCACAAAACAGGCAATCCTGGCAATTCAAGGACAGCCATACCAATACATGGGTAAGAAACAATCAGCGGTGCCGATACATAAACAAGAATACCAAGGAATGATAGCTGGAGCCCAGTCTGCCTACTAGGTTTGTGTTCTACTGGATGAAGAAAGGATCTCCAAAAAAAATACATCAACCCCACCCCCCCACTAGTGCAATCAGGAATTGTCTTTCACTGATGAGCCCTTTTATTGATAGCCATTGGCTGCTGCTTTAAAAAATATATAATGTTTGGGGGTTCTAAGATATTTTCCAGGAAAAATTACTGATTGTTACATGTAAACAAAGTAGATATGATGACCACGGAGACTCTGGTTTTCACCAACAAGAATGACCCAGAGGAAACCCATCAAGCTTGGACTTGCTGGACAGTATATATAGATTCTGACCCATTTAAAACCCTTGCAGGCCATCATTTATATAGGTCTTAACCCCTCCTATACATGTAAGGCTCCCATATTCTGATCTATATCTCTGATGGCTCCATCAATATATTAGAGACCCCATGAAGGTCTCATTGTACCACTGCCTTGGGTTGTCTGGCACACTAAGGTTTGACCATTGACCTATTACATCTCTTCATGCATTTCTTTTACCTTTTCCTCTTCCCTTCTGGTTTTCTCTTGCTTCCCCATCTCTCCCCACTTCCCCTGTTCTCCAACGCGTTTCGCCCCCAACCACAAAACGGGCAACCCTGGCAATTCAAGGACAGCCTTACCAATACATGGGTAAGAAACAATCAGCGGTGCCGATACATAAACAAGAATACTAAGGAATGATAACTGGAGCCCAGTCTGCCTACTAGGTTTGTGTTCTACTGGATCAAGAAAGGATCTCCAAAAAAAGACATCAACCCCCCACCGTAATGAACCAGGAATTGTCTTTCACCGATGAGCCTTTTTACCAATTACTCTTGTTTTCCTTTACTGAAGATCAGCTGGTGTGCAATTTTCAAAAATGTGGTATATTTTTAACAAAAAATATAGAAAATCTGAGTTTGCCGAAAGATATATTTTGTGTTAATAGTTATTCTAATCTTGTAAAAATAAAACAAGAACGCTCTACACATTACAATATAATGGTTTGAGTCCCTTTTTTTTTTTTTTTTAAACAAATGACCATAATTCTTAGAGGAGCGGTGATTAGGAACGTGGCCTCAGGCTGGAGGAAACCAAACCAAAAGGAAAGCCCACCCATCTACCAATTCAGCCAAGCGGTTTTAAAATGAAACCGATGATCTTTCTGAAGATAAGTTGGCTATAAAGTATATGTATATACAGTATATTGCCAAAAGTATTGCATATAGAGAGGTTGGCAGATCTGAGTAAACACTGGACTCATGTTATAACTACTGCTTAAGGTGGGGGACTCAGGGTTCCAGGAGAGAATCATCGAAATCTGGCGGTAGGAAATGGTCCACCCAGGGTTGCCAGATTTTTTTTTTTGCAAATTTCTTTTTATTCATATTTTTGCATAGTACAAAAACACAAAAAGAGAGAAAAAAGTAAACAACCTCGCCACTCAGGGCGGGAAAACATTTTTTTGGACACCCTCTTCTCAGGTATGTTTCCTCATAGAACGAAATCACTCCATTTACTAGCCCCTTCCAGTATGACAGTGAGGGCGTCATGGGTTTCTTCCAATAGAGGATCAGTGATTTGCGCTCATAAAACAATAACAAGCTAAGCAAGGTACGCTGTGCCCTAGTAGGTGCCAAGCCCTCCTCCAAACCAAGCAAGCAGGTTGCCACCGTCAAGAGGGCACAGGCACATATGTAATCTCCGTTATACATCGCCCAACAGCAGACCGGAACTCGCCGGCTACCTGGCAGTCCCAAAATATGTGTCTAAAATTGGCTGGAGAATGTGAGCAATGCCAACATTCTGCCAATGTACCCGGGTAGATTTTAGATAGCTTAGCTGGGGTGTAATATATCCTGTGCAGGAATTTAAATTGGATCAAGCGATCTCTAGCGAACACTAAGTGAGTGAAAGGAATGCTCCACATATCGTCCCACTCTCCTCCAGCCAAATCCGGAACCTCCTCCACCCACTGCATAGTTGCCAACATTGTAAAAAAATTTAAAGGGACACTTTTTTTTGTTGTCTGTGGGCGGAGTCTTATTATAATTAGGGGCGGGCATTCATTTGTAGGTGTGGCCTAGCGGGGAAAGGAAAATGTGCCGTGGTTTATGCGTAATATTGGGCATGGCTTAAAGGGGCGTGGCTCAAAGGGGTGTGGTTAGAGTCTGAGATAACGAGGGATGGAGGGAGAAACAAAGAAAGAGAGAGAAAAGGAAGGAAAAAAAGAGGGATGGAGGGACAGCAGGCCCAGATCCTACACCACAATAGAAATATGTGTATTTCATAAAGTTTAACAATCAGCAGATAAAGATACTCCAAACACCTGGTGTTAGCGCTTCAATCATCCCGGCACCATGGTTGCTATGGTGTCAGGGTGATTGAAGTGCATTATTTCTATTATTACATTGTAATATAAAATTAAATAGTTTAACTTACCATAATGCAGAATCAGTGGGAGCCCTGAGCGTGTCACTTGTAACGTCGCCTGCCACCAGATGCCATCAGGTATCCCCAGTAGAGTCCCTCCTTACATCTCAGGTGTCCCCAGCGGAGTGCCTCCTTACATCTCAGGTGTCCCCAGCAGAGTGCTTCCTTATATCTCAGGTGTACATCAGGTGTCCCCAGCAGAGTGCCTCTTACATCAGGTGTCCCCAGCGGAGTGCCTCTTAAATCAGTGCCCCCAGCAGAGTGCCTCTTAAATCAGTGCCCCCAGTGGAGTGCCTCTTAAATCAGTGCCCCCAGCGGAGTGTTGGCTGCAGACGGAGTGTTGGCTGCAGATGGAGTGTTGGCTGGAGTCTAGCTACATCTCCTCTCGTTCCTTGTGTTCAGTGGAGAGGGGAGGAGCCGATCCGTGCAGCTAACCCCAGATGGAGAATTGTGAAGAGAGAAGCCGATTCATTGGCTGCAGGGATCGGCCCCTCCCCTCTCCACTGAACACGAGGAATGAGAGGAGATGTAGCCGAACACAAGGGGAAAGCTCTCGCGGCAGCGCCGGCGGACATTTTGTTGGAGCCAGGAGCCAGAATTGCTGCAGAGCCAAACATTCCCGTTTTTCCATGGACAAAAGGCAAAATCCCGAATCAGGACGGCCTCCGATCGGGACAAGGGTCCCAAAATCGGGATTGTCCCGGGAAAATTGGGACTGTTGGCAACTATGCCACCTAGTCCGTAGGGTTCAATATTGAGTTGGCTCACCCTTTGCAGGTATAGTAGCTTCAAATCTTCTGGGAAGGCTGTCCACAAGGTTTAGGAGTGTGTCTATGGGAATGTTTGACCACTGATGTTGGACGAGAAGGCCTGGCTCGCAGTCTCCACTCTAATTCATCCCAAAGGTGTTCTATCAGGTTGAGGTCAGGACTCTGTGCAGGCCAGTCAAGTTCCTCCACCCCAAACTCACTCATCCATGTCTTTATGGACCGTGCTTTGTGCACTGGTGCGCAGTCATGTTGGAAAAGGAAGGGGCCATCCCCAAACTGTTCCCTTCACTGGAACTAAGGGGCCAAGCCCAACCTCTGAAAAACAACCCCACACCATAATCCCCCCTCCACCAAATAATTTGGACTGGGGATGTGACCAGGATTTATTTTTTTCACACTATGATTGTTTATAACAGTGATAATTACTATTATAAGCTACCATCTTTTTCTGAATGAAATCCATTCATTCAGTGTGTACTATTGTGATTAGCTGTGATTGGCCACAGCTAATCAGATGGTACAAATGGGCTGCGATTGGCCCTGTCTGTGCCATGTGATCACTGTGACCAATCACAGAGATCATCACAATAGTACACAATGAATGGCATGAGCGCACACCATCCATTGCGTACAATTGTCATGTGATTCGCTGTGATTGGCCACAGCGATCATATGGTACCAGCAGTGTCCCGGTACACTGATCTGTCAGGCGCTGTGTCCGATGGACACAGTGAGTAACAGATCGGCCCTGATCCTGGGAGGATGTCATTAGATGTCCACCCAGGATGGGAGAGCTCCTGCTCTGCTGTTATTTTACAATAGGCCAGGCGGGAAGCACTTAAGGGAAGCCCTGATGTGTGCTAATCGCTGTATGTTCTTCAGCTCCCCAGGACCTATGTTCCTGTGCACCTGCTTTTGCTATCTGACCTCCAGTTGGCCTGCTCCTGACCTTGCTTTGTGGATTCTGGAATGACTCCGGCTTGCCTCTACGCTCTGCTGTCTTGGTATCAACCTCGGCCTGCTGCTTGACTACGTTTACTCTTGCTCCTCCTGTACGACCCCTGCTTGGCTTCTGACTCCGTCCTTGCTGTCCATCCATGCTGACTCTGTTTTGCCTTCTGACCACATCCTTAATCTTGATGAGTACCTTTACCTGCCTCTGAGTACCCTGGAAGTCTCTGCTCAAGGGAGAAGAAAGAGGCAATCTCTATTGCCGCACATTCATGTAATCCTACAATACCGATTGGAGTGACAACCTCAGCCTGGAGACCAACCAGGCCACACCCCCAACACGTTTCACTCCGCCTCCGGAGGTTAATCATGGGGATTTCCCCATGCTTAAGCTCCAGGGGGCAGAATGAAACACATTGGGGGCGTGGCCTGGGAGCCATGGGAGTGACAACCTCAGCCTGGACTCCAACCAGGCAACTCCCAAACACGTTTCAATCCGCCCCTGTAGCTTAATCATGGGGATTTCCCCATGATTAAGCTCTGGGGGCAGAACGAAACACGTTGGGGGTGTGGCCTGGATTGAGTCCAGGCCTGCGGTTGTCACTCCCATCGCTATTGTAGGATTACATGAACATGCGGAAATTAGGGGTTACCTCTTTCATCTCCCTTAAGCTATAGCTAAGAAGCAGGATGGGCTCCGCCCCTTGCCAGCACTCCCTGCAGCGGAGGCAGAGGAATCCACACACATACCCAAGAGCGGCACACAAAGCAATAACAGGGGTCGCAGTCTCTGCACCTGTCTTCCAAGGTCCAGTTTCCAAGTGACATCCGGCAAGACCACCATCTTCAGTCCTCTTTTGGCATGCCTCCATCGCTGCTGACTACAGCCTGGAGACTACTGCTACCTGATACCTTCACCTGTGCTTTGTGCCCTGTGTATCTGTCTTCACTATCGAGGGTACTCTGACCAGTGCTGCAAGGTGAAGCCCTCTGGTCACTTCGGCCTCCAACCAAGGTACGTGACAGAATTATGCGTAGAAAATCAACCTGGAAAGTTCAAGAAACCTTTGCACAAAATGTACAGGCATGTGCAATTTATTTCTTTTTTCAATCAATGTGATAATTGTATAGAGCAGGTACCTCCAAACTACGGCCCTCCAGCTGTTGCGGAACTACACGTCCCATGAGGCATTGTAAAACTTTGACATTCACAGACATGACTAGGCATGGTGGGAATTGTAGTTCCTGAACAACTGGAGGGCCCTAGTTTGGAGACTCCTGGTATAGAGGATTGCATAAAAATTAGATGGTGGTGGATCAGCGTAGGCATTACGTACGCCCAGTAGAATGGCCAATGAGCATGCTTGGAAGGTCGTTCCTCTGCTAGTAATATTTTAAAAATATATCCATAAAAAAATACCAAAATGTTTTGACATTCCAGTCACATGGCTAAGATAGCGATCCTTCTACTTGTATTAAAGCTTGGCGAACTGAGCCTCATACTGTATGTCTTATGTTCATTTTCAGTTTGTTTTATTTCTACAGTTTTGCATTTATAAATATTAGAACTTTTATAGAAATTGTTGTTTTTCATCTTATTATTTATGTCTGGATTTGATGTGAGGTATAATCTTCGTGCCGACGTAAGCTAATAGAAGGACGGACCACGAGGCAGAGGGCAAAATGAATGACCGTTGCGTAGAGTGTGGTATTTATATTCGACACAAGGTGGTGATCTCACGTATTGTCAGTGGAACGCAACAACAGGAAGTGATGTCAGGTGCACACAGGAAGTGATGTCAGAGTATGAACAGGAAGATCCAGGTCAGAGGCAAGTCGGGAGGAAGTAGAGAGCAGACATTGCTGGAGATGGCAGCAGACGAGGTAATAAGATTTTATTTTATATTTATACCCAGTAACTAAGTTTGCCACCTCATCCCTTTAAAACTGAACACATAATAATTACACGGGTTCTGCGACTGATTAAGGTGGTAATTAAACTCACTAGGTGCCTTATCTGCATTAAATTAGCCTCAGGACCCATGTAGTTCATATGTGTTCGGGTTTAAAGGGATGAGGTGGCAACTCTACCAGTACCCCCCCACCATAGTTATATTGTAATATGTGCTTGGATTAAGTCTAAATATAGTACCATTTATCCAACTGTCCATCCAGAGCCTCTGGTTTATAGACCAGATACATCCTAAATATAGAACCATTTATCCAACTGTCCATCCAGAGCCTCTGGTTTATAGACCAGATACATCCTAAATATAGAACCATTTATCCAACTGTCCTTCCAGAGCCTCTGCATTATAGACCAGATACATCCTAAATATAGAACCATTTATCCAACTGTCCATCCAGAGCCTCTGCTTTATAGACCAGATACATCCTAAATATAGAACCATTTATCCAACTGTCCATCCAGAGCCTCTGCTTTATAGACCAGATATATCCTAAATATAAAACCATTTATCCAACTGTCCAACAAGAGCCTCTGGTTTATAGACCAGATACACCCTAAATATAGAACCATTTATCCAACTGTTCATCCAGAGCCTCTGGTTTATAGACCAGATACATCCTAAATATAGAACCATTTATCCAACTGTCCATCCAGAGCCTCTGGTTTATAGACCGGATACATTCTAAATATAGAGCCATTTATCCAACTGTCCATCCAGAGCCTCTGGTTTATAGACCAGATGCACCCTAAATATAGAACCATTTATCCAACTGTCCATCCAGAGCCTCTGCTTTATAGACCAGATACATCCTAAATATAAAACCATTTATCCAACTGTCCATCCAGAGCCTCTGGTTTATAGACTGGATACATCCTAAATATAGAACCATTTATCCAACTGTCCATCCAGAGCCTCTGGTTTATAGACCGGATACATCCTAAATATAGAACCATTTATCCAACTGTCCATCCAGAGCCTCTGGTTTATAGACCGGATATATCCTAAATATAGAGCCATTTATCCAACTGTCCATCCAGAGCCTCTGGTTTATAGACCGGATACATCCTAAATATAGAACCATTTCTCTACTGGCATCTTCCCCAACCCTCTAAAACATGCGCTAGTCACTCCCGTACCAAAAAAGGCCCCAGACCCCACCAATCTTAACAACCTAAGACCCGTCTCATTACTCCCTTTTGCCTCCAAACTCCTTGAACGTTTAGTCTACAACCGGCTGAGCGACCACCTCAACCTTCTTGATTCCCTTCAGTCTGGATTTCGCCCACAGCACTCCCCAAAACTTGCCCCTCCTAAAACTCACAAACGACTTGCTAACAGCCAAAACCAACGGTCATTATTCCGTACTCTAATGCCCCGTACACGCGGTTGGACTTTGTTCGGACATTCCGACAACAAAATCCTAGGATTTTTTCTGACGGATGTTGGCTCAAACTTGTCTTGCATACACACGGTCACACAAAGTTGTCGGAAAATCCAATCGTTCTGAACGCGGTGACGTAAAACACGTACGTCGGGACTATAAACGGGGCAGTGGCCAATAGCTTTCATCCCTTTATTTATTCTGAGCATGCGTGGCACTTTGTCCGTCAGATTTGTGTACACACGATCGGAATTTCCGACAACGGATTTTGTTGTCGGAAAATTTTATATCCTGCTCCCAAACTTTGTGTGTCAGAAAATCCGATGGAAAATGTGTGATGGAGCCTACACACGGTCGGAATTTCCGACAACAAGGTCCTATCACACATTTTCCGTCGGAAAATCCGACCGTGTGTACGGGGCATTACTCTTGGACCTTTCTGCTGCCTTTGATACAGTTGACCACCCCCTCCTTCTCAAAAAACTCAGTTTGCTTGGTCTCAATGGCTGCGCTCTCCATTGGCTCAAATCTTACCTATCTCATCGCACCTTTAGTGTCACTTAGAGTTTATAGACTGGATACATCCTAAATATAGAACTATATATATATAGCAAATTAATATCTGCATGTTAAATTATGTGGTTTATTTTTTCACATCTTCTTTCCATTCTTGTAGTATGTTTTTTTTCTCTCTGATCGTCTACTAAGGATGAGCTCCGGCGTGTTCGCACATGTGCAGAGCCCGCCAGGAAGTTGGCACTGCGCCGCGCTAATCACAGGAAGTGAGACATTGTCCAGAAGCGGCTGCAGAGATCAGGAAATATCTCACTGCCTGTGATTAGCGCAGCGCAGTGCCGACTTCCTGGCGGGCTCTGCACGTGGGCTGTGCGAACACGTCGGAGCTCATCCTTATCGTCTACTACTGTAGTATGTCCATTGTCTATGACAGTTTTCTGTAGTATTTCTAAATGTTATGTGCAACCCTTTGGTCATGTCAGAAGTCCAACTTGAGACCCTCCCACTGCTGAACGTCACATGAACGGTATATTTTCATTCTTCAGTATGTTATCATTTTTTAAGGAAATGAGGTGAAGGAAGGTCCATCACTATTCTTTACTATACAATGTCATCAATACACAAATACTGCTGCCTAGCATGGTATAAGTGTACTGTACCATTGATCTGGTTTGTATTCTTGTATTTTCTGTTAGTTGTCTGTTATAATTGTATCCGATTCAATGCCAGAGCTCTGGGAAAGTTTTGAATGTGGAACTGATATAAATGACTCAATGAATGCAAAATGTACAAACGTAACATGTATGAAACATTTCTTTCCAACAGATGGACGGTACTTTTTTAAATGTAAATATGTTGGAGAGACATCCTATTATATCTCTAGATTGTACTGCAGAAGAAAGTGACGTTTCTCCAAAAATAAAATTTTATTGGTCAGTAAGATCAATGGGCTCTCCTAATCCTGAGGAATCTTTTGATAAATCCCATACTATGACTTCAGATGTCCATCTAAGATCAATAGATCCTTCATATACTGAGGAATCTTCTGATAAATCCCATATCTTGACTTCAGATGTCCATCTAAGATCAATGGATCCTTCAAATTCCGAGGACTCTTCTGATAAATCCCACATTTTGACTTCAGATGTCCATCTAAGATCAATACATCCTTCATATACTGAGGAATCTTCTGATAAATCCCACATTTTGACTTCAGATGTCCATCTAAGATCAATAGATCCTTCATATACTGAGGAATCTTTTGATAAATCCCATACTATGACTTCAGATGTCCATCTAAGATCAATAGATCCTTCATATACTGAGGAATCATCTGATAAATCCCATATTTTGACTTCAGATGTCCATCTAAGATCAATAGATCCTTCATATACTGAGGAATCTTCTGATAAATCCCATATCTTGACTTCAGATGTCCATCTAAGATCAATGGATCCTTCAAATTCCGAGGACTCTTCTGATAAATCCCACATTTTGACTTCAGATGTCCATCTAAGATCAATACATCCTTCATATACTGAGGAATCTTCTGATAAATCCCACATTTTGACTTCAGATGTCCATCTAAGATCAATAGATCCTTCATATACTGAGGAATCTTTTGATAAATCCCATACTATGACTTCAGATGTCCATCTAAGATCAATAGATCCTTCATATACTGAGGAATCATCTGATAAATCCCATATTTTGACTTCAGATGTCCATCTAAGATCAATGGATCCTTCAAATTCTGAGGAATTTTCTGATAAATCTCATATTGTGACTTCAGATGTCCACCTAAGATCAATGGATCCTTCTAATCCTGAGGAACCTTCTGATAAATCCCATATTTTGACTTCAGATGTCCATCTAAGATCAATGGATCCTTCAAATTCTGAGGAATTTTCTGATAAATCTCATATTGTGACTTCAGATGTCCACCTAAGATCAATGGATCCTTCTAATCCTGAGGAACCTTCTGATAAATCCCATACTATGACTTCAGATGGCCATCAAGATTCTCACAGTGCTGAAAGATCAACAGATCCATCCAATTCCATGAAATCTCTAAGCCAAGAGGGAATTCACACAGGAGAGTGTTCGTTGTCATGTTTGGTGTGTGGGAAATCTTTCACTGAAAACAGAAAGCTTCTTGCACACCAGAAAATGCACACAGGTGAGCATACTTTCTCTTGTTCAGAGTGCAGCAAATATTTCAACACAAAGGAACAGCTTATTTTACACCAGAGAACCCACAGGGGTCAGCGTCCATTCTCCTGTTCAGAGTGTGGAAAATGTTTTACACAGAAATTCTCCCTACTTATTCACCAGAGAGGTCACACAGGCGAGCGCCCGTTTTTATGTACAGGGTGCGGAAAATGTTTCACTAACAAACGAGACCTTGTTAGACACCAGAGAATTCACACAGGTGAGCGTCCTTTTTCATGTTCGGAGTGCGGGAAGTGTTTCACTGTAAAAGGAGACCTCATTAGACACCAGAGAATTCATACGGGCGAGCGTCCTTATTCGTGTTCCGAGTGTGGAATATGTTTCATTCAGAAAGGCGACCTTGTTAAACACCATAGAATTCACACGGGTGAGCGCCCTTTTCCGTGTTCAGAGTGCGGGAAATGTTTCATCGAGAAAGGAGACCTTGTTAGGCACCAGAGAATTCATAAGGGTGAGCGTCCCTATTCGTGTTCAGAGTGTGGGAAGTGTTTCATTGAGAAGGGAGACCTTGTTAGACACCTGAAAATTCACGCGGATGACCGTCCTCATTCATGTTCAGAGTGCGGGAAAGGTTTCACTGAGAAAAGAGACCTTTTGAAACACCAGAAAATTCACACGAATGAGCGCCCTCTTACAGACCAGAGAATACATAATGCAGAGCATCCTCGCTGCGTTCCGACTGTAGAAAATGGTCCACAGATAAAAGAGGTCTAACTAAACATGGGGGAGAAGGCACTAATGCACAAATGTATGACCTTCCAGGTGGAACTGTGGATATAGACAAAGAAGACCCATCTCCTGCGTTCGAGAGAAGTGCACTGGTAGAAATCGGACATCTTCGGCTTTGATATTTGCACCGGTTTTGCTGCCCTCTACGGGCCGGGGGAAACCCAGATGAAATCCTGCCAAAACAAGGAACAGACTTAAAAACGATTCCAAACCAAATGAGATCATATTCTTTGAGGTCTCAAGGTTTTAGGGTGAAGAACTGGTTGATATAAAAGTTGAGGTGAAGAAGAAGAGACCTATGTGATGGGTGATCAGCAATGTACGGAGGAGGATGTGGTTATGGTGACAACCAAACTAGCACATTACCTTCGTGATGACTTTATTATTGTAAAAAGAGCAGATGTTTACTCACAAAAAACATCAGCAAATAAGGAAGGTCGAAGTCCACGATGTACTTGAAACGGCCTGGTCATCTAGATGAGTCCCAAGTGTGAGAAGACCTGCCAAACAATTGACCTGTTTTCGAGGGGAGATCCTCTCTTTCTCAGAGCCAATCATTGGGATCTCCCCTCGAAAAGCGTCAGTTTTTGAAGGTCTTTTAGTTCTTGGGACTCATCTAGATGACCAAGCCATTTCAAGTACATCTTGGACTGTGATGTGCCTTATTTGCTGCTGTATTTGTGAGTAGACATCTGCTCTTTTACACTAATAAAGTCATCACAAAGGCAATGCGCTAGGTTGGTGAGCCCTCTGTTCCTTGTTTTTGCAGAAAATGTGGGTCAGTGGGTTTGGGGGAGGGGGGGAGGGTGACCTATTGGAATCTGAAAACTTGCTTTAAGATAAGAGGGACACCAGATATATGACCTTCCCTCTTATGTGAACAAGAAAGAGGTACATACCCTGTTTCCCCTAAAATAAGACCTAGCGTGATTGTCGGTGATGGCTGAAATATAAGCCCTACCCCCCAAATAAGCCCTAGTTAAAGTCCTTGTAGGTCTTATTTTCAGGGTAGGGCTTATTTGGGGGGTAGGGCTTATATTGCAGCCATCACCGATAATCACGCTAGGTCTTATTTTCGGGGAAACAGGGTAGAACCCATTGTTACTTATCACAAAAAATAATAAACACAAGAAGTGTAAATAAGGAAGAACAGTGAAAAATTCAAAGTCCTCGATCCTCTCCAAACCAGAGAGATCCTCTCCCATTCACAAAGATCTCCTCCCATCTCTACTCTACTTTAACAAATGACAGTTACCAGGCGGCTGCTGAATGTCAACAAACCGGATGGAGCTGCTGCTGGCTGACGTCATTGACCAAATGTAGGCATGACAAAATTTTATCAAAGACTTCACCCGGGATTCCTGACAGGTTCACTACAGTTAGAAACAAGCCGAATGGGTGGCTGCAAGACATCCCCACTACATGTCATGGAAGTAATACCACCACTAAATGAATGACCTTAGGTTACAGCAGCCAGGGCTTCAGGTGGGTGGAGGATGAACTGGCCAAATCTTCCCATTAAATTCTACTTGGGTTTGGATTTCATGGTGAACCCGAAGCTCATTCTCAATTTGGTGGTTTTTACAGCAGGTGTGCAACAAATGTGGGTAAGAAATGAACAATGATGACACTATATGGGGCAACAGATGATCAACTGTGTCAATAAATGGACATTTATAAAAATCATGAGTACGAAACGAGCAATGGCTGCAGGAACAATAAATGGATCCCAGTCTGCCTTTTATTTTCTTGTTCTGTTGAAAACCATGTATATGTATCTAGGTAATGAATGTGGAAAGAATGAGTAAGAATATACTACCCTCCCCATTCAATCAGGATTATTATCCTTCCATCCATGGTAAGTTAAATACCTTCTTATATAGGGGATGAGTGGGGACAAACTTCTTCAAATCGGTGGTCGTTGGGAAGAAGGCAGTTATTTACAGCTGTTTACAGTAGAATTAAGGTACACTCGTAGAAAGCTTAAAGGGGTTGTACACCCTCGTGTTCTTTCATCATAGGATGCATTAAGGTGAAAAAACTTCTGGCAGTGACCGGCCCTCCAGCCCCCCGTTTTACTTACCTGAGCCCCTTCATCCACTCGGCGGATACGCGCTCTCCCTCTCTGCACAGGGTCCCGGCTCTAGATTGGATAGATTGATAGCAGCACAGCCATTGGCTCCCGCTGCTGTCAGTCAAATCCAATGACGTGGGTGCCAGGAGGCGGGGTCGAGTCCGGCATTCGTGTCTATGGACGCAAATGCTGGACCCGCAAGCGTGCCCGCACGGTAACCCCCCGGGAAAGCACTTCTCCGAGGGAGTTATCTGATGCAAGGAGGAGCCGCGAGCACCGCCGAGGGACCCTAGAAGAGGATGATAGGGGCCACTCTGCAAAACGAGCTGCACAGTGGAGGTAAGTATGATATGTTTGTTATTTTAAAAAAAATAAAACACAAAGCTTTACAATCACTTTAACTGTTTATAAATAGTTTGGGAGAAGCTGGTAAGAGAAGACATTGCAGACAATGAAGGGATTGCTGTCGGAGAATGTAGTGTGGATGGTGGAGGAGAGCTGTCGGAGAATGTAGTGTGGATGGTGGAGGAGATCTGTCGGAGAATGTAGTGTGGATGGTGGAGGAGAGCTGTCGGAGAATGTAGTGTGGATGGTGGAGGAGATCTGTAGGAGAATGTAGTGTGGATGGTGGAGGAGATCTGTCGGAGAATGTAGTGTGGATGGTGGAGGAGATCTGTCGGAGAATGTAGTGTGGATGGTGGAGGAGAGCTGTCGGAGAATGTAGTGTGGATGGTGGAGGAGAGCTGTCAGAGAATGTAGTGTGGATGGTGGGGGAGAGCTGTCGGAGAATGTAGTGTGGAGGGTGGAGGAGAGCTGTCGGAGAATGTAGTGTGGAGGGTGGAGGAGATCTGTCGGAGAATGTAGTGTGGATGGTGGAGGAGATCTGTCGGAGAATGTAGTGTGGAGGGTGGAGGAGAGCTGTCGGAGAATGTAGTGTGGAGGGTGGAGGAGATCTGTCGGAGAATGTAGTGTGGATGGTGGAGGAGATCTGTCGGAGAATGTAGTGTGGATGGTGGAGGAGAGCTGTCGGAGAATGTAGTGTGGATGGTGGAGGAGAGCTGTCGGAGAATGTAGTGTGGATGGTGGGAGGAGATCTGTCGGAGAATGTAGTGTGGATGGTGGAGGAGATCTGTCGGAGAATGTAGTGTGGATGGTGGGAGGAGATCTGTCGGAGAATGTAGTATGAATGGTGGAGGAGAGCTGTCGGAGAATGTAGTGTGGATGGTGGAGGAAATCTGTCGGAGAATGTAGTGTGGATGGTGGGAGGAGATCTGTCAGAGAATGTAGTGTGGATGGTGGAGGAGAGCTGTCGGAGAATGTAGTGTGGATGGTGGAGGAGAGCTGTCGGAGAATGTAGTGTGGATGGTGGAGGAGAGCTGTCGGAGAATGTAGTATGAATGGTGGAGGAGAGCTGTAGGAGAATGTAGTGTGGATGGTGGGAGGAAATCTGTCGGAGAATGTAGTGTGGATGGTGGAGGAGAGCTGTCGGAGAATGTAGTGTGGATGGTGGAGGAGAGCTGTCGGAGAATGTAGTGTGGATGGTGCAGAACTGTCGGAGAATGTAGTGTGGATGGTGGAGGAGATCTGTCGGAGAATGTAGTGTGGATGGTGGGAGGAAATCTGTCGGAGAATGTAGTGTGGATGGTGGAGGAGAGCTGTCGGAGAATGTAGTGTGGATGGTGGAGGAGAGCTGTCGGAGAATGTAGTGTGGATGGTGCAGAACTGTCGGAGAATGTAGTGTGGATGGTGGAGGAGAGCTGTCGGAGAATGTAGTGTGGATGGTGGAGAAGAGCTGTCGGAGAATGTAGTGTGGATGGTGGCGAGCTGTCGGAGAATGTAGTGTGGATGGTGGAGGAGAATGGAGTAGAGACATTGGATAACAGGGCATAAAGTGTTTAGTGGTGTGGCCTCTGCTGAGAGAACAAAGTGCTGTGGGGGCTGATGATAAAAGAAGATCTCTATCAGGATTAGGTTATTTTTCATGGAACAATGTGTGTGTTGGGGGTTTTTTTAGCATGGAAGTGTAAAATTCCAAAAGAGACTAAATCTGATAAGTCCTACACATTCTTCCCCAGTACATTCATTCCTGGTGGTGGAATCCTCCAGCAGTTAAAGTGAAAGTTCCAATCTGTGGTATAAATCTGTGCTGTGATCAGCTGGTCGGGGCCGATGACGCAAATCTGGGCTCTATTCTAAGTGCGGAATCCCTAGTGAGAAGAGGAAGATTCATCTCTTTTTATAATAATAGGGAGATTGATCATCAATGAAATAGAGGTGAATAATTTACAGCAATGTCAAATGTTTAAATCTACTAGGAAAAGGCTTGACTATATTAAATAAACAAGTCTTGTGTATATTGGTAGTCATTTTAGGGTATTGTTAAAAAATGATATATTTATACCATTACTCTGTGTACTTTATCATTTTTTCATCAATTATCGGTTTGTTTTTTTAGTTTTTAATTTCACAATAATGCTAAATATTATATTGCTGTCAAAACGTTGTTGTTTTACGGTATATGTTTTTAATTCTTTGTATTTTAACAATGATGTAATCTGTGTGTGATAATAAAGAAATGAGTTTGTTGGACTTTGAACATGATGTTTGTCTATGGACCCAACGATTGCTCAGCTAAATATCTGGCAATAGCCAAATTAGGTCCTATAAAGATTTGAATTCAGATCTCAAGATTCAAAGTCCAGAGTGTTAACCATTACACCATGGAACAGAAATGATTGGTGAGTCTCTAAATAAGGTCCCACTGTAATTTGAACTCAGATCCCTGGATTAAAAATCCAGAGTGCTAACTATTAGTCCATGGGACAGAAATGATCACTAAACGTCCAAATAAGGTCCCACTGAGATTTCAACTCAGATTCCTGTATTCAAATTGGACGGAAATGATTGATGAGTCTCCAAATAAGGTCCCACTGAGGTTTGAACTCAGATCCCTGGATTTAAAGTACAGAGTGCTAGCTATTACTCCATGGAACAGAAATGACCAGTGAGTCTCCAAAGAAGGTCCCACCGAGATGTAAACTCAGATTGCTGGATTCAAAGTTCAGAGTGCTAACCATTACACCATGGAACAGAAATGATTGGTGAGTCTCTAAATAAGGTCCCACTGAGATTTGAACTCAGATCCCTGGATTAAAAATCCAGAGTGCTAACTATTAGTCCATGGGACAGAAATGACCACTAAGCCTCCAAATAAGGTCCCACTGATATAAAAACTCAGATCTCTGTATTCAAAGACCAGAGTGCTAACCATTACACCATGATAGAGAAATGATTAGTAAGGTTCCAAATAAGATTACAACTAGATTTGAACTCAGATTCCTGGATTCAAATTCCAGAGTGCTAACACTTACTCCATTGGACGGAAATGATTGGTGAGTCTCCAAATAAGGTCCCACTAAGGTTTGAACTCAGATCCCTGGATTCAAAGTACAGAGTGCTAGCTATTACTCCATGGAACAGAAATGACCAGTGAGTCTCCAAAGAAGGTCCCACCGAGATGTAAACTCAGATTGCTGGATTCAAAGTCCAGAGTGCTAACCATTACACCATGGAACAGAAATGATTGGTGAGTCTCCAAATGGGATTCCACCAAGATTTGAATGCAGATCGCTAAATTCAAAGTCCAGAGTGCTAACCCTGAGGCAGAGGGCAAAATGGCATGTAATGTAGACTGCAATATTTATATTCAACACAAGGTGGTGATCTCACGTATTGTCAGTGGAACGCACTAACAGGAAGGGATGTTAGGTGCAGACAGGAAGTGATAAAAGTTCCAGGTGAAAGGTGAATTTTGCAGGACGTCGAGGGGAGACATTGCTGGAACTGGGAGCAGAGGAGGTAAAAAGATAATATTTTATATTTACACTTAGTAACCCCCCCCCCCCCCCGTCATGTTTGTGGGTTTTTTTTCATAGTCATGGTGACATCTTTTATCTCCAGCAGATGCACTAGAGATACATCTTAATTATCCAACTGTACATCCAGAGCCCTTGGTTTATATACCAGAGACGTCCTAAAAATAGAACCCATTTATCCAACTGTCCGTCCAGAACCTCTGGTTTAGACACACAACAAATGAGGTGAAGATACTGTACACCATATGAAAGGTCCATCTCCATTTTTCAATATAAATATACCATCATGTTCCCAACAAATGGGGCAGAGATACTGTACACTGTATGTCAAATCCCTCTAAATTCCTTCCAATATGACATCCTGTTCCCTACAAATGAGGATATACTCTACTCCATATGAAAGGTCCATCTCCATTCCTCAGTATAATGTCATGTTCCCAACAAATGAGGTGGAGATACTGTACACCATATGAAAGGTCCATCTCCATTCCTCAATATAACGTCATGTTCTCACCAAATGAGGAGGAGATACTGTACACCATATGAAAGATCCATCTCCATTCCTCAATATAACGTCATGTTCCCAACAAATGAGGAGATACTGTACACCATATGAAAGGTCCATCTCCATTCCTCAATATAATGTCATGTTCCCAACAAATAAGGTGGAGATGCTGTATACCATATGAAAGGTCCATCTCCATTCCTCAGTATAATGTCATGTTCCCAACAAATGAGGAGGAGATACTGTACACCATATGAACGGTCCATCTCCATTCCTCAATATTATGTCATATTACCAACAAATGAGGTGGAAATACTGTGTATCATATGAAAGGTCCATCTCCATTCCTCAATATAATGTCATGTTCCCAACAGAAGAGGTGGAGATACTGTACACCATATGAAAGGTTTATCTATGTTCCTCAATATAACATTGTTCTTCTAAAGGATGTATCAAAGACCATGTGCAGCTCTAGGATTGCATGTCACCCTTTTTATGCTTGTTGTGTGGTTCTCAATCATCAACAGTCCATAGTTTGTTTTTGTTTTTTTGATGCTTACCAAGGACAGTACATTTATATCCGATTTGTTAAATTATTATTATTATTATTTTTGTTTTCATATTTTCTTTTCACTCTTGTAGCAGTAGTGTTTTTCTCTCTGACCATCTCCTATAGCATGTCCACGGTTTCTGATTGTATACTATAGAAAGGCTGTACTGTATCATTGATCTGGTTTGTATTTGTAGTTTTCTGTTATGATTGTATCTAATTCAATGCCAGAGCTCTGTGAAAGTATTGAATTATGTACTGATATGCAGTGTATGGCTCATGGATGTAAAAGGAATGAAAAACAAATATAATATATATGAAAAATTTCTTTCCAACAGATGGACAATACTTTTTTAAATTTAAATACGTCAGAGAGACATCCTATTATATCTCCAGATTGGAGTGACATTGCACAATGTTCTCCAAAAATAACAGTTTACTGGCTAGTAAGATCAATGGATCCTTCTAATCCTGGGAGATCTTCTGATAAATCCCATACTATGACTTCAGATGTCCATCTAACATCAACAGATCCTTTTAATTCCGAGGAATCCTCCGATAAATCCCATACTATGACTTCAGATGTCCATCTAAGACCAATTGTTCCTTCTAATGCTGAGATATTGTCTGATAAATCGCATACTATGACTTCATATGGCTATCTAAGATCAATGGATCCTACAAATCCCGAGGAATCATCTGAGAAATCCCATACTATGACTTCAGATGTCCATCTAAGATCAACGGATCCTTCTAATCCTGAGCAATCTTATGATAACTCTCATACTATGACTTCAGATGTCCATCTAAGATCAATGGATCCTTCTAATTCTGAGGAATCTCTTGGGAAATCCCATACTATTACTCCACATGGCCATCTAAGATCAATAGGTCCTTCTAATCCTGAAGAATCCTCTGAGAAATCCCATACTATGACTTCAGATGGCCATCCAAGATCAATGGATCCTTCTAATCCTGAAGAATTTTCAGAGAAATCCCATACTATGACTACAGTTGGCCATCTAGGTTCTCACATTGCTGACAGATCAACTGATCCACCTAATCCCAAGGACTCCTCTTTAAGCCATGAGGGAATTTACACAGGAGAGTATTCATGGTCATGTTTGGTGTGTGGGAAATCTTTCACTGAAAACAAAGACCGTCTTACACACCAGAGAACTCAAACAGTTGAACATCTTCTTTCCTGTTTAGAGTGTGGGAAATGTTTTTCTGATGAAAAAAACCTTCTAAAACACCAGAGAATTCACAAGGGTGAGTGTACTTTCTCTTGTTCAGAGTGCGGCAAGTGTTTCAACAAAAAAGAACACCTTATTGTACACCAGAGAACTCACACTGGTGAGCGTCCATTCTCCTGTTCGGAGTGCGGGAAATGTTTTGCACAGAAATTCTCCCTTGTTGTACACCAAAGAAGTCACACAGGCGAGCGCCCGTTTTCATGTACAGGGTGCAGGAAAAGTTTCACTCACAAAAAAGACCTTGTTAGGCACCAGAGAATTCACACAGGTGAGCGTCCGCATTCATGTTCAGAGTGTGGGAAACGTTTCACTGTAAAAGTAGACCTCGTTAGACACCAGAAATATCATATGAGCGAGCGTCCCCATTCATGTTCAGAGTGTGGAATAGGTTTCACTGAGAAAAGAGACCTTGTTAAACACCAGAGAATTCATACTGGTGAGCGCCCTTTTCCATGTTCAGAGTGCGGGAAATGTTTCATTGAGAAAGGAGACCTTGTTAGACACCTGAGAATTCACAAGGGTGAGCGTCCGTATTCATGTACGGAGTGTGGGAAATGTTTTACTGTCAAAGGAGACCTTGGTAGACACCTGAAAATACACAAAAATATACAAAAGTGACGCTCCTAATCGCACACAAAAGACTAACCGCGACCGGTTTTGCCGTCGGAATAAACTCCGAAGGTTTCTCAGACGGAATTCCATTCAAGCGCTCTTGCCTACACACGGTCAAACCAAAGTCCGACCGTCCAGAACGCGGTGATGTACAGCACGTACGACGGGACTAGAAAAAGGAAGTTCAATAGCCAGTAGCCAATAGCTTCCGTCTCGTACTTGTTTCAGAACATGCGTCGTTTTTGGTTCCGTCGGAACAGCATACAGACGAGCGGTTTTCCCGAATTGGTTCCGTCGGAAATATTTAGAACATGTTCCGTTTCTAGGTCCGTCAGAATTTTCTAAAATGAAAGTCCGATGAGGCCTACACACGATCGGAATAGACGATGAAAAGCTGCCGTCTGACTTTTTCTGTCGGACATTCCGCTCGTGTGTACGCGGCTTTAGAAAAACAGAAAAAAAGGTTCACACAGTCATGCCGCGTACACGCGGTCGGACTTTTCGTCTACAAAAGTCCGACGGACACCGACGGACTAAAGCTGGCTGACAATCCGATCGTGTGTGGGCTTCCCCGGACTTTCAGCGGACTTTCAGCGGACTTTTCCAGCCTCAAATCTGACGGACTTTAGATTTGAAACATGCTTCAAATCTTTACGTCGTAACTACGCCGGACCCAAAAATCCGCTCGTCTGTGTGCTAGTCCGACGGACAAAAACCCACGCTAGGGCAGCTATTGGCTACTGGCTATCAACTTCCTTATTTTAGTCCGGTGTACGTCATCACGTACCAATCCGTCGGACTTTTGTGTGATCGTATGTAGGCAAGTCCGTTCGTAAGAAAGTCTGCCGCAAGTCCGCCAAAAGTCCGTCGAAAGTCTGTCGGACTTTTGTAGACGAAAAGTCCGACCGTGTGTACGCGGCATTAGAGTTATATAACAAACAAGCCCAGCTCTTCACTGTACGGGGGGTTCATGAAAAAACAATACGGTTTTGAAGATACTAGTCAGCGTGTAAAGCTGGGAAGACAGACTAGCAGCCACAGGGAAGACCCAAAATATGCTTGCTTTTGATTAAGGCCGAAATGCGTCAGAATTTTTGGATGATGTTATTGCTGTAATGCCCTGTAAACACGGTCGGATTTTCCGACGGAAAAAGTGCGATCGGATAGTGTTGTCGGAAATTCCGATCGTGTGTGGGCTCCATCGGACTTTTTCCGTCGGAATTTCCGACACACAAAGTTTGAGAGCAGGCTATAAAATTTTCCGACAACAAAATCCGATCGGTTAAATTCCGATAGTGTGTACACAAATCTGACGCACAAAGTGCCACGCATGCTCAGAATAAATTAAGAGACGAAAGCTATTGGCTACTGCCCCATTTATAGTCCCGACATACGTGTTTTACGTCACCGCGTTCAGAACGATCGGATTTTCCGACAACTTTGTGCGACCGTGTGTATGCAAGACAAGTTTGAGCCAACATCCGTCGGAAAAAATCCATGGATTTTGTTGTCGGAATGTCCGATCAATGTCCGATCGTGTGTGCGGGGCATAATGCTTAAATATTTTCTGTCGAGTTGCCGGCCTGTACTTTCTATGGATCTTTTGTGAGCTTAATTAGCCAGAGCACCGACTACTCTACACACCAACTATACTAATGTAGCGGTAGATCTTGGGTGAGTTTTTCTCTTAAGACCCAAAATATAGATTCAGCAAAACCGTATAATAAAACAATGTAAAATAAAATAAAATAGAGCTTTTACACTATATCGGGAGACATTGCATCCTGATGGCCCGCTTAGCCCAGCAATGGGACAAGGAGGTGAGTGTGATGTAAGCAAGGATACGCACCATATCTGAACAGTATAGCCCATTACCGAGCCAAGGACATGGGGGAAGGAGGACTGCCGGAGAAGAGGGTTCAGGGCTCAGGCGTCCCCAGAGCATGAAAAAAACAGGATCAATAGAAAGAGAAAGGAAGTCTCTACAGGTAGGGCCTCTCGCCCAGGGAGTGGGACCAAGTCCAGAAGGTCAGCCTGACTGCGCCATCTACTGGAGATACACTACATATTCCCATCGCACACGTTCCTGGTATAAGCTCTCAAGATTTGGGTGCTGCAGCAACAACCAGCTGGATACTGGTTCACAATGTAGATATTTGCCAGCACACCAAGGATCGGCACAAAGTGCCATCCAAACGGGTGGTTTATTGCATGATCACAACACAAGAAAGGTGCAACGTTTTCAGAGTCACACAGGACCCCTTCATCAGGCATGCCGTGTGGACGCCACTTTGTGCCGTTCTATGGTGTGCTGGCATATATCTACGTTATCTTCTGGAGATAGGCATCTGTGTACACAAAATGGTGCCAAGGTCTCCATGTCTCACGAAAGGTCTCCTCCCGGTTGTGCAAAGTAGCGGTGAGGTCCTCCATATCTCTCAGTTTGTTTACTTTAGAAAACCACAGGGTTTTGGATGGGGGGGTTCTCTGATCTCCAAGAAAGGGGGATGCATGCCTTGGCCGCATTAAGCAACTGGGTTGTAAGGGAGGCCTTGTATTTCTTAATCGGTCTCTTTGAGAGATGAAGCAGGCAAGCCGCAGGGTTCCCTTCCAGATCAACATTCGTCAAGTGTTTGATTGTGCACATCACCTCGTGCCAAAAGAGGTCAAGCCCCTCCACTTGTCTTTTGATGTAATTTGAGTATTCAATAAAAATAGAATTTATAAAAATATATATATTGTAGGATTAGTATTATACAAAGTCTTGGTTAATAATGATACTACTTAAAAAAAAAAAGTCCAAACATCCTTGGATGAAAAGTTTGTGAAGGATTAACCATCTTACAGCTCCTTACACAGTATCATTTACCTATTAGAGATCGCCTCTCCTAGTACAGTCATTCCTGGTGGTAGAAAGTGAAAGTGAAAGTTCCAATCTGTCTTAGAAATCTGAGCTGTGATCGACTAGTCGGGGCTGAGGACTCAGATCTGGGCTCTACTCTATACACTGAGCACTTACAGGACACAAGTACTGAATCCGCGGAGAGAAGAGGAAATTTTACCTGTTTTCATAATTATATACAGTATATAAATAATAGAAAAATGGATCATTCGTGAAATAGAGGAGAATAGTTTACAGCCATGTCAAATGTTTAAATCCTACTATGAACGGATATGAAATAAATGAGTCCTGTGTATGTTGGTAATCATAGTGAATCATTGTTAAAAAATGAATACAATTATGTAATTAACCACTTAAGGACCAGAAGGATTTTCCCCCTTAACCACTTCAGCCCCGGAAGATTTGGCTGCTCAATGACCAGGCCATTTTTTGCGATACGGCGCTGCGTCGCTTTAGCTGACAATTGCGCGGTCGTTGCGAAGATGTACCCAAACAAAATTGATGAGCTTTCTTTTGGTGGTATTCGATCACCTCTGCGGGTTGTTTTTTTTTTTTTTTTGCGCTATAATTGTGAAAAAAAACCCCAATATTTTTTACTTTTTGCTATAATAAATATCCCCCAAAAAATGTAAAAGAACTAATTTCTTCATCAGTTTAGGCCAATATGTATTCTACTACATATTTTTGGTAAAAAAAAATCGCAATAAGCGTATGTTGATTGGTTTGCGCAAAAGTTATAGCGTCTACAAAATAGGCAATAAATTTATGTCATTTTTATTATTATTTTTTTTACAAGTAATGGCAAGCGATTTTTAGCGGGGCTGCGACATTGCGGCGGACTGATCGGACACTTTTGACACTTTTTTAGGACCAGTGACATTTATACAGCGATCAGTGCTAAAAATAGCCACTGATTACTGTATAAATCTCACTCGCAGGGAAGGAGTTAACACTGGGGGGCGATCAAGGGGTTAAGTGTTCCCTAGGAAGGTGTTTCTAACTGGGGAGGGCAGTGTAGAGACTGGGGGAGGAGACAGATCGCTGTTCCCAATCACTAGGGACAGACGATCTGTCTAACCTCCCCTGACAGAACGGGGATCTGTCTGTTTAAATTGACAGATCCCCGTTCTGTCAATGTAAACAGACAGGTGGCCGGCGGACATCACAGCCGCCAGCCACGCACATTGGCTCCGGCATCGTGAAGTGAACAACATACCATGACAGTGATTCGCCCAGGACAGCCAACCTGCCGCAGTATAACTGCGGTGGCTGGTCTCTAAGTGGTTAAAAAGTGTACTTTAATTATTTATGCATCGATCTTCAGTTTCAATGCACACATGTCGTTTTTACAGCTGCTTTTAGCGGGGTCAGACATTTTTTTTTACAGCTTCAAAACGCCTCTCCGTGTTATTCTATGTGTCCACGCACACATAGCTTTTAGGAGCTGTAAGTGGCATAGGTGTTTTCAAGCTGTAAAAAAAAAACCCAGGGTGTTTTTTTTAACGCCCTGTGTGCATGAGGCCATAATCTGCATGGGATAATAAAGTAATAAATCAGTTGTATTGTGAAGATGATGTTCGTCTATGAGCATCTTACTGTACTCACTGCTAACCCTTGATTGCTCAGCTTTGTATCTGGACAATCATATTGAGTCTCCATAGAAGGTTCCACTGAGATTTAAACTCAGATTGTTGGATTCAAAGTTACACGATGGAACAGAAATGATCGGTGAGACCCCAAAGAAGGTGCCACCAAGATATAAACTTAGATTGCTGGATTCAAAGTTCAGAGTACTAACCATTACACCATGGAACAGAAATGATCGGTGAGTCACCAAAGAAGGTGCCACCAAGATATAAACTTAGATTTCTGTATTCAGAATGCTAACCATTACACCATGGAACAGAAATGATTGGTGAGTTACCAAAGAATTTGCCACCAAGATATAAACTTAGATTGCTGGATTCGAAGTTCAGCGTGCTAACCATTACACTATGGAACAGAAATGACCGGTGAGTCTCCAAAGAAGGCCCCACCAAGATTTAAACTCAGATTGCTGGATTCAAAGTCTAGAGTGCTACCCATTACACCATGGAACAGAAATGACCAGTGAGTCACCAAAGAAGGTGCCACCAAGATACAAACTTAGATTGCTGGATTCAAAGTTCAGCATGCTAACCATTACACTATGGAACAGAAATGACCGGTGAGTCTCCAAAGAAGGCCCCACCAAGATTTAAACTTAGATTGCTGGATTCAAAGTTTAGAGTGCTACCCATTACACCATGGAACAGAAATGACCAGTGAGTCACCAAAGAAGGTGCCACCAAGATACAAACTTAGATTGCTGGATTCAAAGTTCAGAGTGCTAACCATTACACCATGGAACAGAAGTGACTGGTGAGTCTCCAAAGAAGGTCCCACCGACATTTAAACTTAGATTGCTTAATTTAAAGCCCAGAGTGTTAACCGTTACACCATGGAACAGAAATGACCATTGAGTCACCAAAGAAGGTGCCACCAAGATAAAAACTTAGATTGCTGGATTCAAAGTCCAGAGTGCTAACTATTACACCATGGAACAGAAATGACCGGTGAGTGTCCAAAGAAGGTCCCACTGAGATTTAAACTCAGATTGCTGGATTCAAAATCCAGAGTGCTAACCATTACACCATGAAACAGAAATGATCGGTGAGTTACCAAAGAAGGTGCCACCAAGATATAAACTTAGATTGCTGGATTCAAAGTCCAGAGTGCTACCCATTACACCATGGAACAGAAATGACTGGTGAGTCTCCAAAGAAGGTCCCACTGACATTTAAACTCAGATTGCTGGATTCAAAATCCAGAGTGCTAACCATTACACCATGAAACAGAAATGATCGGTGAGTTACCAAAGAAGGTGCCACCAAGATATAAACTTAGATTGCTGGATTCAAAGTCCAGAGTGCTACCCATTACACCATGGAACAGAAATGATCGGTGAGTCTCCAAAGAAGGTCCCACTGACATTTAAACTCAGGTTGCTGGATTTAAAGCCCAGAGTGTTAACCGTTACACCATGGAACAGAAATGACCGGTGAGTTACCAAAGAAGGTGCCACCAAGATATAAACTTAGATTGCTGTATTCAGAATGCTAACCATTACACCATGGAACAGAAATGATTGGTGAGTTACCAAAGAATTTGCCACCAAGTTATAAACTTAGATTGCTGGATTCAAAGTCCAGAGTGCTAACCGTTACATCATGGAACAAAAATGACCAGTGAGTCTCCAAAGAAGGCCCCACCTAGATTTAAACTCAGATTGCTGGATTCAAAGTCTAGAACGCTAACTATTACACCAGGGGTAGGGAAACTGCAGCCCTTCTGCTGTTGCAGAACTACAAGTCCCATTATGTCTCTGCTAGTCATGCTTGTGACTATCAGTCTTGCAATGCCTCATGAGACTTCTAGTCCTACAACAGCCTGCTTACAGAAATAACTGGAGAGCATCCAAAGAAGTTTCCACTGAGATTTTAATTCCAATATTTTTTTATTGTTTTGAAGGAATCACACTTTATAAGTTTCTTTTTAATTCCAATATTTTTTTATTGTTTTGAAGGAATCACACTTTATAAGTTTCCACTGAGATTTTAACTCAATTCACTGGAATCAAAGCCCAGGGTGCTAACCATTACATCAGGGAACCCTCCGGTCTAATGGTTTGCATTTTTAAAGTGGAAGTCCATGCTAAAACTAAAATCCCTGCATCTATAGCCACCAACATTCTAACACTGACCTATCCAGCCCTGTAAATAAGAAAATCGGTATACATTCCTTTTTTGAAGGCGATCCGACCTGATTTCCAGCGGCAGAAGCTCTGCTGAGTACACGTCCGACAACGGCGGTGAAATGAATGGGGGAGTGATGTCACCCATAGACTTACAATGGGGCTTCCGTTGTCAGACGTGTCCTCTGCACCCGCCTCCTCAGCTGACAGCTCAGTGTGGGATCGGAGCTTCCACTGCTAGAGATCGGGTCGGATCCCCTGTAGAAAAGGTATGTCTATTGATTTTTTTCTTTACAGGGCTAGATAGGATAATTTTAGAATGTTGGTGGCTGTAGATGCAGGGATTTTAGTTTTAGCACGGACTTCCACTTTAAAAATGCTAAATACTTTAAATAATATGCCCGTGGGTGTGCACATCTGTGCGATGTATACAACCTACTACAGCAACACGGATATTTACAAAGATAAAAAAATGCTGTTTGTATTATTGGCAAAATGTCAATTCCCAGCCTCTTATTTCTGAGTATCAACAAAATGATGGAACGTAATGTAGACTGCGTTATTTATATTCAACACAAGGTGGTGATCTCACGTATTGTCAGTGGAACGCAAAACCAGGAAGTGATGTCAGGTACAGACAGGAAGTGATGTCAGAGTATAAACAAGAAGTTCCAGGTGAGAGGTGAGTCGGGAGGAAGTAGAGAGGAGACATTGCTGGATCTGGCAGAGGAGGTAATAAGATCTTATTTTATATTTACACCCAGTAATCCCCCCGTCATGTCCGTCCTCTTCCTCCATAGTCACTGTGATGCCTCCTATGCTTTATAGACCAGCTACATCCTAAATATAGAGCCATTTATCCAACTGTCTATCCAGAACCTCTGGTTTATAGATCAGATACATCCTAAAAATAGAACCATTTATCCAACTGTCCATCCAGAGCCTCTGGTTTATAGACCAGATACATCCTAAATATAGAACCATTTATCCAACTGTCTATCCAGAGCCTCTGGTTTATAGACCAGATACATCCTAAATATAGAGCCATTTACCAAACTGTCCATCCAGAGCCTCTGGTTTATAGACCGGATACATCCTAAATATAGAACCATTTATCCAACTGTCCATCCAGAGCCTCTGGTTTATAGACCGGATACATCCTAAATATAGAACCATTTATCCAACTGTCCATCCAGAGCCTCTGGTTTATAGACCAGATACATCCTAAATATAGAGCCATTTACCAAACTGTCCATCCAGAGCCTCTGGTTTATAGACCGGATACATCCTAAATATAGAACCATTTATCCAACTGTCCATCCAGAGCCTCTGGTTTATAGACCAGATACATCCTAAATATAGAGCCATTTACCAAACTGTCCATCCAGAGCCTCTGGTTTATAGACCGGATACATCCTAAATATAGAACCATTTATCCAACTGTCCATCCAGAGCCTCTGGTTTATAGACCAGATACATCCTAAATATAGAACCATTTATCCAACTGTCCATCCAGAGCCTCTGGTTCATAGCCACAGTCTTGAGATGCAGGGTCTATCTGAGTCAGTCACCCTCATACTCTTAGAGGATAGGAAATCAACATCTTCTGAAGTCTACCATCATACTTGGAAGGCCTGTTTATTTGGTACAGGTTGAGGAGCGTTCATCCTGGATGGCCTGTGGGATGCATTCTGTTTTTTCTCCAGTTTGGTCTGGGTCAGAATTTGGCCTTGAGTACCATTGAAGGACAAATCTTGGCCTAGGCCAGTGATGGTGAACCTTGGCACTACATTTCCCATGATGCTCATGCACTCTGCAGTGTAGTTGAGCATCATGGGAAATGTAGTTCCAAAACATCTGTGGTGCCGAGGTTCGCCATCACTGGCCTAGGCTATTCTTTTTCAGTGACCTTTGTTCTCTCGCTCTCTAGTTAAGGCCTTTGTTCAGGGTGTCACGTAAATATCTCCCCCTGTATGTTTTCCTGTGTCCCCTTGGAAGTTTAATCTGGTTCTTGTGGTTCTTCAGAAGCTGCCTTTTGAACCTGTTACAATATTCCTTTATCTAACCTCACTTGCAAGGTGGCCTTTCTTGTTGCTACCACCTTTGCATGGAAGGTCTCTGAGTTAGCAGCCTTGTCCTGTAAGGAGAACTTCTGAGTTTTGGTGAAGAACGAGGCTAAAGTATCCTTCCTCCCAGAGGTGGTCTCTTCTTTCCACCTCAACCAGGACATTGTCCTTCCTTTCTTATGTCCTCCTTTCCACTGTCTAGCTCTTTGTCAGTTTTTACCTGGGGTTATATCAGGGGATGTTCCTGCAGCCTGTATATAACTCAATGGTAATGACTACAAATCCTGTATCATATACTCCAAAGAAATTGATTTTACTGGTAAATCAACAATCCTATTTTTCTGTTCATAGTTTTGTTGTGCCTGGACCCAAGATTATGCCTTCCAAGGTCTTGCTCGTGTTAGATGTTCCTGAGATTATGGCAGTGTGACACTTTCTGGAGACGATGCTGGTGTGATTCTCTTCGAAGACTATGGCAGTGTCACACTCTCCGTAGACTATGGCAGTGTCACGCTCCCCTTAGACTATGGCAGTGTCACGCTCTCTGTAGACTATGGCAGTGTCACGCTTCCCGTAGACTATGGCAGTGTCACGCTCTCCGTAGACTATGGCAGTGTCACGCTCTCCGTAGACTATGGCAGGGCCACGATCCCCGTAGACTATGGCAGTGTCACGCTCTCTGTAGACTATGGCAGTGTCACGCTCCCCATAGATTATGGCAGTGTCACGCTCTCCGTAGACTATGGCAGGGCCACGATCCCTGTAGACTATGGCAGGGCCACGATCCCCGTAGACTATGGCAGTGTCACGCTCCCCATAGACTATGGCAGTGTCACGCTCTTCGTAGGCTATGTCAGTGTCACGCTCCCCGTAGGCTATGGCAGTGTCACGCTCCCCGTAGACTATGGCAGTGTCACGCTCTCTGTAGACTATGGCAGTGTCACACTCCCCGTAGGCTATGGCAGTGTCACGCTCTCCGTAGACTATGGCAGTGTCACGCTTCCCGTAGACTATGGCAGTGTCACGCTCTCCGTAGACTATGGCAGTGTCACGCTCTCCGTAGACTATGGCAGGGCCACGATCCCCGTAGACTATGGCAGTGTCACGCTCTCTGTAGACTATGGCAGTGTCACGCTCCCCATAGACTATGGCAGTGTCACGCTCTCCGTAGACTATGGCAGGGCCACGATCCCTGTAGACTATGGCAGGGCCACAATCCCCGTAGACTATGGCAGTGTCACGCTCTCCGTAGACTATGGCAGTGTCACGCTCCCCATAGACTATGGCAGTGTCACGCTCTTCGTAGGCTATGTCAGTGTCACGCTCCCCGTAGGCTATGGCAGTGTCACGCTCCCCGTAGACTATGGCAGTGCCACGCTCCCCGTAGACTATGGCAGTGCCACGCTCCCCGTAGACTATGGCAGTGCCACGCTCCCCGTAGACTATGGCAGTGCCACGCTCCCCGTAGACTATGGCAGTGCCACGCTCCCCGTAGACTATGGCAGTGTCACGCTCCTGGTAGACTATGGCAGTGTCACGCTCCCCGTAGACTATGGCAGTGTCACGCTCCTGGTAGACTATGCCAGTGTCACGCTCTCAGGAGACTAGGCCTGAGCCTCGTTCTCCTCGGACTTTATCAGTGCTACACCTATCTGTTATCCTGTTAGCTTTGACTTCCTTCGAGGAATTCTCCCAATCTGACTTTCTGCAATCTAGAATCTTAGATTCTGATATTTCTGATTTTTTATCGTTCTCAGTTTGTGAACTTTTTCACGCTATGTCTGAAGCTTCGGTTGTACACTTAGCTATCTTTCCTTTAACAAAAATAATTTTTTTGGGCATCCTTTTTAGTTTCAGAGAGGTCTAAGTGCTACCGATTATTTTCCTGTGTGCACAGATGCTACTTTTGCCCAAATATGTTTGGATACTCTGTATGACCAGACTTGCCCAGGTGTCCTGGCGAGCCCTAGACCTGACCATTCCAGAAAGAGTGTCATGACCTGAACCTGGTGACTTGCTTCTCAGTTACAGTTGGATCCCAGTTGCTGCCAATCCCACGATCCATCTTTAGAAGGACACAAGGATCTCTACAAGGACGTCATGATGGAGAATCAGCCGCCCCTCACATCACCGGGTAAGAGGAGACTTTATTGTAAAGGAGAGAGCAGTACGGAGGGTCCACCTAGATCCCCCATCATCTGATAAACACATAGAAACAATGTATTCAGTCAGTGTGTGTGTTTCCTACAGATGGATCCAGTAATGGGAACCCACCAGAGAGATGTCCCCGTCCTCTGTATTCCCGGGATTCCACACAGGAAGGTCACACCATCCCTCACCATCATCAGGTAGATGAGGAACAATCACTGGTAGTTATGATTTTTATACAAGCATATGTGTTACAATGAATGTCTTATTATATATTTAGAGTGGAGACCTCGGGGATGATAATATTGTTGTTAAAGAAGAGTATAAAGATGAGGATGAGGAGTATGGAGTAATAAAGGAGCTTTCTGAAGGACACAAGGATCTCTACAAAGATACTATGATGAATCCGTCTACTAACAGGAACCCGCCAGAGAGATTTCCCCGTCCTCTGTATTCCCAGGATTCTACACACGAAGATCACACCATCCCTCACCATCATCAGGTAGGCGGGACGGAGTTTGTAGACCTAAAAATGTATTCTAAGCAATGAGAGAACGTTCTTCTATGTAATCTCTTCTTGTTCCTTATTACAAATGTATTTTGTCATCTTTGGGGGTTTAGTGGGAAGAACTGAAGGACATCAAAGTTGAGGTGAAAGAAGAAGAAGAAGAAGAAGAGACGTTGGTGAGTGAAGTGGATAAGGGGGGTCTTCCGTGTTCTTGGTATTTCACACAGGAAGATCATACATTGGGATGTGCCGATAAACATATGTATGTTCCTGTTCATCGAGAGCCGAGCATCATATATAGAAGTGGTATTTCCACCACTTCTATACATGACAGCTTCCTGCTGACACTGGTTCCTAAGGAAGCAGCGGGTGCCTGCACCTACTGTGTCCCTAGCAACCACTGACATCACCAGGATTCCCTGCCATTTAAGCAAAGAGGCAGGTGCAGCAGTGACATCATTGCGGACAATGATGTCACTACTATACCCACCCATTCCCTTATATAGCTCATGGCAGCTCAGGAAGCTGCCATTTGGCTAGTAGTATCAATGGGATCAGACTTTTTTTGGACGTGTCAAACATTTGGGTGTCTTTATTTCTAGGTTACATGTGCTTTTTTGTTTTGTGAATGAGTAGGGGTACTAAATACCTCTAGTCATTCACATGGGGAAGGGGGGTGGTATCTTGGGGCCCTCTTATTATTAATGGGGTATTTGAAATTCCGATAAGCCCCCCCACCCACAGACCCCCACAACCATTGGCCAGGGTTGTGGGGAAGAGGCCCTTGTTGCCTTCATCAGCGTGGGGACAAGGTGCTTTGCCAGTATGGCACCCCCCATGTTCCCCCCCCCATGTTGAGGGCATGTTACCTTGTATGGATGAGGAAGTAGGTAGGCCCACTCTTGTCCCCCCCCCCCATCCCCTTTTATGACCAGCCAGGCTGTGTGCTCAAATTAAAGGTCTAGTTTGGATCTATAGGGGGACCTCAGCCATTTTATTACCCCTTTAAAATGTTTTTAAAAGCTTTATCATCTTTGGGGTTTAGGACGAAGAACTGAAATACATCAAAGTTGAGATTAAAGAGGAAGAAGATGAGACGTTGGTGAGCGGAGATGAACCATTTATGGAGGAGGATGAGATGATTATGGAAAGGAAACAGGAGGGATCTTCTTTTTTTATTGACAAAAGTAAGTAATAAACACCAAAAGTAGGAAAAGTTCAAAGGTTGAAAGAGATGTGGATCAAGAGTGTTCACTCCAAAGGGAAAAATTAAAAAGCAAACCCAAACATACAGCAGGTCCAAATGAAGGTGGGAAAACGCATAGAACTTGGCCCAGCTAGGATGATAGATTTCTTTCTTGATCTAAAAGGCAATCTTATAGCTCCCAGAATCCAAATTCTTCATGGCTTTTCCAGGAAATGTTGCTAGTCATGTACATTTGTATTTACAAACACATCCAGTCAGATTTTAAAAGTAATATACTAAGTCCAGTAGACCAAGTTCCTTTGGAAGACTATTAAACATTTTCACAGTTTTTACCAAAAAAGAATCCTTTCCATATATAGAAATAAACCTTTTTTTTTTCCATTTTCCATTTAATCATACACTGAATATTATGTGTGGCCTTGAGTGGTGTCAGTAACCATTCTTGAAGACCTCCTGTATCTAGTACCTACTGTACACCATATGAGTGGTCCATCCCATGTTCTTCAGTATGTTGTCATGTTTCCAAGAGATGAGGTGGAGGAAGGTCTATCTCCATTCTCAGTTACAAAGTCATCAATGTACAAATCTCAATATTAAGTGCCACTCTTTAGTGATGTCAGTAACCATCCTTGAAGACCTCCTATATCTAGTACCTGCTGTGCACCATATGAGTGGTCCATCCCATGTTCTTCAGTATGTTGTCATGTTTCCATAGGATGAGGTGAAGGAAGGTCCATTTCCATTCTCACAGTTACAATGTTATCAATGTACAAATCAAAATATTATGTGCCGCTCTTTAGTGGTGTCAGTAAACTTCCTTGAAGAACTTCTATATCTAGTACCTGCTGTACACCATATGAGTGGTCCATCCCATGTTCTTCAGCATGTTGTCATGTTTCCATAGGATCAGGTGGAAAAAAGTCAATTTCCATTCTCAGTTACAATGTACAAATCTAAATATTAGGTGGCACTCTTTTAGTGATGTCAGTAACCATCCTTGAAGGCCTCCTATATCTAGTACCTACTGTACACCTCATGAGTGGGCCATCCCATATTCTTCACTATGTTGTCATGTTTCCATAGGATGAGGTGGAGGAAGGTCCATTTCCATTCTCACAGTTACAATGTTATCAGTGTACAAATCATGTTATCAATGTACCATTCTAACAGTTCCAGTGTCATCAATAAACCTAGTATCTGGTGGAGGGAGGCCCATCTCCATTCTTACAGTTCCAATGTCATCAATGTACCTAGTATCTGGTGGGGGGAGGCCCATCTCCATTCTCACAGTTCCAATGTCATCAATGTACCTAGTATCTGGTGGAGGAAGATCCATCTCCATTTTCACAGTTCCAGTGTCATCAATGTACCTAGTATCTGGTAGAGGGAGGCCCATCTCCATTTTCACAGTTCCAGTGTCATCAATGTACCTAGTATCTGGTAGAGGGAGGCCCATCTCCATTCTCACAGTTCCAGTGTCATCAATGTACCTAGTATCTGGTGGAGGGAGGTCCATCTCCATTCTCACAGTTCCAATGTCATCAATGTACCTAGTATCTGGTGGAGGAAGATCCATCTCCATTCTCACACTTCCAGTGTCATCAATGTACCTAGTATCTGGTGGGGGGAGGCCCATCTCCATTCTCACAGTTCCAGTGTCATCAATGTACCTAGTATCTGGTGGAGGGAGGCCCATCTCCATTCTCACAGTTCCAGTGTCATCAATGTACCTAGTATCTAGTGGGGGGAGGCCCATCTCCATTCTCACAGTTCCAGTGTCATCAATGTACCTAGTATCTGGTGGGGGGAGGCCCATCTCCATTCTCACAGTTCCAGTGTCATCAATGTACCTAGTATCTGGTAGAGGAAGATCCATCTCCATTCTCACAGTTCCAGTGTCATCAATGTACCTAGTATCTAGTGGGGGGAGGCCCATCTCCATTCTCACAGTTCCAATGTCATCAATGTACCTAGTATCTGGTGGAGGAAGATCCATCTCCATTCTCACACTTCCAGTGTCATCAATGTACCTAGTATCTGGTGGGGGGAGGCCCATCTCCATTCTCACAGTTCCAGTGTCATCAATGTACCTAGTATCTGGTGGAGGGAGGCCCATCACCATTCTCACAGTTCCAATGTCCTCAATGTACCTAGTATATGGTGGAGGGAGGCCCATCTCCATTCTCACAGTTCCAGTGTCATCAATGTACCTAGTATCTGGTGGAGGGAGGCCCATCTCCATTCTCACAGTTCCAGTGTCATCAATGTACCTAGTATCTGGTGGAGGGAGGCCCATCTCCATTCTCACAGTTCCAATGTCCTCAATGTACCTAGTATCTGGTGGAGGGAGGCCCATCTCCATTCTCACAGTTCCAATGTCCTCAATGTACCTAGTATCTGGTGGAGGGAGGCCCATCTCCATTCTCACAGTTCCAGTGTCATCAATGTACCTAGTATCTAGTGGGGGGAGGCCCATCTCCATTCTCACAGTTCCAATGTCATCAATGTACCTAGTATCTGGTGGAGGAAGATCCATCTCCATTCTCACAGTTCCAATGTCATCAATGTACCTAGTATCTGGTGGAGGAAGATCCATCTCCATTCTCACAGTTCCAATGTCATCAATGTACCTAGTATCTGGTGGAGGAAGATCCATCTCCACTCTCACAGTTCCAGTGTCATCAATGTACAAAAAAATTCATAAAAACCTGTACCAGATCCTTAATTCAAGCATGCAGCCTGACTGGCCAGGGGAGCGGGGGGAGGAGTTCTGTTTCTGAACCATAGCAGGCCACATGCCCTCAACACGGCAACCAGGGCCCCCACTCCTCCCTGGCAAAGCACCTTTTCCCCAGGTTGATTAGGACAAGGGCCTCTTCCTCATAACCCTGGCCCAGTGGTTGTGGGGGTCCAAGTTCAGGGGGCTTATTGAAATATGGAAGTCCCATAATAAATAACTAACCTTCAGACTGAACACTTAGCTCTTCTGTGGTCATCAAGGCACAAATCCAGTTATTCGGTGTGGTTTGGGTGTATTGTATCCTTAATCTGGTTTGTATTGGTAGTTTGGTGTAATGATGGCCCCCCCAATTCCATGCTGGAGCTCCGAGAGACTTCTTAGTGCCGGACCAACATATATGACTCCTGAATGTAAGACCTCGAAAAAAATTGTTTTCATTTTTGAAAAATTGTTTTCTTACAGATGGACGCTTTGTTCTGAATTCCTCGGAGGGAGATCCAATTTTATCTCCAGGTTTGAAGGCAGAAGATGATGAGATCACACAATGTTCTCCAGGAGAAGATCCCATTACTCCAACCGCACATCACAGACCTTACCATCTGGAGGGATCAATGGGTCCTTCTAATCCTGAGGGATCTTCTAAGCTTTCCCGAACTATGACTTCAGATGTCCATCTAAGATCAATGGGGCCTTCTAATTCTGAGGGATCTTCTAAGCTTTCCCGTACTATGACTTCTCACAGTGCGGGTCAATCAACACATCCATCCAATCCCATGAAGCCTTCTTCATTTGATGGAGGTCACACAGGAGAGCCTTCATTGTCATCTTTAGATTGCGATAAGTATCACCCTAATAACACAGCATTACCGAAACAGCATAAAAGCTGTTCACAGTGCGGGAAATGTTTCACAGGTATAGGACACCTTCTTATACACCAGAGAATTCACACGGGCGAGCGTCCTTATTCGTGTTCGGAGTGCGGGAAATGTTTCACTCAGAAACAACACTTTCTTATACACCAGAGAAGTCACACAGGCGACCGCCCTTACTCGTGTTCAGAGTGCGGGAAAGGTTTCTCCGAAAAGGGGAGACTTATCAGACACCAGAGAATTCACACGGGCGAGCGTCCTTATTCATGTTCGGAGTGCGGGAAAAGCTTCAGTCAGAAAGAGGGCCTTCTCAGACACCAAAGGACTCACACCGACGAGCGTCCTTTTTCGTGTTCGGAGTGCGGGAAGAGTTTCGGGGCGATAAAGCACCTGCGCGTACACCAGAGAAGCCACACGGGGGAGCGCCCTTATTCATGTGAAGAGTGCGGGAAAAGCTTCACCCAGAAAGGAAGTCTTCACACCCACCAGAGAATTCACACAGGAGAACGTCCTTATTCGTGTCCAGAGTGCGGGAAGTGTTTCCCTAAGAAAGGAAATCTAAATCAACACCAGAAAGTTCACACGGGCGAGCGCCCGTACCCGTGTTCCCAGTGCGGGAAAAGTTTCAAGCACAAAAACGAACTTATTACACACCAGAGAATTCACACCGGGGAGCGCCCTTATTCGTGTTCAGAGTGCGGGAAATGCTTCACTCGGAATACGAACCTTATCAAACACCAGAAAAGCCACAAGTGTTCTCACTCGTGTTCAGAGTGCGGGAAAAGTTTCCCTGAGAAAGAAAGTCTAACTGAACACCAGAGATGTCACACGGAGGCGTGTTCTTGATCGTGTTCACAGTGCGGGAAATGTTTAAAAGCGGAAAAAGATCACTTCTTGCCCACCGGAGGGTTCCCGTGGATAAAAGCCCTTTTTCGTGTACAGAGTGCGGGAAAGGTATCATTCGCATAGGAAAGCATTGGTAATCACCAGAAAACCCTCACAGGCGAGCGTCCTTTCTCATGCACAGGGTGTGGGAAACTGTGCCGGGACAAGGTCACCTAGAGCCCAGAGGTGAACATGCCAACCTGCCCCCCCCCCCAAGATTTATGAGCATTATGTGTCAGCAAAAATCCCCCCCCCATAAAAAACTTAAGTAGGGCCGGGACAAGGGTGGGCAGAAGGGGGGCGCTCCGGGCACTGAGGTATCATGTGAGGGGGGGCACCATGAGGAGATTGAGGGGAAGGGATTTGTGTTGGAGGGGGTAATTTAGGGGGCTGGCTGGAGGTAAGAATTGTCTTGGGAGGGGAAATTTGGGGGGGGGGGGGGTGGTGATTTGTGTTGGGAGGGGGGGCTTGTGCTACAAGACGTAATCTAGTAGAGGGGGGTGGGATTTGTGCTGGGGGGAATTTTTTTTTCTTTTCTGGGGGGTGTACTAGGGGGGTATTTATTCTAGGAGGGGATTTTTTTTTTTTTCTGGGGGGGGGGGGTTGTGCTGGGAGGGGTGAAAGATTTGTGTTTGGAAGGGAAATTTCAGGGGCTAGGTGGTGGTTATTTTTGGGGAAGGATTTGTGATGGGGGCATATGAGGAGAGAGGATTTAAACTGGGGGGAAAATATTTGTGCTGGGAGGGGGTATTTTAGCAGGGGGGTGGATTTGCACTGGGAGCAGATTAGCGCTCCATTTTTCTGAGGGGGAGGAGATTTTTGCTGACACATTATGCTCCCACATCTTGGGCTGGGGGGGGCTGCTGATGACCTTGTCCCGGCACTGCCCCTGAGCATAAATCCCCCCTTCTCCCAGTACAAATATGCCCCCCTGCTGAAATCCCCCCCTCCCAGTACAAATCTTGGCTCCCATCCCCCCCTGTTTAAATGCTCTCTCCCCATATGCCCCCCATCACAAATACTGCCCCAAAAATAACCCTGCCTCCCCTCCTAGACCCTCAAGTGTCCCCTCAGAGCACAAATCCACCCCCCCCACTGCAAATTCCCTTTCCCAGCACAAATTCCCCTCCCCCAATCCTTCATCCTAGCACAAATCCCCCCTCCCCCAAAAAATCCTCTCCTAGCACAAATCCTCTTCCCCCTCCCAACACAAATCACCCCCTGCCCAAATTTCCCCCCCATCCCTCCTCCCAACACAAATTACCCCCCCCCCCCAAATTTCCCCTCCTAAAACAATTCTTACCCCCTAAATTCCCCCTTCCAACACAAATCTTCTCCCCACAAACTCTTCGTGGAGGGAAGACATCCTCTTCCCCCCATTCCTCCTCCCAACACAAATTACCCCCCCCCCCTACCAAATTTCCACTCCTCAAACAATTCTTACCCCCTAAATCCCCCCTTCCAACACAAATCCCCTCCCCACAAACTCCTCGTGGGGGGAAGACATCCTCTTCTTCCCATCCCCCCTCCCAACACAAATTACACCCACCAAATTTCCCCTCCTAAAACAATTCTTACCACCTGTCACCTCCTAAATTCCCCCTTCCAACACAAATCCCCTCCCCCAATTTCCTTGTGGTGCCCTCCCACCTCACATGATACCACAGTGCCCGGGGGGCAGCCGCCCCTCCTGCCACCCCTTGTCCCGGCCCTGGTGGGAAATGTTTTTTAATTCATAATATAGAGACAGCCCGCGTTTGTAGCACAACCCCCCCAAATCCCCCCTCCTAGCACAAATCTTCTTCCCCATCCCCACTCCCAACACAAATCACTCCCCCAAATTTCCTTTCCTAAAGCAATCCTCTATCCTAGCACAAATCCCCCCCCAAAAAAAAAATTCCTCTCCTACCACAAATATTCTTCCCCCTTCCCAACACAAATTACCCCCCCCCCCAATTTCCCCTCCTAAAACAATTCTTACCCCCTGCCACCTCCTAAATTCCCCCTTTCAACACCAATCCCCTCCCCTAATTTCCTCGTGATGTCCTCTTACCTCACATGATACCACAGTGCCCGGGGGGGCAGCCGCCCCTCCTGCCCACCCCTTGTCCTGACCCTGGTGGGAAATGTTTAATCTATAATGTAGACACAGCTCCTAAAACAATTCTTACCCCCTAAATTCCCCCTTCCAACACAAATTCCCCTCCCCACAAACTCCTCGTGGTGCCCCTCCCACCTCACATGAAACCACAGTCCCCAGGGCAGCCGCCCCTCCCCCCACCCCTTGTCCCGGCCCTGGTGGGAAATGTATTCATTTATAATGTAGACCTTCTCAAACATCAGAGACCCTGGACAACAAAAGGTTACTAGTTGCTGTTTTTGTATGTCACACAATATATGCGCAACAAATTTTCAATAAAATTTACATTCACATTCATTTTAATGCCCTCTAAGAAGACATAATACTCATTTGTTTAACAGAATATGAGTTTGCACCGAGCAAGAAGATACCAAACATGCCCAGTCCTAAAACTGAGCAGTCATCGGAAAAGGATACCCAAAGTTGTCCATTGGTGACAGATAACGGTGAATGATGAGCCTTGAATGATTACTTTCACTCTAGTGTGTGCAACCATACCTATAACGCATGGCGCAATAGTCATATGTGGGCGCCCTTAAGGTGCACGTTTTCATTCATTTGGGCATGTATGTGGGGAGGGGGGGCATGGGGACTTTAAAAAATTTGGGGGGATTTTTCAGATTATTCTACTTAATGTTTTGTAAAGGTTTTCATTTTGTCACGTTGTAAAATGTATTGCTATCACCAGAGGGCTGGTAAGCCCCATATGTGATGACGTAGGGCAGGTGACAGGTTCTCTTTAGGGTCTATTACAGTGGTCTCCAAACTTTAGTCCTCAGGCCAGATGCAGTGGCCCTTTGCTTGCCTTTACGAGGTCCTTGGGGCAATATTTCTCCCACTGATAGCAACCATGGGAAACTATTCCCTCCAATGACACCCATGATGGGGCACCATTCCTTCCATTGATATCAATAAAGTGGCGCCATTCCCTCCACTGATACCAATGAGGAGGCGCCATTCCTTCCACTGACACCAACGAGGAGGCACCATTCCTTCCACTGATACCAATGAAGAGGCGCCATTCCTTCCACTGATACCAATGAAGAGGCGCCATTCCTACCACTGATACCAATGAAGAGGCGCCATTCCCACCACTGATACCAATGAAGAGGCGCCATTCCTTCCACTGATACCAATGAAGAGGCGCCATTCCTTCCACTGATACCAATGAAGAGGCGCCATTCCTTCCACTGATACCAATGAAGAGGCACCATTCCTTCCACTGATACCAATGAAGAGGCGCCATTCCTTCCACTGATACCAATGAAGAGGCACCATTCCTTCCACTGATACCAATGAAGAGGCGCCATTCCTTCCACTGATACCAATGAAGAGGCGCCATTCCTTCCACTGATACCAATGAAGAGGCGCCATTCCTTCCACTGATACCAATGAAGAGGCACCATTCCTTCCACTGATACCAATGAAGAGGCGCCATTCCTTCCACTAATACCAATGAAGAGGCACCATTCCTTCCACTGATACCAATGAAGAGGCGCCATTCCTTCCACTGATACCAACGAAGAGGTGTCATTCCTTCCACTGATAGCAACCATGGGAAACTATTCCCTCCAATGACACCAATGAAGAGGCACCATTCCTTCCACTGACACCAATGAAAAGGTGCCATTCCTTCCACTGATACCAATGAAGAGGCACCATTCCTTCCACTGACACCAATGAAGAGGAATCATTCCTTCCACTGACACCAATGAAGAGGCATCATTCCTTCCACTGATACCAATGAAGTGGTGCCATTCCTTCCACTGATAGAAACCATGGGAAACTATTCCCTCCAATGACACCAATGAAGAGGCACCATTCCTTCCACTGACACCAATGAAGAGACGCCATTCCTTCCACTGATACCATTGAAGAGACGCCATTCCTTCCACTGATACCAATGAAGAGGCACCATTCCTCCCATTGATAGCAACCATGGGAAACTATTCCCTCCAATGACACCAATGAAGAGCCGATACCAACGATGGAGCACTATTACTCCTCCTCCTGACCACAGGCGCTATGTAAATTTTCTAACTCCCACTGAGAACCAAGCCTCAGGCGTTGTCTACTCCCACAGATGCCAATGCATTTTCTAATCCCACTGGCCCCCTAAAGCTTGAAGGACTGTAATTTGGCCATATGCTTAGCAAGTTTAGAGACCCCTGGTCTATTAGAGCCTTAATGTCACCTCTAAACTCCACTGAAGCTAATTAAGCACAGTGCTGCTTCTACCGTTGATGGCTCCGGGTGGCCAGGAGGGGCAGTATAGGATATATGGAGGGGATCAGGTTGAGAGCAGTGCCATCTACTGTAATAATACATGGCCAAATTTTGCCATACACAGAGAACCAAGGTATTATTAAATGTATTATTTTTAACAACATTTATACAAGATGTGATTTTGATTCAAGATTTTCTTCATTCTGTGGGATTGACTTATTTTAATTTTGTAAAATAAACAAGAAAGCTCTACACTTACAACATCGAATTCTATGTCCTTTTTTACAAATGACCATAATTCTTAGATGAATGGAATGTGCTCTGTTCATAAAGAGTCACTCATAAGTGTTTTTATTAGTGAGCTCTCAAAGAATGTAGCTTGGATTTTGGGGAATGTAATGTGGATGGTGGAGGAGAGCTGTCGGAGAATGTAGTGTGGATGGTGGAGGAGAGCTGTCGGAGAATGTAGTGTGGATGGTGGAGATCTGTCGGAGAATGTAGTGTGGATGGTGGGAGGAGAGCTGTCGGAGAATGTAGTGTGGATGGTGGAGGAGAGCTGTCGGAGAATGTAGTGTGGATGGTGGAGGAGAGCTGTCGGAGAATGTAGTGTGGATGGTGGAGGAGATCTCTCGGAGAATGTAGTGTGGATGGTGGAGGAGATCTGTCGGAGAATGTAGTGTGGATGGTGGAGAAGATCTGTCGGAGAATGTAGTGTGGATGGAGGAGGAGAGCTGTCGGAGAATGTAGTGTGGATGGTGGGAGGAGATCTGTCGGAGAGCGTAATGTGGATGGTGGAGGAGAGCTGTCGGAGAATGTAGTGTGGATGGTGGGAGGAGAGATGTCGGAGATTGTAACGTGGATGGTGGAGGAGATCTGTTGGAGAATGTAGTGTGGATGGTGGAGGAGATCTGTCGGAGAATGTAGTGTGGATGGTGGGAGGAGAGCTGTCGGAGAATGTAGTGTGGATGGTGGAGGAGAGCTGTCGGAGAATGTAGTGTGGATGGTGGAGGAGATCTGTCGGAGAATGTAGTGTGGATGGTGGAGGAGATCTGTCGGAGAATATAGTGAGGATGGTGGGAGGAGAGCTGTCGGAGAATGTAGTGTGGATGGTGGAGGAGGCCTTCAAGGACCTTCAGGCTTTCAAGGGGCACATCTAATTCCGTGACTACCTATCAGGTTATAGAGATCCTGGTGTACCACAATTGTAGAAGCACCACACAATGACCACATTTTGGAAAGCAGGTACCCTAGTGCTTGGTGACACATTACATCTGACTCTTGTGACTGGTGCTAGGTGGCTGGTGCTAGGTGGTGATTAGGACACTGTTTGTGGTTGACAGTAGTACCTGGTGACACTGTCACTGGCTCTAGGTGGTGTTCAGGATAATGTGGATGACACTGGTTCCTAGTAACACCGTGTCTGGTGCTAGGTGGGGATCAGTACACTGTTTGTGGTTGACACTGGTTTCTGGTGACACTGTTACTGGTTCCAAATGGTGATCAGGACAATGTGGGTGACACTTTATAGACCAGATACATCCTAATTATAGAACCATTTATCCAACTGTCCATCCAGAGACTCTGGTTTATAGACCATATACATCTCAAATACAGAACCATTTATCCAACTGTCCACTCAGAGCCTCTGGTTTATAGATCGGATACATCCTAAATATAGAACCATTTATCCAACTGTCCATCCAGAGCTTCTGCTTTCTAGACCGGATACATCCTAAATATAGAAGAGGCTTGACTCCTATGCCATTGGCCAGCAACCATAGCATTTTGTATTAGGTCCTGGGGGCAACCAAGTACAAGTAAACCTGCTTGCTTTAAAAGAATGGGGACTACTATCGGTGAAGCTTCACTTGCTAGTTATTAGAGGTGTGCATCTTCACTGGTCTCACGATTCGATTTGATTATCTGATCAATGATTCAATTTGATTCCGTAATGCATCACTATGCATCATGATTCCTGCCGATGGTTTCCATAAAAAAATTTAAAAAATTCAAGCATTTAGAAGAACTATTTTCTTTTTATTTTATCTGCTTTAAAAAACAAAAAGGACACTCTCTGCATGTAGCACGGACAGGAACAAAAGGATGGGAGAGTCTGACGATGGAGATGGAGGAATCCTCGGACAGGAACAGAAGGTTGGGGGAGTCTGGGGATGGAGAGGGAGGAATCCATGGACAGGGACAGAAGGATGGGAGAGTCTGACGATGGAGATGGAGGAATCCTCGGACAGGAACAGAAGGTTGGGGGAGTCTGGGGATGGAGAGGGAGGAATCCATGGACAGGGACAGAAGGATGGGAGAGTCTGGGGATGGAGGAATCCATGGGCAGGAACAGAAGGATGGGAGAGTCTGGGGATGGAAGAATTCATGGACAGGAACAGAAGGATGGGAGAGTCTGGGGATGGAGGAATCCATGGACAGAAACAGAAGGATGGGAGAGTCTGGGGATGGAGATGGGGAAATGCATGGACAGGAACAAAAGGATGGGGGAGTCTGGGGATGGAGATGGAGGAATCCTTGGACAGGAACAGAAGGTTGGGGGAGTCTGGGGATGGAGAGGGAGGAATCCATGGACAGGGACAGAAGGATGGGAGAGTCTGGGGATGGAGGAATCCATGGGCAGGAACAGAAGGATGGGAGAGTCTGGGGATGGAGGAATCCATGGACAAGAACAGAAGGATGGGAGAGTCTGGGGATGGAGGAATCCATGGGCAGGAACAGAAGGATGGGAGAGTCTGGGGATGGAGGAATCCATGGACAGGAACAGAAGGATGGGAGAGTCTGGGGATGGAGAGGGAGGAATCCATGGACAGGAACAGAAGGATGGGAGAGTCTGGGGATGGAGATGGGGAAATGCATGGACAGGAACAAAAGGATGGGGGAGTCTGGGGATGGAGATGGAGGAATCCATGGACAGTAATAGGATGGCAGAGTCTGGGGATGGAGCTGGAGGAATCCATAGACAGGAACAGAAGGATGGGGGAGTATGGGGATGGAGAGGGAGTAATCCATGGACAGAAACAGAAGGATGGGGGAGACTGGGGATAGAGATGGAGGAATCCATGGACAGGAACAGAAGGATGGGGGAGTGTGGGGATGCAGAGGGAGTAATCCATGGACAGAAACAGAAGGATGGGAGAGTCTGGGGATGGAGATGGAGGAATCCATGGACAGGAACAGAAGGATGGGGGAGTCTGGGGATGGAGATGTAGGAATCCATAGACAGGAACAGAAGGATGGGGGAGTCTGGGGATGGAGATGGAGGAATCCATGGACAGGAACAGAAGGATGGGGGAGTGTGGGGATGCAGAGGGAGTAATCCATGGACAGAAACAGAAGGATGGGGGAGACTAGGGATGGAGATGGAGGAATCCATGGACAGGAACAGAAGGATGGGGGAGTCTGGGGATGGAGATGGAGGAATCCATAGACAGGAACAGAAGGATGGGGGAGTCTGGGGATGGAGATGGAGGAATCCATAGACAGGAACAGGAGGATGGGAGAGTCTGAGGATGGAGATGGAGGAATCTATGGACAGGAACAGAAGGATGGGGGAGTCTTGGGATGGAGAGGGAGGAATCTAAGGACAGGAACAGAAGGATGGGGTGTCTGGGGTTGGAGATGGAGGAATCCATGGACAGGAACAGAAGGATGGACAGATTAAAATGGTGGTGGTGAGATATACCTGCATTTCAGACTGTCCCTTGGCGCTCATGTGACTCAGACTGCCCAGCTCGCCGCTTGCTGCTCTCCTCTCTTCTCCCGCCTGACGTCAGCGAGGGATTCTCAGCCCCGCCCGCTGTAGCCGTCAGATCGGGAGAAGAGCGGCGGGCCGTTGCAGTCACACGAGCGCCAAGGGACAGTCTGAAATGTGGTATATAACTACATATTTTTTAAAAGGCAGTGGGGCACTTAATGTACTATAAGAGGGGATTCAATAAGACACGGTTTGTTTAACACTTGCAAGTAGAGTATGATGAGAGCGCTCTCCCAGGAGGAGCGGGGCAAGTCGGGATGACTTTACCCACCCTCCAATGATTATGTCGTAGCATCGATGCTGAATCGCGATGCATCGATGCTACGATTATTTTCAACACCCCTAACTGGAGAATGGCGGAAACCAACTACTGTACAAATTACTCACCAGGTGGCACTACACCCCATCCAAACTGCACCGAATGTTCCCTTCCAGCTCTCCACTGTGTTGGAGGAACTGTGGGAACAACGCTACTCACGCTCACAATTTCCGAATTTTCAAATTTCCGAAAAAAGAGGAATGAAATGGAAATGAAAGCAAACAAATTTTTTGTCAGTACACATGTCTAGTTGTATAGAGATTTTTTTACCAGTTGGAAACGTTTGGTACATAGAAAAATTTTAGTATATAATAAAAAAAAATAAAAATCTTTAAACCTTTGGCTACCAAACAGTTTTTTTTCTTTTATCAGAAATTCGGAAATCCGAAAATTCCGATTTTCGAATTTCCGAATTTTGAATTTCAGAATTTTGGGATTTTCAAAAATTTGCAAATTCAGAAATTCGAAAATCTGAAAAAAAAAAGAAAATCAGTAAAATTTGAAATTATAACTAACTATTAAATGATAGGTATTGGAATTTCCTTTCAAATTTGGCTGTTAGTGAACGTAACGAATACGAATTTATCCGAAGTTACGAATTATCCGAGATAACGAATGCCGCATCTAAACCAATGGAATGGAACAAATAATAAATAACTCCTCCAGAGTTACCATGGACCTCTTGGCTGCTTCTCTGATGAATGCTCTCCTTGCCCGGCCTGTCAGTTTAGGTGGACGGCCATGTCTTGGTAGGTTTGCAGTTGTGCCATACTCTTTCCATTTTCGGATGATGGATTGAACAGAGCTCTGTGAGATGTTCAAAGCTTGGGATATTTTTTTATAACCTAACCCTGCTTTACACTTCTCCACAAGTTTTATACCTGACCTGTCTGGTGTGTTCTTTGGACTTCATGATGCTGTTTGTTCACTAAGGTTCTAAACCTCGGAGGGCCTCACGGAAAAGCTGTATTTATACTGAGATTAAATTACACACAGGTGGACTCTATTTACTAATTAGGTGACTTCTGAAGGCAACTTGTTCCACTAGATTTTAGTTAGGGGTATTAGAGTAAAGGGGGCTGAATACAAATGCCCCCCCCCACACACACACACACACACACACACATACTTTTCACATATTTATTTGTAAAAAATGTTGAAGACCATTTATCATTTTCCTTCCACTTCACAATTATGTGCCACTTTGTGTTGGTCTATCACATCAAATCCCAATAAAATACTTGGGAAATGGATCCTGGGATATGGATCTGATCAGGTGAGTAGCAGAGGGGGCTGTTAATCAGTTTCAGCTGTTTTTGTGTTAATGAAATTTACAACAGGTGCGCTAGATGGGCAACAATGAGGCGACCTCCAAAACAGGAATGGTTTTACAGGTGGAGGCCACCGACAATCTTTTTCCCTACTCATCTTTTCTGGCTGTTTTTCACTAGTTTTGCATTTGGCTAGGGTCAGTGTCACTACTGGTGGCATGAGGCCATACCTGGACCTTATAGAGGTTGCACAGGCAGTCAAACTCCACCAGGATGGCACATCAATACGTGTCATTGCCAGAAGGTTTGCTGTGTCTCCCAGAACAGTCTCAAGAGCTTGGAGGAGATTCCAGGAGACAGGCAGTTACTCTAGGAGAGCTGGACAGGGCTGAAGAAGGTCCTTAACCCATCAGCAGGACCGGTATCTGCTCCTCTGTGCAAGGAGGAACAGGATGAGCACTGCCAGAGCCCTACAAAATGACCTCCAGCAGGCCACTGGTGTGAATGTCTCTGACCAAACAATCAGGAACAGACTTCATGAGGGTGGCCTGAGGGCCCTACGTCCGCTAGTGGGCCCTGTGCTCACTGTCTGGCACCATGGAGCTTGATTGGCATTTGCCATTGAACACCAGAATAGGCAGGTCCACCACTGGCACCCTGTGCTTTTCACAGATGAGAGCAATGGATGGAGAAGCTGTGGAGAATGTTATGCTGCCTGTAACATCGTTCAGCATAGCCAGGTTGGTGGTGGGTCAGTGATGGTCTGGGGAGACATATCCATGGAGGGACACACAGACCTCTACAGGCTAGACAATGGCATCCTGACTGCCATTAGGTATCGGGATGAAATCCTTGGACCAATTGTCAGACTCTACGCTGGTGCAGTGGATCCTGGGTTCATGACAATGCCCGGCCTCTTGTGGTGAGTGTATGTAGCCAGTTCCCGGAGGATGAAGGAATGGATACTATTGAATGGCCCGCACACTCACTTGACCTAAATCCAATAGAACACCTCGGGGACATTATGTTTCCGTCCATCTGACGCTGTCAGGTTGCTCCTCAGTCTGTTCAAGAGCTCAGTGATGCCCTGGTCCAGATCTGGGAGGAAATACCCCAGGACAACATCTGTTGTTTCATTAGGAGCATGCCCCGATGATGTCAGGCATGCATACAAGCATGTGGGGGGCCATACAAACTACTGAGGAACATTTTGAGTTGCTGCAATGAAATTTCAGCAAAATGGACTATCCTGCTGCATCATTTTTTTCACTTTGATTTTTTGGGGTGTCTGAAGTCAGCCTTCTGTAGGTTGATAATTTTAATTTCCATCAAACGATGTGGCATCCTTTCCTTCCTAATACATTACCCAGTCCATATCAGTATAGATATCCAGCATGAGTAGTGTATGTATATATAAACACACAGTATATTTAACAAGGAGAACAAGGGTTCTCCTTGTACTCCTGGCTCTCACTCTTCTGAGACTTATAGACCCCCTCCAGTCTCTTGAACTCCATAGTTGCCTTAGCTCTCTCAGTCCTGCAGACTTGATTAGCTGTCCCAACTCTTTCCAACACGGAGTCTTGTGCCCCGAGCGGATCACCTGCCGGGGCTGGAGCCCCAAACAAGGGCTCTGAGCTATGGCCAGCTTCTGGCTTATAACAAGTGTGCACACCTGGACACACAAACGCTGCAGTTTTCCCGGAAGACCTGGACACAGGATTGAAGACACCCTCAAGATTGCTTTCTGGAGCTTATTACAGAGGACAAGTCTCAGAGTGGAGGACAAACCCTTCCCTGGTTGTGTATGGTGGGTGGAGATGTTCTGCCCTATACATTCTTGAGCAGGAAGAGCCTGGGGCAGAGGCTGATGGGAAAGGGCTACCCCGATATACCAAGATATAGGCCTGTAGCCTGAGAAAGTGGACCCTTCGGGGTAGGCCCACAACAGACTCCATTGGAGAACCTACTTTTGGGGAACCTGTAGTGAGGAGAATGAAAGAGATGGGCTGCTATCTCATGTTAATGTGAATTTACACTGTGGCAAGTTCCTGATGTTGGACCTAAAGTCATGGAGGTGAAGGTTGTGTTGGACAGAACGTTTGGACGTTCCTCTATTTTTGGAGGTGGGCTTCAGGAAAATGTGAGTAATATAAGATGGCAGAGTCTCTCCAGGCATACCTCCCAAATTTTTAAAATGGGTTTGAGGGACACCTATTAGCAAAAGTATGTAGGCATAGGACACACCCCCTGCCAAGTTGCCTTAAAGGGACAGAGGGACTTTGTTTCAAATCCAGGACAGTCCCTTGAAATCAGGGAAAGTTGGGAGCTATGTCTTCAGGTGTGCGCGTACCCTATCTGGTTCCAGGGCATGAAGAAGATGGGAGGTGGCCCTGGCCAGCACGGTGGGAGCTATCATTCCGAGGGCTGTTGATAAGGTAGTCCCCAATGAGGTCCTGCCAGCCTGAAGAAGTGATACAGCACATATAATGTCGGTGAACAAACTGCAGCACAACACCTTGCCTACAAACTTCAGCTTACAAGGGGCATCAGCTTCACTTCTGTTTTCCTGACTACCTATCAGATTTTTGGTGGTCCTGAAGTACCAGGACAGTAGAAACACCCACAAAATGGCTACAATTCGGAAATGGTTAGGTTTGAAAAGGTTCTTCAAGCCAATGAGGCTTGAAGATTACAGTCACGTGGCTAAAATAACGACCCTCCTATTTGTATTAAAGCTTTGTATATTGAGGAAAAAAGGGACTTTATGATCATGGGCAGATCAACTTGATATGAGCACTATATCCTTTAATTTGTTAGAAGTAAGAGGAGGGATTGGGATTTTTAAGGTGCAAAATAATTTGAAATAGTATCAACTATAATGTATAAGAATTTTTTTTATTTTTAGAGAGAAAAATAAAAAATTGTTAAAACATAACAATTGGCAAGTACAAATCAACAAGATTTTATGGATACAGCAGGATAAAATGGAGTTCCCAACATGTTTCACCCATATGTCGGGCTTCTTCAGGGGATCCTGTCCAATTAGAGGTACAAGCCTTCTATTGAAAAAACATATACATATAATAATTACATCAACCGTTAGTTTAAGATCATATATCACATACAAACATATTGAGCCCGATATGTTGTATTTTATTCTTCAATTTTCATTCTATAGCTTCAGATTTATAAATATTAAAACTCTATCAAATTGTTGTTTTGTTATATTCTTTTATTGTCTGAAATTGATGTGAGGTATAATCTGTGCCTGTAATCATCTATGTAACCTAATAGAAGAATGGACCACGAGGCATCCGGCAAAATATTGAAGCGTAATGTAGACTGCAGTATTTATATTCAACACAAGGTGGTGACCTCATATATTGTCAGTGCAATGCAAAGACAGGAAGTGATGTCAGGTGCAGACAGGAAGTGATGTCAGGTGCAGACAGGAAGTGATGTCAGGTACAGACAGGAAGTGATGTAGGAGTATAAATAAGAAGTTCCAGGTCAGAGGTGAATCAGGAGGAAGTAGAGAGGAGACATTGTTGGAAGTGGCAGCAGAGGAGGTAATTGTTATTATTATTTTTATACAGTGCTGTCAGTTTACGAAGCACTTTACAACATGAGGGCAGACAGTGTAGTTACAATACAATTCTGTACGGGAGGAATCCGACAGCCCGGCTCGTTAGAGCTTACAATCTAGGATCATATTTTCTATTTACACCCAGTAACCCCCCCCCCGTCATGTCCGTCCTCTTCCTCCATAGTCACTGTGAGGTCTTTTATCTCCAGCAGATGATGATGATAACTAAAAGTATGTGTATATTATTGATATTTATGATTTTTCTTTTTATAGACCAGATACATCCTAAATATAGAACCATTTATCCAACTGTCCATCCAGAGCCTCTGGTTTATAGACCGGATACATCCTAAATATAGAGCCATTTATCCAACTGTCCATCCAGAGCCTCTGGTTTATAGACCAAATACATCCTAAATATAGAACCATTTATCCAACTGTCCATCCAGAGGTTCTATACATCCTAAATATAGAACCTGTTGTTGCACGAGTCCTTGGCCTACGTCCTTGAAAACCATTTTAACTCTTATGCCATTGGCCAGCAATCATAGAATTTTGTATTAGGACCTGGGGGCAACCGAGTACCAGTAGGCCAGCTTGCTTTAACAGAATGGGGACTACTATCAGTGAAGCTTCACTTGCTAGTTATGGTTGCTTACCTCAGGCACTGTAGTAAGCATTGCAAAAACACAGACCTGCCTGGAGAGGTGAGGAGGATTCTGGGAAATCTGTAGTGATAATTGCTGCTTTCTTTGTCATTACACAGGTTTACAATATAGTTATGAAAATACCCAATAAACCATAAAAATTCAGAGGCTGTGTTCGTGGGACATTACCCACCAAGGTGCCTTCATCTTGCTGCCTAAAAAAAGACGTAAACTCTGGCAAAAAAAACATTCTGGAAGTCAACAAGTACTGATCTGCTGACAGGAGAGGTGAGCGGTGCCGGGAACTCTGGGACATTATCCAGTAACAGACAAGGGATGTGTCTGGATGGTGACTGTATCATTGTGTGTGTCAGGTTCCTATAAGGTGTCAGGATGTCACTGTCTATTTCTCCATGGAGGAGTGGGAGTATTTAGAAGGACACATGGATCTCTACAAGGACGTCATGATGGACAATCAGCCGCCCCTCACATCACCGGGTAAGAGGAGACTTTATTGTAAAGGAGAGAGCAGTACGGAGGGTCCACCTAGATCCCCCATCATCTGATAAACACATAGAAACAATGTATTCAGTCAGTGTGTGTGTTTCCTACAGATGGATCCAGTAATGGGAACCCACCAGAGAGATGTCCCCGTCCTCTGTACTCCCGGGATTCCACACAGGAGGATCACACCATCCCTCACCATCATCAGGTAGGTGGGACTGAGCTTGTATACCTAAAAAATGTATTCTAACCCATGAAATTACCTTCTTCTATAAAAATTCTGGTCCCTTTTTATAAACCTTGGGTTTTAGGAACTGAAAGACATCAAAGTCGAGCTCAAAGAAGAAGAAGAGACGTTGGTGAGTGGAGATCAGCAGACTATGGAGGAGAGAGGTCCTCTGTATTATCGGGATTTCACCTGGGAACATCACAACTATACAGAGAATGATCAGGTAGATGGGACTGGGCAGAAGGAACTCAAAATAGTTCTATGACCTATTATTTTATGTAACAGTGACTATTCCAGATGTTCTATTTTATCATCTTTGGGGTTTAGGGTGAAGAACTGAAAGACATCAAAGTTGAGGTTAAAGAGGAAGAAGAAGAGAGGTTGGTGAATGGAGATCAGCAGTCTATGGAGCAGGGGAAGATGGCTATGGATATTAAACTGAAGCAATCTACTCTACTTATAGATACAGGTACGTAATAAATACTAAATACAGAAACACTTCACTATTTAATTCTACTTCTATGGAATCCTCCTATCCCCTCAAAGCACTTTTAAGGTTCTTCATCCCTCTCTGTCCCTCTCCTCATTTGAAACTCACTGTATTCGTCTATTTTCTCCAGTTTTGACGAGAATTGCTGTACTCTATCGGTCTCCTGGACCGGTATCAAACTTCCTTGACGACTTCTCTGCCTGGCTACCCTACTTTCTCTCTTCTGAAATTCCAACAATCATTCTTGGTGACTTCAACATCCCTGTGATTGTTAACACTCCTGCTACTTCTAACCTCCTCTTTTGACCTAAAACAATGGACAAGCGCTTCTACTCAGTCTGATGGCGACTGCCTTGACCTCATGTTCTCCTACCTTTGCACTCCATGCAACCTCTCCAACATTCCTTTTCCTCTCTCTGATCACCACCTTATTAGTTTAACTCTCTTCTCGCCTTCCATTGCCAAACAATTACCTGTAGAAACCTTCGCCATCTTAACCCTTCTCTTCTTTTTTCTGCTACAGATTGTCTCTAGGCCAAAATCTCATCCCTGTCCTGCCCCAACCTGGCCACTTCGAGTTACAACATTTCACTGTCATCCACCCTGGATACCTTGGCCCCCCTCACTACGCACAGAATTAGGTCCCGAACGCTACAATCCTGGCAGACAGACAATACCAGAAGCCTCAAAAATTGTAGCCACGCGCTTGAGAGCCTGTGGCGTAAAACTAAGTCACAGCAAGATTTCAGCCAATAGAAATCTGCCCTCCAAAATCACCATTCCTGCCTCCGCACTGCCAAACAGACCTACTTTACCACTCTCATTAACACCTTCTTATACAGTCCCCGTCAACTCTTTTCTACCTTTTAACGCTCTACTTCCTCATTCATTACCTCCGCCCACTAACTAACTCACTGTCCAGGAGATCGCCAATCACTTTAAAAATATCATTGATACCATTTTTGTGACAAGATCTCCACTGTACAGATAACTCCATCACCTTACACTCGTTGTCCACCTGCACAATCAATACTTCCCTCGTTTAAACCATCTACTATAGAGGAAGTCACTAAACTTTTTTTTCTGATGCCCACCTGCCCCCTGGACCTGGTTCCTCCTCGATGACCACAGTCACTCTCTGACTCCATCCTACACTCTTTAACTCTTATCTTCAACCTCTCACTCTCTACTGGCATCTTCCCCAACCCTCTAAAACATGCGCTAGTCACCCGCATACATAAAAAGGCCTCACTGGACCCCATCAATCTTAACAACCTAAGACCCATCTCCTTACTCCCTTTTGCCTCCAAACTCCTTGAAAGTCTAGTCTACAACCGGCTGAGCGACCACCTCATTGTGAATAACCTTCTTGATCCCCTTCAGTCTGGATTCCACCCACAGCACTCCCCAAAAACTGCCCTCCTAAAACTCAGTAATGACTTACTAACAGCTAAAACCAACGGTTATTATTCCGTACTCTTACTCTTGGACCTCTCTGCTGCCTTTGATGCAGTTGACCACCCCCTCCTCCTCAAAAAACTGTATTTGCTTGGTCTCCATGGTTGTGCTCTCCGTTGGTTAGAATCCTACCTATCTCACCGCACCTTCAGTGTCGCTTACAACTCCACTTCCTCCTATCCAACTCCCCTTGCCGTTGGGGGTCCCCCAAGGTTCTGTCCTTGGACCTCTACTATTCTCGATCTACACATCCTCCCTGCCTGGGTCAGCTAATAGCCTCCCATGGCTTCCAATACCATTTATATGCTGATGACACCCAAATCTATCTCTTTACCCCTCAGCTCACCCCATCAATCTCCTCGCACATCACTGATTTACTAACAGACATATCAGCCTGGATGTCAAAACACTTCCTCAAACTGAATCTAAAAACGAGCTCATAATATTTCCTCCACCATGTTCCTCTTCTCCTGACTTCTCTGTCAAGATCAATGGCACATCTATCAGTCCGTCCCCAAATGCCAGGGTGCTAGGGGTAATCCTAGACTCTGAACTGTCCTTTCAGGCCCACATCCAAATCATGCCGCCTCAACCTCCGCAACATCTCCAGGATACGTCCCTTTTTAACCAATGAAACCATCAAGCTTCTAATTCACTCTCTGATTATCTCTCGCCTCAACTACTGCAACTGTCTCCTCATTGGCTTACCTCTACATACACTATCCCCCCTTCAGTCCACCATGAATGCTGCTGCAAGACTCATCCACCTTACCAACCGGTCAGTGTCCTCCACCCCTCTCTACTAATCCCTCCACTGGCCTCCATTCAGTGTCCTCCACCCCTCTCTACTAATCCCTCCACTGGCCTCCATTCAGTGTCCTCCACCCCTCTCTACTAATCCCTCCACTGGCCTCCATTCAATGTCCTCCACCCCTCACTGCCAATCCCTCCACTGGCCTCCATTCAATGTCCTCCACCCCTCTCTGCCAATCCCTCAACTGGCCTCCATACAGTGTCCTCCACCCCTCTCTGCCAATCCCTCCACTGTCCTCCATTCAGTGTCCTCCACCCCTCTGCCAATCCCTCCACTGGCCTCCATTCAGTGTCCTCCACCCCTCTCTGCCAATCCCTCCACTGGCCTCCATTCAATGTCCTCCACCCCTCTCTGCCAATCCCTCAACTGGCCTCCATACAGTGTCCTCCACCCCTCTTTGCCAATCCCACCACTGGCTTCCATTCAGTGTCCTCCACCCCTCTCTACCAATCCCTCCACTGTCCTCCATTCAGTGTCCTCCACCCCTCTGCCAATCCCTCCACTGGCCTCCATTCAGTGTCCTCCACCCCTCTGCCAATCCCTCCACTGGCTTCCATTCAGTGTCCTCCACCCCTCTCTACCAATCCCTCCACTGGCCTCCATTCAGTGTCCTCCACCCCTCTGCCAATCCCTCCACTGTCCTCCATTCAGTGTCCTCCACCCCTCTGCCAATCCCTCCACTGGCTTCCATTCAGTGTCCTCCACCCCTCTCTACTAATCCCTCCACTGGCTTCCATTCAGTGTCCTCCACCCCTCTCTGCCAATCCCTCCACTGGCCTCCATTCAGTGTCCTCCACCCCTCTCTGCCAATCCCTCCACTGGCTTCCACTCACCCAACAAATAAAATTCAAAGTACTAACAATAATTTACAAAGCCGTCCACAACTCTGCCCCCCAGCTACATCACTAACCTGGTCTCTAAATACCAACCAAGCCGCTCTCTTCGGTCCTCCCAGGACCTCCTGCTCTCTAGCTCCCTTGTCACCTCCTCCCATGCTCGCCTACAGGATTTCTCCAGAGCTTCTCCCATCCTTTGGAACTCCCGACCCCAATCTGTCCAACTGTCCCCTAATCTATCCATCTTTAGACGATCCCTGAAAACCCTTCCCTTTGAAGAAGCCTATCCTGCTTCTATCTAATACACTGTGTTTTCACTTTCTCTATCAGCTCATCCCCCACAGCTATTACCTTGTGTATCACTTGACCCTCCCTCTTAGATTGTAAGCTCTAATGACCAGGGCCCTCTGATTCCTCTCGTACCAAATTGTAATGTAACTGTAATGTCTGCCTTTCATTTTGTTAAGCACTGCGCAAACTGACGCTATATAAATCCTGTATAATAATAATAATAATATGAGTATATAATATATATTTACATTGTTAGATGGATTGAAAAAAGACATATACCAAGCATGTTCATGGAAACCCAATCCTAAACATACGGCAGATCCAGAAGAAGGCAGAAAACTCATACGGAGTTTGGCCCAATTTTCTCCAACAAGGATAATAGAATTCCTTCTTGATTTTATAAGGCAATCTTATTACTCCCCATATTAACATTTGTACGTTTTTTTTTTTTTTCCTACAAATATTAGTAGCCACGTATATTTTTACCACAGTAAGTGGACCGAGTTCTCGTGGAAGACATTTTCACCGCTCCTTACAAAAAGAATCCTTTCCATATACAGAAGTATACTTTTTTAAATTAATCATGTACTGAATATTATGAATATTATGTGTGGCCCTTTAGTGATGTCAGAGGGCACACGTGATAATTCCTATATCTGGTCCCCTCATCATATGAGGGGACTTCAATATAATGTCCTCAACAAATGAGGAGGAGATACTGTACACCATATGAAAGGTCCATCTCCACTCCTCACTATAACGTCATGTTCCCAACAAATGAGGAGGAGAAGAGACAAACCGTATGAAAGGTCCATCTCCGTTCCTCAGTAGAATGTCATGTTCCTAACCAATGAGAAGGAAATACTGTGCACCATATGAAAGGTCCATCTCCATTCCTCAATATAATGTCAACAAATGAGGTGGAGGTACGGGATATCACATCAATGTTCTATATCCATTCCTCAAAAGAACATAATTTTCCCAAGGACTGAGGAGGAGATACTGTACACCATATGAAAGGTCCATCTCCATTCCTCAATATAATGTCATGTTCCCAACAAATGAGGAGGAGATACTGTACACCATATGAAAGGCCCATCTCCATTCCTCAATATAATGTCATGTTCCCAACAAATGAGGAGGAGATACTGTACACCATATGAAAGGTCCATCTCCATTCCTCAATATAATGTCAACAAATGAGGTGGAGGTACGTGATATCACATCAATGTTCTATATCCATTCCTCAAAAGAACATCATTTTCCCAAGGACTGAGGAGGAGATACTGTCCATAATATGAAAGGTCCATTTCCATTCCTCTAATGTAATGTTCTCAACAAATGAGGTGGAGATACTGACCAATGATAGCGATCACATGATACCCCAGTTTACTGAATGTAAGACTTGAAAAATATTTTTAATTTTTATTTAAAATCTGTTTACAGATGGACGCTTTATTTTGAATATCTTGGAGGGAGATCCACTTTTTTCTGCAGCTTTTAAGACAGAAGATGATGAGATCACACAATGTTCTCCAGGAGAAGATCCCATTACTCCAACCGCACATCACAGACCTTACCATCTGGAGGGATCAATGGATTCTTCTAATCCTGAGGAACCTTCTGATAAATCCCATACTATGACCTCAGATGTCCATCTAAGATCAATGGGTCCTTCTAATCCTGAGGAACCTTCTGATAAATCCCATACTATGACTTCAGATGTCCATCTGAGATCTCACATTGCTGATCAATCAACACATCCATCCAATCCCAAGGAGTCTTCGTTGGGCCACACAGGAGAACATTCATGGTCACTTTTAGATTGTGATGAATATCACCCTAATAACAGTGCGCTGCCTAAACAGCAGAAGCCTCCCTCAGGCGCGCGTCGTTTTCCATGTTCAGTGTGCGGGAATTTCTTCACTAGTAAAGGGCACCTTCTTATACACCAGAGAGTTCACACAGGCGAGCGTCCCTTTTCGTGTTCGGAGTGCGGGAAAAGTTTCACTCGGAAACACCACATACTTATCCACCAGAGAATCCACACAGGTGACCGTCCTTACTCATGCTCGGAGTGCGGGAAATGTTTCTCTGAAAAAGGAAGACTTCTTAAACACCAGAAAAGTCACACGGGCGAGCGTCCTTTTTCATGTTCAGAGTGTGGGAAACGTTTCATTCAGAAATCGTGCCTTATTAGACACCAAGAGGTTCACACGAATGAGCGTCTTTTTTCGTGTTCGGCGTGTGGGAAAAGTTTTGCTTCGGTAAGGCAGCTTCTTTTACACCAGAAAATTCACACGGGGGTGCGTCCTCATTCGTGCTCGGAGTGCGGGAAAAGTTTCATTGAGAAAGGAGACCTGATCATACACCAGAGAATTCACACAGGCGAGCGGCCTTATTCATGTTCAGAGTGCGGGAAATGTTTCCCTAAGAAAGGAAGTCTAAACCAGCACCAGAGAATTCACACTGGTGAGCGTCCCCACCAATGTTCACAGTGCGGGAAATGTTTTAAGCAGAAATATGAACTTACTGCACACCAGATAATTCACACGGACGAGCGTCCTTTTTCATGTTCAGAGTGCGGGAAAGGTTTCAATCGGCAAAGGGACCTTGTTATACACAAGAGAAATCACGTGGGCGCCTATTCATGTACAGAGTGCGGGAGATTTTTCCCTGAGGAAGGAAGCCTAATTAAACATCAGCGATGGCACACGGGGGAGTGTCCTTTTTTGTGTTCACAGTGCGGGAAATCTTTCAAGCAAAAAGATTCATTTCTTGCGCACCAGAGAATACACACGGGCGAGCGCCCTTTCACATGTACTGAGTGCGGGAAAAGTTTCATTCATAGTGGAAGCCTGGCTAATCACCAGAAAATTCACACAAGCGAGCGTCCTTTCTCATGCACAGAGTGCGGGAAAGGTTTCATTCACAAGGTAGACCTGATCAAACATCAGAGGGTTCACACGGGCGAGCGCCCTTATCGATGTCAGGAGTGCGGGAAATGCTTCGCACTCCAAGGAAATCTAACTACACATCGGAAAATGCACACCACCCAACACTGTTGACAACTGTATAGAGATTTTTTTTACCAGTTGGAAACGTTTGGTACATAGAACAATTGTATATAATAAAAAAAAAAAATCTTTAAAACTTTTGTTGCCAGAGTTTTTTTTTTTTTTTTATTCATTATTTTGCACACACATTAAAATCATGCAAAGTTGTCAGTCAGATATTTCTAACACACATCATAGACATACTTATAATTACACCCCAAAACACATTCTGCTACTCATCCTAAGTATAGGCATACCACGTATGTAAGACTTTTTCACAGCCTAGATCCATAGAGCGGCCCAAAATCCAAGGAGCGCCTTTGGGCTTTCAAGGATCTTAAACTACGCATCTAATTTCCTGACTCTACCTATTATATTTTTGAAGGCCCTGGAGCATCAGGACAGCGGAAACACCCACAAAATGACCCTATTTTGGAAAGCAAACACTCCAAGGTATTTTTTGAAAGGCATACTGAGTCTTTTGAAAATGTAATTTTTTGCCACGAGTTTTTTGGAAAATGCAGAAAAGATAATGAAAATTTATTTTTTTTATGCAAAGTTGTCAATTAATAAGATATTTATCAACACACATCATAGACATACTTGTAATTACACCCCAAAACACATTCTTCTACTCCTCCTGAGTATGGGGATACCCCATGTGTGAGACTTTTTTCACAGCCTAGATCCATAGAGCGGCCCAAAATCCAAGGAGCGCCTTTGGGCTTTCAAGGAGCATAAACTACGCATCTAATTTCCTGACTCTACCTATTACATTTGTGGAGGCCCTGGAGCATCAGGACAGCAGAAACACCCACAAAATGACCCCCATTTTGGAAAGCAAACACTCCAAGATATTTTCTGAAAGGCATATGGAGTCTTTTGAAAATGTCATTTTTTTTGCCACAAGTTTTTGGAAAATTCAGGAAAGAAATTAAAATGTATTTATTTATTTTTTACGCAAAGTTGTCAATAAGATATTTCTCATACACATCATAGACATACTTATAATTACACCCCAAAACACATTCTGCTTCTCCTCCTGAGTATGGGGATACCCCATGTGTCAGACTTTTTTTCACAGTTTCGATCCATAGAGGGGTTTAAAATCCAAGGAGCACTTTTGGGCTTTCAAGGGGCATAAACTTCTAATTTCCTGAATACCTATCACAATCTATTGAAGATGTCATTTTTTTTTTTTTGCCACAAGTTTTTGGAAAACGCAGGAAAGAAAATTAGAGTATTTATTTTACACAAAAGTTGTCAATAAGATATTTCTAACACACATCATAGGCATGCTTAGAATTGCACCCCAAAACGCATTCTTTTTTGCCTCCCGAGCATGGGGATACCACATGTGTGAGACTTTTTCACAGCCTAGATCCATAGAGCGGCCCAAAATCCAAGTTGTCGATTAATTAGATATTTCTAACACACTTCATAGGCACACTTAGAATTACACCCCAAAACACATTCTTTTATGCCCCTGGAATATGGGGATACCACATGTGTGAGACTTTTTCACAGCCTAAATCCATAGAGTGGCCCAAAATCCAAGGAGCACCTTTGGGCTTTTAGGGAGCATAAACTACGCATCTAATTTCCTGACTCTACCTATTATATTTTTGAAGGCCCTGGAGCATCAGGACATCGGAAACACCCACAAAATGACCCTATTTTGGAAAGCAAACACTCCAAGGTATTTTTTGAAAGGCATACTGAGTTTTTTTGCCACACGTTTTTGGAAAACACAGGAAAGAAAATGAGAGTATTTATTTTATACAAAGTTGTCGATTAATAAGATATTTCTAACACACATCATAGGCATACTTAGAATTACACCCCAAAACACATTATTTTTTTGCCTCCCGAGTATGGGGATACCACATGTGTGAGACTTTCACAGCCTAGATCCATAGAGCAGCCCAAAATCCAAGGAGTACCTTTGGGCTTTCAAGGAGCATAAACTACATATCTAATTTGCTGACTCTACGTATTATATTTTTGGAGGCCCTGAAGCATTAGGACAGCGGAAACATCCACAAAATGTCCCCATTTTGTAAAGCAAATAGTTCAAGGTATTTTCTGAAAGGCATACTGAGTCTCTTGAAAATGTCACTTTTTGCCACAAGTTTTTTGGATAATGCAGGAAAGAAAATGAAAACATTTTTTTAATTTTTTTTTTAACGCAAGTTGTCAATTAATAAGATATTTATTAACACACATCATAGACATACTTGTAATTACACCCCAAAACACATTCTTCTGCTCCTCCTGAGTATGGGGATACCCCATGTGTGAGACTTTTTTCACAGCCTCGATCCATAGAGGGGCTCAAAATCCAAGGAGCACTTTTGGGCTTTCACGGGGCATAAACTTCTAATTTCCTGACTACCTATCACAATCTATTGAAGATGTTGTTATTTTTTTGCACAAGTTTTTGGAAAACGCAGGAAAGAAAATAAGAGTATTTATTTTACACAAAGTTGTCGATTAATAAGATATTTCGAACACACTTCATAGGCATACTTAGAATTACACCTCAAAACACATTTTTTTATGCCTCCAGAGTATGGGGATACCACGTGTGAGACTTTTTCACAGCCTAAATCCATAGAGCGGCCCAAAATCCAAGGAGCGCCTTTGGGCTTTCAGGGAGCATAAACTACGCATCTAATTTCCTGACTCTACCTATTATATTTTTGAAGGCCCTGGAGCATCAGGACAGCGGAAACACCCACAAAATGACCCTATTTTGGAAAGCAAACACTCCAAGGTATTTTTTTGAAAGGCATACTGAGTCTTTTGAAAATGTAATTTTTTGCCACAAGTTTTTTGGAAAATGCAGGAAAGATGATGTAAATGTATTTTTTTTTATGCAAAGTTGTCAATTAATAAGATATTTCTAACACACATCATAGACATACTTGTAATTACACACCAAAACACATTCTTCTACTCCTCCTGAGTATGGGGATACCGCATGTGTGAGATTTTTTTCACAGTCTAGCCACATAAAGGGAACCAACATCCAAGGAGTACCTTAAGGTGTTCTAGGGGCATAAACTACGCATCTAATTTTCTGACTCTACCAATCATGGAGCATCAGGACAGTAGAAACATCCATAAAATTACCATAATTTGGAAAGCAAACACTCCAAGGTATTTTCTGAAAGGCATGGGCGGTCTTTTGAAGATTTCACTTTTTTTGCCACAAGTTTTTGGAAAAAGAGGAAAAAAAATTAAAACATTTTTTTCACAAAGTTGTTACTTATTTCTCACACACATCATGGGCACACTTAGAATTACACCCCAAAACGAATTCCGCTACTCCAAAGTATGAAGACACCCCATGTTTGGGATCTTTTCACTGTTTGGACTGATTATGTACCGGGCATTGTATCTTCTGCATCACACAAATCAAAAAATTGTATCAAAACCAATGTAGTGTAAGTCCCCGTTCACACAAGGGCGACCTGTCAGGCGACTTAGCCATGGAAACATGGAGCCATGGAACCGTTCTAATAGGAGCGACTTAAGTCGCTCCGACTTAGAAAAAGGTTCCTGCACTACTTTGGGGCCACTTCAGAGCAGCTTGCATTGACTTCTATTAAAGAAGTCGTTTACAAGCCACGCTATGGTCACGCTGTGTGGGGCGACTTAAGAGTCGGACGACTTTGAAGCCGCCCCTGTGTGAACCTGGCTCTAAAGGTTGCCTCTATACAAGTGATCAGGGAATGTAGCTTAGTGTAGCGCCACCTATAGTAATCCCAGTTCCTATAAGCCATCAAAGTCTAGCCTACTGGTTTGTGGCTGCCCCCAGGCAGTGCCGGGACAAGATCATCTAGAGCCCAGGGGAAACATGCCAAACTGTGCCCCCCCAAGATGTATGAGCATTATGTGTCACCATCCCCCCCCGCTCAAAAAAAAAATGTTGCACTAATCTGCATCTAAATTCCGCCTCCTCCCAGTAAGAATCTTCTTCCCCTGCTGAAATCCCTCCCCCCCAGCACAAATGCCCCTCCAAATAAATAACCCTCCAGCACAAATCTACCCCTCAACCCCCCCCCCCACTCCAAATCCCCACTCCCAGCATGAATCCCCCTCCTAGCACAAATCCCCCCCCCAAAAAAAAATTCCCCTCCTAGCATAAATACCCCATTCATCCCTACTAGCACAAATCCCCCCAACAATAATTTCCCCACCTAGCATAATTCCCCTCCCCCTATACTATATCTCCTCTTCTAGTACAACCCCCCCTCCTCCTACCACAAATCTTCTTTCTCTAATCCCCCTCACAATACAAATACCCCTAAAACACCACTCCTAGCACACACACCCTCCCAAATTCCCCTCCTAGAACAATTCTTATGCCTTGCTGCCCCCCAAATTCCTCCTCCCAACTTACGTCCCTCCTATCTCCTTGTGGCACCCCCCCACCTCAAATGATATCACAGTGCCCAGGGCAGCTGCCCCTCCTGCCCACCCCTTGTCCCTACCCTGCCGCCAGGAATGCAATGCTCACTGGCCAGGAAGTACAGGAGGCTGAAGAAAGGAAGAACAAAAGAGTTCCTGTGGTTCCAGGAGTGCAGTTATCTGCAGGGGATGGGGACTGGTGTCTTGCAGGAATGTAGTCAATGGGATGGGCAAATGGGTCCATTTAGGCCGCAAGCAGAGACATGGTCAGCAAAACAGACAAAGGATCGGTCAAGGCAACAGGCAGAAACATGGTCAAAAAACAGGCCAAGGTTAGTACAGGCGGCAGGCAGAGGCAACACTGCACATGTGTGGCGGGGATCAGGAACACTGATTCTAGCTAGACTGGCCTGGAAACACTGTGGCTGGTGTGGTGGTGATCTTGAAACCTTGACTGTCTGCACTATTAGGGCTTGTTTACACATGAGGTCAAGGGACGGTTAAGTGAGTTCTAGAATATAGTGGGTTAGAAGAGGGAAACCCTGGGCTGAATATCCATACAGCCTCAGCCAATCCCTGGATGGCTGAGGGGATGACCAGCAGGGGGTTGAGGGTGTGTATAAATAGTCTGGGGACTGGAAACCCTGCCCTGTGCACTCCCTCATCCCCATTTACCTCCCCATCCCAACTTGCAGGTCACCTCCCCATCCCCAAAGTATAATGCACCCTGCTTCCTGCACTCCTTCACCCTCATTTACTTCCCCACCCCCACTTTCAGGTCACTTCCCGATCCTCAAAGTATAGTGCGCCCTGCCCTGTGCTCTCCCTCACCCCTATTTACTTCTCCATCCCTACTTGCAGGTCTCCGCCCCATCTCCAAAGTATAATGTACCCTGCTCTGTGCTCACCCCCATTTACTCCTCCATCCCCAATTTCAGGTCACTTTGCCTTCCCCAAAGCTTCCCCAAAGTATAATGCACCCTGCCCTGAGCACTCCTTCACCCTCATTTATTTCCCCATCCCCACTTTCAGGTTACCCCCCATCCCCAAAGTATAATGCACCCTACCCTGTGCATTTGCCACCCCCCCCATTTACTTACCCATCCCCGCTTTCAGGTCACTTCCCGATCCCCAAAGTATAATGCACCCTGCCCTATGTTCACCCTCGTTCCCATTTACTTCCCCTTCCCCACTTTCAGGTCACTTCCCCATCCCCAAAGTATAATGCACCCTGCTTCGTGCACTCCTTCACCCTCATTTACTTCCCCACCCCCACTTTCAGGTCACCCCCCCATCCCCAAAGTATAATGCACCCTACCCTGTGCATTTCCCACCCCCCCATTTACTTCCCCATCCCCACTTTCAGGTCACTTCCCGATCCTCAAAGTATAATGCGCCCTGCCCTGTGCTCTCCCTCACCCCTATTTACTTCTCCATCCCTACTTGCAGGTCTCCGCCCCATCTCCAAAGTATAATGTACCCTGCTCTGTGCTCACCCTCACCCCCATTTACTTCTGCATCCCCAATTTCAGGTCACTTTGCCTTCCCCAAAGCTTCCCCAAAGTATAATGCACCCTGCCCTGAGCACTCCTTCACCCTCATTTATTTCCCCATCCCCACTTTCAGGTCACCCCCCATCCCCAAAGTATAATGCACCCTACCCTGTGCATTTGCCACCCCTCCCCACCCCATTTATTTCCCCATCCCCACTTTCAGGTCACTTCCCCAAGGTATAATGCACCCTACCCTGTGCACTCCCCCCCCCCCCTATTTACTTCCCCATCCCCGCTTTCAGGTCACTTCCCGATCCCCAAAGTATAATGCACCCTGCCCTGTGCTCACCCTCATTCCCATTTACTTCCCCTTCCCCACTTTCAGGTCACTTCCCCATCCCCAAAGTATAATGCACCCTGCCCCGTGGTCTCCCTCACTCCCATTTACTTTCCAATCCCCTCTTTCAGGTCACCGCCCCATCCCCAAAAAGTATACTGCCACACTCCCATTTTTATAAATCGACTAAAATGTACTGGAGATTTTAGTCGACTAAAATACAACTAAAACGAAAATGGCATTTTAGTCAAAAGACTATGACTAAATTTGACATCAAAATTAACACCGGACCCAACCTAAAGGGCTGCTGTCCTTCTGGGCTGATTAGCCAAAGACTGCAGGCATTTCAAAGTAGTTCCAGCTCAGGGAGAGGCTGGGGGGCCTTCTTCTAAAGCTGCCGAGAGCAATTTGGAGGAAGTCTGCTGAGAACATGGCCTGAAGGCTCATAGTGCAGGGTATGGCTGGTACTGGAAGAAGGCATCCACGTACACGGTGACTCAGTAGGTAGAAGCTTAAGACAGAGAGATCCTAGAGACTGTTGCTGAACCCTGGGAGAGACTGTTCCAGTTGCTGGCTTTGTGGTGCTTCCATAGTGGGAGACCCCTGAGAAGTATGTCCACTATCTCTTATCACAGGAGGTCCACCCTGAAGTGTTAGCTACTACCAGAGACTGTCCTCTATTTCAGGTTGCACTAAATTGGATTATCACATGGCTTACCAAAAACCCAAACCAAGTTCTTCGAGCAATAAATTATAAAAAGGACCTCACTGCCTGGTTATTGTGTTGAGAGAGTGGGAATTCTGTATGCCTGGATGCTGTGCACCCAATAGGTAATAGATCGCAAAGAGCGGGACCCGCCAAAGGTCTGTGCACTACACTTACTAATCATAAAACCACTCTGTGTACCAAACCACTCCATTTTACTGTGCAACATTCCCTTCACCTCCGAGAACTCACCAGAGAGTTTTGACCCCTTATTACAGCAAGTGGGTCTGATGGCACTTTTCCCCTTGGGATGTTTCCACTGTGGCTCCACCAACTCACTTTATAACCTCATATCAGGCAGATAGAGGAAAGATCCACATTGCAAAAAAAAAAAAACATTTATTTAAAATAAATAGACAACATTAAAATGCAAACTCGCATGTTAAAGTGCATTTGCCAAACCAAAGCATCGAATCCTCTTGGCTAGCGGCTCCACTGTCTCTCCAGCTTTGTGGATTGAGCCTAATATCATGTATTGGAATTGCCAGTTTGCTTTTCATTCTATAGTCTCATATTTATGAATATAAAAATTCTTATCAAATTGTTGTTTTTTGTTTCGTTCTTTTATTGTCTGGATTTGATGTGAGGTAAAATCTGTGTGCGTAATCGTCAACCTTATAGAAGAATGGAACCCAAGACAAAGGGCAAAACGATGGAACGTAACATAGACAACGGTGGAACGCAAAGACAGGAAGTGATGTCAGGTACAGACAGGAAGTGATGTTGAGTATAAACAGGAAAATCCGAGCGAGGGGTGAGTCGGGAGGAAGTAGAGAGGAGACATTGCTGGAACTGGCACTAAAGGAGGTAATAAGATATTATTTTTTATATACAACCAGTAACCCCCCTGTCATGTCTGTCCTCTTCCTCCATAGTCACTGTGATGTGTAATATGGTTTATAGACCGTATACATCCTAAATATAGAGCCATTTATCCAACTGTCCATCCAGAGCCTCTGGTTTATAGACCAGATACATCCTAAATATAGAACCATTTATCCAACTGTCCATCCAGAGCCTCTGGTTTATAGACCAGATACATCCTAAATATAGAACCATTTATCCAACTGTCCATCCATAGCCTCTGGTTTATAGACCGGATACATCCTAAATATAGAACCATTTATCCAACTGTCCATCCAGAGCCTCTGGTTTATAGACCGGATACATCCTAAATATAGAACCATTTTTCCAAATCACATGACTACATAGATAAGGTGTTAAACTCTACCAGGTAGGTGAGGAGATTTCTGGGAGGTCACATGACATCACTCTTATCTCTAGTATTAATAAACACAGACCCGACTGGAGAGGTGAGGAGGATTCTGGGAATGTACTTAGTGATAATTTAATTGTGCACAGGATTGATAAAGTTGTCAAGAGGACATCTGGGCAGTTAAAAACAAACAGCCAATCCCATGATCCATCTGTAGAAGGACACAAGGATCTCTACAAGGACGTCATGATGGACAATCAGCCGCCCCTCACATCACCGGGTAAGAGGAGACTTTATTGTAAAGGAGAGAGCAGTACGGAGGCTCCACCTAGATCCCCCATCATCTGATAAACACATAGAAACAATGTATTCAGTCAGTGTGTGTGTTTCCTACAGATGGATCCAGGAATGGGAACCCACCAGAGAGATGTCCCCGTCCTCTGTATTCCCGGGATTCCACACAGGAAGGTCACACCATCCCTCACCATCATCAGGTAGATGTAGAGTAGAGTTGGAGCATCTACAACTTAAAAATGATTCCAAACTATATGAGATAATCATCTCTGATGTCTCTGGGTATTAGTGCTCTTGTTTTGAGGACAGTCTTTTTTTTATCATTTTGTGGTTTTAGGGTGAAGAACTGACAGATATAAAAGCTGAGGTGAAGGAGGAAGAGGAAGAGACCTATGTGATGGGGGATCAGCAATGTATCAAGGAGAATGTGGTTATGGTGACAATTAAAGAAGAGGAATCTTCTCCAGATATCAGTTCAAGTGAGTAATGAGGAGATGCTGTTCACATTTTACTTTTACAATGTTTAGGGTTTTAAAACAGTTTATAAACAACAGAAAATCAGGATGTTCTTTTCACTCTTTTGGCATTTCTTCTCTCTCTCTGGGATCATCTACTGTAGTGCTCAGTTTTCTGACAATGTTCTGTAGCATTACATACACTACTTTGGTGATGTCAGAAGTTGAACCCAAAACCCCTCCACTGCTGTACGTCACATCAATGGAATTTCAGTATTCTTTAATAAGTTGTAATTATTTTCACAAAATGAGGTGGAGTTAGGTCCATCAATAGGCTTCACCATACCAAGTTCATCAACGCACAAATACTGTTGCCCCATATGTTTTGGATATACTGCATAACTTATCTGGTTTATATTTCTTGTTGGCTGTTATGATCGTACCCAATTCAGTGCCAGAGCTCTATGAAAGCTTTAAATGCTGTACTGATATGTTTTTCTGCTGAATACAAGAAGTATAAAAACTAACATAACATATATTTAAACATTGCTTTCCAACAGATCCACAGCATTTTTGGAAGATCGATACATTGGAAAGACATCTTATTATATCTCCAGATTGTAACACAGAAGATAGTGATGTTGGAAAATATTCAAAGGTAACATTTTACCAACTAGCAAAATCAATGGAGCCTTCTAATCCTGAGGAATCTTCTAATAAACCCCATACTGTGACTTCAGATGTCCATCTAAGGTCAATGGGTCCTTCTTATCCTGAAGAATCTTCTGATAAATCCCATAGTATGACTTCAGATGTCCATCTAAGATCCATGGATCCATCTATTTTTGAAGCATCTTCTGATAAATCCCATACTATGACTTCAGATGTCCATCTAAGGTCAATGGATCCTTTTAATCCCGAGGAATCTTTGGCTAAACCCCATTCTTTGACTTCATATGTCCATCTAAGATCAGCGGATCCTTCTAATTTTGAGGCATCTTCTAATAAACCCTACGCTATGACTTCAGATGTCCTTCTAAGGTCAATGGATCCTTTTAAACCTGAGGAATCTTTGGATAAACCCCCTACTATGACTTCATATGTCCATTTAAGATCAATGGATCCTTCTAATCCCGAGGAATCTTCTGATAAATTCCATACTATGACTTCAGATGTCTATCTAAGATCAACGGATCCGTCTAATCCTGAGGAATCCTCTCATAAATCTCATACTATTGCTTCAGATGTCTACCTAAGATCAATGGATCCCTCTAATCCTAAGGAATATTCTAATAAGTCTCATACTATGACTTCATATGTCCATCTAAGATCAATAGATCCTTCTAATCCCGAGGAATCTTCTGATAAATCCCATACTATGACTTCAGATGTCCATCTAAGATCAATGGATCCTTCTAATCCTGAGAAATCCTCTCATAAATCTCATACTATTGCTTCAGATGTCTACCTAAGATCAATGGATCCTCCTAATCCCAAGGAATCTTCTAATAAATCTCATACTGTGACTTCAGATGTCTACATAAGATCAATGGATCCTTCTAATCCTGAGGAGTCATTTCATAAATCCCATGCTATGGCTTCAGATGTCTATCTAAGAACAATGGATCCTCCTAATCCTGAGACTTTTTCTGATAAATCCCATACTATGACTTCAGATGTCCATCTAGATTCTCACAGTGCTCACAGATCAATAGATCCAACCAATCCCACTAAATCTTCTATACGCCATGAGGGAGTTCACACAGGAGAGAGTTCATTGACAGGTTCAGTGTGTGGGAAAACTTTTACAGAAAACAAAAACCTTCTTACACACCAGAGAACTCACACAGTTGAGCATCCTTATTTATGTTCAGAGTGCGGGAAATGTTTTACTCAGATAGGACCACTTTTTGAACACCAGCAAATTCACACAGATGAGGGTCCTTTCCCTTGTTCAGAGTGTGGGAAATGTTTCACTATAAAGGAAAAGCTTATTGCGCACCAGAGAACTCACACTGGTGAGCATCCGTTTTCAGAGTGCAAAAAATGTTTTACACAAAAAATCTCCCTTCTTAGACACCAGAGAAGTCACACAGGTGAGTGTCCTTTTTCGTGTTCAGAGTGCGGGAAAGGCTTCACTAGCAAAGGAGACCTTCTTAGACAGCAGAGGTGTCACATGAGAGAGCGCCCCTATTCATGTTCAGAGTGCGGGAAATGTTTTACTCTGAAAGGAGACCTTGTTAGACACCAGAGAATTCATACGGGCGAGCGTCCTTATTCATGTTTAGAGTGCGGGAAATGTTTCACTCGGAAAGGGGCACTTTTCAAACACCAGAGCATTCATACGGGTGAGGGTCCCTTGCCTTGTTTAGAGTGCAGCAAATCTTTCACTCACGAAGGAAGCCTTAGTAGACACCAGAAAATTCACACGGCTGAGCGTACTTTCCCTTGTTCAGAATGCGGCAAATCTTTCATTAAAAAGGAAAAGCTGATAGTACACCAAAGAACTCACACGGGCGAGCGTCCTTTTTCCTGTTCAGAGTGCGGGAAGTGTTTCACACAGAAAATCTCCCTTCTTATACACCAGAGAAATCACACGGGCGAGCGTCCTTTTTCCTGTTCAGAGTGCAAGAAATGTTTCACCAACAAAGGAGACCTTGTCAGACACGAGAGAATTCACACGGGCGAGCGCCCCTATTCGTGTTCAGAGTGCGGAAAATGTTTCACCGTGAAAGGAGACCTGGTCAGACACCAGAGAATACACACGGGGGAGCGTCCTTATTCGTGTTCAGAGTGCGGGATATGTTTCACTCAGAAAGGAGACCTTGCGAAGCACCTGAGGATTCACACGGGCGAGCGCCCTTATTCATGTTCACAGTGCGGGAAATGTTTTACCGAGAAAGGAGACCTCGTTAGACACCAGAGAATTCACACGGGCGACCGTCCCTATTCGTGTTCAGAGTGCGGGAAACGTTTCACTGAAAGAGGAGACCTTGTTAGACACCAGAGAATTCACACTGGGGAACGTCTCTTTTCATGTTGAGAGCGGTTTCTTACATACCCGAGAAGAGGCCATGAAGCGTCTTCACCGGTGGCAGCCCATCCATATAGGGAGCCCCCCCAATCCATGCGCCTAGCCCCTAATCTCCATACAGGGCGCCAGATGCCTGGATTTCATAGGTTGTTTTTTTTTTTTTTTTTGGAAGCACATGATTAGATCCTGAGGCCCTAACTGGCTTCAAAAAAGGCATTAATATTCTCTATTGTCTTCCTGATTCTCCTCCCAGCCAATCAGAGTGCGGGGCCTGTGACCCCGATTGGCCAGGGAGTCTCAGGACCCACTTGGGACTCCCTGGCCAATCAGGTCTCAAGACCCACTTAGAACTCCCTGGCCAATCGGGTCTCAAGACCCACTTAGGACTCCCTGGCCAATCGGGTCTCAGGACCCCACTTAGGACTCCCTGGCCAATCGGGTCTCAGGACCCCACTTAGGACTTCCTGGCCAATCTGGTCTCAGGACCCCACTTAGGACTCCCTGGCCAATCGGGTCTCAGGACCCCACTTAGGACTCCCTGGCCAATTGGGTCTCAGGACCCCACTTAGGACTCCCTGGCCAATCAGGTCTCAGGACCCACTTAGGACTCCCTGGCCAATTGGGTCTCAGTACCCACTTAGGACTCCCTGGCCAATCGGGTCTCAGGACTCACTGAGGACTCCCTGGCCAATCGGGTCTCAGGACCCCACTTAGGACTCCCTGGCCAATCGGGTCTCAGGAACAACCTAGGACTCCCTGGCCAATCGGGTATCAGGACCCCACTTAGGATTCCCTGGCCAATCGGGTCTCAGGAACAACCTAGGACTCCCTGGCCAATCGGGTCTCAGGACCCCACTTAGGACTCCCTGGCCAATCGGGTCTCAGGAACAACCTAGGACTCCCTGGCCAATCGGGTCTCAGGACCCCACTTAGGACTCCCTGGCCAATCGGGTCTCAGGAACAACCTAGGACTCCCTGGCCAATCGGGTCTCAGGACCCCACTTAGGACTTCCTGGCCAATCTGGTCTCAGGACCCCACTTAGGACTCCCTGGCCAATCGGGTCTCAGGACCCCACTTAGGACTCCCTGGCCAATCGGGTCTCAGGACCCCACTTAGGACTCCCTGGCCAATCGGGTCTCAGGACCCCACTTAGGACTCCCTGGCCAATTGGGTCTCAGGACCCCACTTAGGACTCCCTGGCCAATCGAGTCTCAGGACCCCACTTAGGACTCCCTGGCCAATCAGGTCTCAGGACCCACTTAGGACTCCCTGGCCAATTGGGTCTCAGGACCCCACTTAGGACTCCCTGGCCAATCAGGTCTCAGGACCCACTTAGGACTCCCTGGCCAATTGGGTCTCAGTACCCACTTAGGACTCCCTGGACAATCGGGTCTCAGGACTCACTGAGGACTCCCTGGCCAATCGGGTCTCAGGACCCCACTTAGGACTCCCTGGCCAATCGGGTCTCAGGAACAACTTAGGACTCCCTGGCCAATCAGGTCTCAGGACCCCACTTAGGACTCCCTGGCCAATCAGGTCTCAGGACCCCACTTCCTGTTCGACTGGGAGGAGAAGCAAGGACTGCTCAGGCCGGGAGGAGAAGCCATGGCTCTTCCCTCGGCTGGAGCGAGGAGCAGCAGCCCTACCACAGAACCTCCTTGTCTTCTAAGGTAAGGCCGCCTTCCCATCTGTCTCCTGCAGGGGGGGGTTGTGGTGGTGCAAATGAGGGGGGGGGAAGTTTTGTTTGCCGCCCCCCAAAATATTGAGCACCAGCTGCCACTGGTCTTCACTGCTTTCAGACTGAAGGAAATGTTCAATTATAGGAATTATGTCCTAGTATGAATTACACTTATGCAAACGGCACCATGGAAATTGCCCAAAATATGGGCAATACGATGGCAAATGTAAGATGGGGGGGGGGTAGCGCATGGACAATGATGAAACTCTGTGGGGCAACAAACGAGCAACTGGGATAATATATGGATGATTGTATTAATATACGCAAAGGAAACAAGCTATGGAAGCAATAAAATGTAGCAATGAAAACTGGATCCTGGTCTGCACGTAATTTTTGTATTCTGCTCAAAGGTGTGTATATGGGTCTAGCCTACTGGATGCAAAAAAGATCCATTTCAAAAATGTACCAAACACATAACATCCAATCTTGATTTTCACCCTTACATCAGTAGTAATTAGGGTATCTGCAGGGCATTCATACATAGGTGTTCAGTGCAGAAGGATCAGAGAATGTAACGTGGAGGAGAACTGTTGGGAGAATGTAGTGTAGATGGTGGAGGAGATCTGTCGGAGAATGTAGTGTGGATGGTGGAGGAGATCTGTCAGAGAATGTAGTGTGGATGGTAGAGGAGATCTGTCGGAGAATGTAGTGTGGATGGTGGAGGAGAACTGTTGGAGAATGTAGTGGGGATGGTGGAGGAGAGATGTCGGAGAATGTAGTGTGGATGGTGGGAGGAGATCTGTCGGAGAATGTAGTGTGGATGGTGGAGGAGATCTGTCGGAGAATGTAGTGTGGATGGTGGAGGAGAGCTGTCGGAGAATGTAGTGTAGATGGTGGAGGAGATCTGTCGGAGAATGTAGTGTGGATGGTGGAGGAGAGCTGTCGGAGAATGTAGTGTGGATGGTGGAGGAGATCTGTCGGAGAATGTAGTGTGGATGGTGGGAGGAGAGCTGTTGGAGAATGTAGTGTGGATGGTGGAGGAGAGCTGTCGGAGAATGTAGTGTGGATGGTGGAGGAGATCTGTCGGAGAATGTAGTGTGGATGGTGGAGGAGATCTGTCGGAGAATGTAGTGTGGATGGTGGAGGAGATCTGTCGGAGAATGTAGCGTAGATGGTGGAGGAGATCTGTCAGAGAATGTAGTGTTGATGGTGGAGGAGATCTGTCGAAGAATGTAGTGTGGATGGTGGGAGTAGAGCTGTCGGAGAATGTAGTGTGGATGGTGGAGGAGAGCTGTCGGAGAATGTAGTGTGGATGGTGGAGGAGAGCTGTCGGAGAATGTAATGTGGATGGTGGGAGGAGATCTGTCGGAGAATGTAGTGTGGATGGTGGAGGAGATCTGTCGGAGAATGTAGTGTGGATGGTGGAGGAGATCTATCTGAGAATGTAGTGTGGATGGTGGAGGAGATCTGTCGGAGAATGTAGCGTAGATGGTGGAGGAGATCTGTCAGAGAATGTAGTGTTGATGGTGGAGGAGATCTGTCGGAGAATGTAGTGTGGATGGTGGGAGTAGAGCTGTCGGAGAATGTAGTGTGGATGGTGGAGGAGAGCTGTCGAAGAATGTAGTGTGGATGGTGGAGGAGAGCTGTCGGAGAATGTAGTTTGGATGGTGGAGGAGATCTGTCGGAGAATGTAGCGTAGATGGTGGAGGAGATCTGTCAGAGAATGTAGTGTTGATGGTGGAGGAGATCTGTCGAAGAATGTAGTGTGGATGGTGGAGGAGAGCTGTCGGAGAATGTAGTTTGGATGGTGGAGGAGATCTGTCGGAGAATGTAGTGTGGATGGTGGGAGGAGATCTGTCGGAGAATGTAGTGTGGATGGTGGAGGATATCTGTCGGAGAATGTAGTGTGGATGGTGGGAGGAGATCTGTCGGAGAATGTAGTGTGGATGGTGGAGGAGATCTGTCTGAGAATGTAGTGTGGATGGTGGAGGAGATCTGTCGGAGAATGTAGTGTGGATGGTGGAGGAGATCTGTCGGAGAATGTAGCGTAGATGGTGGAGGAGATCTGTCAGAGAATGTAGTGTGGATGGTGGAGGAGATCTGTCGAAGAATGTAGTGTGGATGGTGGAGGAGAGCTGTCGGAGAATGTAGTGTGGATGGTGGAGGAGAGCTGTGTTGAGTCCTACATTTCCTCTACTAGTACATTCATTCCTGGTGGTAAAATCCTCCGGCAGTGAAAGTGAAAGCTCCAATCTGTGGTATAACGCTAAGTTCACACCTTAGCGTTTTATGCAGCTGTATTTGCGTGGGTATTTTCATTGCAGTTGGGTGTGGGAATCGCAGCCACATGCAGAGAAGGGAACCTAGGGTAAATCTGTGCTGTGATCAGCTGGTCGGGGCTGAGGACTCTGATCTGGGCTCTACTCTATACACTGAGCACTTACCGGAGACACTGAATCCCCGGTAAGAAGCGGAAGTTTTGTCTCTTTTCATAATGATAGGAAGCTGGATCATCCATGATATAGAGAAACCGTACAAGAAACATTGACACTGATCACTTGTGTGTACATTTAGTAATAAAAGACATGACAGACAATAATTAATGGATCCCGTGTAATCAAATTAAGACATTGTCAATAATTCATATATTAATACAATTACTGAGTGTACTATCATTTTTATTCATCAATTTGATTTTTTTTCCATACTTTGTTTTCACTTTTATAAAAAATATAAAGTATAATCTGTTAGTGTAATCATTGATATAACCCAATAGGAAAATGGACCTTGAAGCAGGGGGGCAAGGTGATGGAACGTTGTATAAAGTGCAGTATTTATATTCACCACAAGGTGGTGATCTCACGTATTGTCAGTGGAACGCAAAGACAGGAAGTGATGTCAGGTTTAGACAGGAAGTTATGTAAGAATATAAACAGGAAATTCCAGGTGAGAGGCGAATTCGGAGGAAGTAGAGAGTAGACGTTGCTGGAAGCCGCAGCAGAGGAGGTAATAAGATATTATTTTCTATTTACTCCCAGTAACCCCCCCGTCATGTCCGTCCTCTTCCTCTTTATTTATTGTGATGTCCTTCATGGTATATAGACCAGATACACCCTAAATATAGAACCATTTATCCAACTGTCCATCCAAAGCCTCTGGTTTATAGACCGGATACATCCTAAATATAGAACCATTCATCCAACTGTCCATCCAGAGCCTCTGGTTTATAGACCAGATACATCCTAAATATAGAACCATTTATCCAACTGTCCATCCAGAGCCTCTGGTTTATAGACCAGATACATCCTAAATATAGAACCATTTATCCAACTGTACATTCGGAGCCTCTGGTTTATAGACCGGATACATCCTAAATATAGAACCATTTATCCAACTGTCCATCCAGAGCCTCTGGTTTATAGACCAGATACATCCTAAATTTAGAGCCATTTATCCAACTGTCCATCCAGAGCCTCTGGTTTATAGACCGGATACATCCTAAATATAGAACCATTTATCCAACTGTCCATCCAAAGCCTCTGGTTTATAGACCAGATACACCCTAAATATAGAACCATTTATCCAACTGTCCATCCAGAGCCTCTGGTTTATAGTATAGGTATAGAATAAATATCATACCAATTTGTAGAGTGCATGAAGTGATGTCAGGTTTGTTACCCCCTTGAGGTTGTAGACGTTGTTTAGAATTGTGTTGTGCCTCCATACAACATATTTCGGTAATGGTCCTAAACACTAATTTATCATTTGGGGGCATGGTTGGGGGGGGGGGGGGGCGCAGCACTGGGGCCGTATGTCCATCCCATGGACTCTTCTTGTTCGGTGTATGTTGAGCTGTCATTCGGTGAGCAGTACAGTTGGGGGTCAGTGGTGTACTCCAGGTCCACCTGGTTTTTAATTCCAGTGGGCATCGTAAGGAGGGATTTACCATGATTGATGATGTTTGGGGGGGATTTAAATTGTTTTAATAAAGGACTTGTCAAATGTTTGGGTCTTTTATTTTTGGGTTACTTTTTTTTTTTTTTGGAGGAATGAGTAGTAGTAGTGTGTACCCCTTACTCATTCACATAGTGGGTGCCAGTTTCTTGGGACCTCCTTATTTTTAAAGGGGATTCCAGATTCTGATAAGCCCGGCACCCACAGACCCCCCACAACCACAGTTATGGGGAAGAGGCCCTAGTCCTCATCAACATGGGGCAAGGTACTTTGCTGTCCATGTTGAGGTTATGTGTCCTGGTTTGGTTAAATTTGGGTGAGGGAGGGGGCACTCTCATCCCCTCCCATTTCTTGGCTAGTCAGGGTCTAGTATGGGGGGCCTCACACTGTTGTTTTTTTTTTTTTTTTTTTTTTGCATGAGTTACCGCCTTAACACTTAGACTTAAAGGGTCCGGTATATATTTTTTTCACTCATCACAAACTGTTCATCCCTTTTAAAAAAGACCCACCTAACTAGGGAGGTGATGAGGATTCCAGGGATTTACCCGGGGATCATTTATTACTGTCTCTTTTGCAATAGGTTTTAATGAAGTAGCGAAGAGGACATCTAAGCAGTTGAAAACCAGCTGCGAACTCCATGATCCACCTGGGGACACCAGGATCTCTACAAGGACGTCGTGATGGATAATCAGCCGCCCCTCACATCACCGGGTAAGAGGAGACTTTATTGTAAAGGAGAGAGCAGTACGGAGGGTCCACCTAGATCCCCCATCATCTGATAAACACATAGAAACAATGTATTCAGTCAGTGTGTGTGTTTCCTACAGATGGACCCAGTAATGGGAACCCACCAGAGAGATGTCCCCGTCCTCTGTATTCCACACAGGAAGGTGACACCATCCCTCACCATCATCAGGTAGATGAGGAACAATCTCTGATAGTATCATTAGGATCTGTACATTATCTGCATTGTTACAATTGATGTCATTTTTATTATATATTCAGAGTGGAAACCTGAGAGATCCTAAAGTTGAGGTTAAAGAAGAGATAAAAGAGGAGTATGGGGTGATGGAGGAGTTTCCAAAAGGACACAAAGATCTGTTCCAGGACACCATGGTGGAGTCATCCAGCTACAGAAACCCACCAGAGAGATGTCCCCGTCCTCTGTATTCCCGGGATTCCACACAGGAAGATCCCACCATCCCTCACCATCATCAGGTAGCTAAGGAACAATCACCGATAGTTAAATTGTATTCTATATATTATCAGCCGCATTACTGCAATTAATTTATTGTTATATATTCAGAAAGGAGATCTGAGCAATTTTAATATAATTGTTAAAGAAGAGTTAAAAGCGGAGGAGTATGAGGAGGACAGTTTGATGGAAAAGTTTTCAGAAAGACACAAGGGTCCCAACAAGAACATCATGATGGAGTCATCCAGTAATGAAAACCCACCAGAGAGATGTCCCCGTCCTCTGTATTCCCAGAATTCCACACAGGAAGGTCACATCATCCCTCACCATCATCAGGTAGGTGAGGTTGGAACATCTCTGACTTAAAAACGATTCCAAACCAAAGGAGATCATCTTCTTTGAGGTCTCCAGGTATTGGTGCTTATGATTTGAGGATGTTGCTTTTTTTTTTTTTCTTTTTTTTTATCATTTTGTGGTTTTAGGGTGAAGAACTGGTTGATATAAAAGTTGAGGTGAAGAAGAAAGAAGAAGAGACGTATGTGACGGGTGATCAGCAATGTACGGAGGAGGACGTGGTTATGGTGACAATCAAAGAGGAGGAATCTTCTGTAGATATTAGCGCAGGTAATTAGCGAGTAGAAACTGTTCATATTTCACTTTTATGCTCTGTTCACATCTAGGCGTATGGGGGGTGACAACTGCTGTAAAACGCGCGAACAGAATCGTGGGGCGCCCGTCGCCCAGAAGAAGCTCCTGTATTGCTTTTGGGCGACAGGCGTCCCGTGATTCTGTTTGCGCATTTTTACAGCCATTGTCGCCTGATTAATCGCGAAAAAATTGCACCGTATATTGAAATCGATGGGCAACATACGGGCGTCCCACGATTTGCCGCTATTGCGACCGTGATTCTGCCCGTGATTCGAAACGCGGAAATTTGAACAGAACCTTACACATTTAAGGAATGGAAAGAGATTAAAAAAAACATTGGTGGGTCAGAGGACCTTCGCAGCCACGTGTCTCAAACAAATGAGGTGAAGGTCCGGGAAAACCAAATGAAAGGTCCATTTCCAATCCATAATATAATGTCATGTTCCCAACAAATGATGAGGAGATACTGTACACCATATGAAAGGTCCATCTCCATTCCTCAATATAATGTCATGTTCCCAACAAAATGATGAGGAGATACTGTACACCATATGAAGGGTCCATCTCCATTCCTCAATATAACGTCATGTTCCCAACAAATGATGAGGAGATACTGTACACCATATGAAAGGTCCATCTCCATTCCTCAATATAATGTCATGTTCCCAACAAATGAGGAGGAGATACTGTACACCATATGAAAGGTCCATCTCCATTCCTCAATATAATGTCATGTTCCCAACAAATGAGGAGGAGATAATGTACACCGTATGAAAGGTCCATCTCCATTCCTCGGTATAATGTCATGTCAGTGTACCATGATTGTTTTTTAAGCACTTTATCTAAATTTGTGTTTTTCTTGATTGATATTACGATTGTACACGCTTTTATTCTTAAATCCCAAACCTTTTTCTTCCGGCAGATAGACACGAGTCCCGCGAGAGGACACGCAAAGAGGAGAATCCATTTTCATGTCCGGAGTGCGGAAAGTCTTTTCGATTAAAATCACTACTTGTAAGACACCAAAGACGTCACACGGACGAGCGGCCCTACTCCTGTTCTGAGTGCGGGAAATCTTTTAAAAACAAATCGGAGCTTGTCCGACATATGAAGAATCACACGGACGTGAGGCCGTTCTCCTGTCCGGATTGCGATCAGTCCTTCAAGAGGAAATGTCACCTGACGACGCATCTCAGAGTTCACACAGGCGACACTCCCTTTCTATGCGTCCATTGTGGAAAAGGTTTCACGTCGAGATCGCAACTTGGCAGACATCTAAGAAGTCACACCGGAGTGCGGCCCTATTCGTGTTCAGAGTGCGGGAAGTCGTTCACCGAGAAGTTCATGCTTGTCCATCATATCAGAGTTCACACCGGCGAGAGGCCCTTTTCATGCTCGGAGTGCGGTCAACGTTTTAAAGTGAAAAGTGTTCTGATGGGACATATGAGAGTCCACACAAAAGAGGCCCCCTTCCCGTGTCCTGTGTGCGGGAAGTGTTTTACGCGGAAAGATATCCTCAACATACACAAGCTTAGCCACTCGGAGAAATTGCCGTACACGTGTGAGGAGTGCGGGAAAGGTTTTACGTGGAAGAATACCTTCATTAGTCACCAGAAGACTCACAACCGGGAGCGCCCTTTTTCCTGTCCAGATTGCGGCAAATGCTTCAGCCAAACAACGGCTCTTTCGCAGCATCAGATACTTCACGTAGACGAAGGTTCTTTGTCCTGCTCGGAGTGCGGAAAAGCGTTTAAGACAAAGTATGAACTCCGAGTACATCGGAGGGTTCACGCGGGTCAGGAGGTCTTTCCCTGCTCGGAGTGTGACAAATGTTTCTCACGGAAAGGTCACCTTCTTATCCACCAGAGAAGTCACACGGGTGAATGTCCTTTTCCATGTTCAGAGTGCGGCAAGTCCTTCTCGCGGAAAGTTCAACTTGTTAGACATCAGAGAAGTCACACCGGCGAGCGTCCCTTTTCGTGTTCGGAGTGCGGGAAAAGTTTCACTCAGAAGGTGCACCTTATTACCCACCAGAAGAGTCACGAGGGCGAGCGTCCCTTTTCTTGTCCGGAGTGCCAGATGTCCTTCAAAACGAAATCCGAGCTCCTCCTGCACCAGAGAGGTCACACCGGCGAGCAGGTCTTCCCCTGCTTGGAGTGCGAGAAGTCGTTCCTTACCAAGTGGCAGCTTGTTGAGCACCAGAGGGTTCACACCGGTGAAAAGCCATTTTCCTGCTCCGAGTGCAGCAAACAATTTTCGCACAAAGCGAGCCTAAAAATGCATCAGAAACTCCACACTGGTGAGAAGCCGTTTTGCTGCTCGGCGTGCGGGAAATGTTTTGTACGGAAAGAGCATCTAACTAAACACCAGAGAACGCACACCCGCTGAAGCCAAAGTTTTTCAACCTTTTTGTGGGCTGAATTGTTATATTCATTAAACAGTTGTATCGCCAAGATATGGGGTTGGTCACCTAATGGCTCGTTGATTGTTGATGTCCTGGGACTCCTTGGGATGTTTCCGCTCCTTGTTCCCAACAATTACCCTTAACTGGAAACTCCAAGCTCAGTCATTTGGAGGGGTGGACTTGTGGTGTATGTGGAATTTTGTCCTTTATCTTGTATCAGAGATTTTGCACTTCCCTTTGTGTATTTAGGGGGCAGAAACGAGCAAACTCCTCAAACCTCAACATCAAGACACCATGAGATTGATTTACTAAGACTAGAGAGTGCAGCTCTGCATAGAAACCAATCGACTTCCATGTTTTTTTTTGTCAACGATTAATTGAAGATACTGTACACCATATAGAAGGTCCATCTCCATTCCTCAATATAACGTCATGTTCCCAACAAATGATGAGGAGATACTGTACACCATATGAAAGGTCCATCTCCATTCCTCAATATAACGTCATGTTCCCAACAAATGATGAGGAGATACTGTACACCATATGAAAGGTCCATCTTCATTCCTCAATATAACGTCATGTTCCCAACAAATGATGAGGAGATACTGTACACCATATGAAAGGTCCATCTCCATTCCTCAATATAACGTCATGTTCCCAACACATGAGGAGGAGATACTGTACACCATATGAAAGGTCCATCTCCATTCCTCAATATAACGTCATGTTCCCAACAAATGAGGAGGAGATACTGTACACCATATGAAAGGTCCATCTCCATTCCTCAATATAACGTCATGTTCCCAACAAATGAGGAGGAGATACTGTACACCATATGAAAGGTCCATCTCCATTCCTTAATATAACGTCATGTTCCCAACAAATGAGGAGGAGATACTGTACACCATATGAAAGGTCCATCTCCATTCCTCAATATAACGTCATGTTCCCAACAAATATTGGATACCGTACACAATATGAAAGGTCCATCTCTATTCCTCAATATAATGTCATATTCCCAACAACTGAGGAGGAGATACTGTAGAGCAGTGGTTCTCAACCCTGTCCTCAATTCCCCCCCAACAGGCCATGTTTGTAGGTTTTCCTTTTATCTTGCACAGGTGCTTTAAATCAGAGTCAATGGCTTGGTATTTTGGACAGCTATTTTATATAAGAGAAACTTCCAAAACAATGGCCTGTTGGGGGTACTTGAGGACCACTGCTGTACACCATATGAAAGGTCCACCTCCATTCCTCAATGTAACGTCATGTTCCCAACAAATGAGGAGGAGATACTGTACACCATATAAAAGGTCCACCTCCATTTCTCAATATATTGTCATGTTCCCAACAAATGAGGAGGAGATACCGTACACCATATGAAAGGTCCATCTCCATTCCTCAATATAATGTCATGTTCCCAACAAATGAGGTGGAGATGCTGTTGACCATATGAAAGGTCCATCTCCATTCCTCAATATAATGTCATGTTCCCAACAAATGAGGAGGAGATACTGTACACCATATGAAAGGTCCATCTTCATTCCTCAATATAACGCCATGTTCCCAACAAATAAGGAGGAGATCTTCTACTCCTTTGGAAGAAGAAACATTCCTGATTATGGTACAGGTCTTGTCAGCACTCCTTTGTTTTGTGGTTGAGTGGACTTTAGTTGGTACAACCACTTACCAATTCAAGTAATTGTGTTTTGTTACAAGGTGCCTTTACGGATACAAAATGTGACATGAAAACCGTTCACTTGTTATTGTTTATCCTAATTTTGACAAAAAAATAAAATAAATCTTGTTGCATTAGTTATTGAAGGGTAGATGATACACCAGTATTGGTTTTTGGCCATGGCAGGCTTCTATCTGATCAACCAAAGAGTAGTCTTAAGAACCATGGTAACTCAAATCAACCAATGTTGTTGTTCCCTCTAGTCTAGCAATCCCCAACCTCCCTCGGGCGAATGGAGTTGGGGGTGCTGCCTGTCAGCTTGGGGGAGGGGGAGGGGGGTTGCAGCCTTTCCCCTCGAGGGGGGGGGGGGTGAGGGGTGTAGCCTGTCACCTTAAGTCAGCTCACTGGCCTCGCCATTGCTCTGTGACAGTGATGATCCTGTCCCCGGTGTGGCTCTCCTCCCTCCTTTTCTCTACCTTCTCTTCTTCTCCCCCTTGTCCTCATCTCTGTTCCTCTTCTTCCTGATGTGACCACAGAGTAGTGGTGCTGGGAGAAGGGGAGCGAGCGCCCTCTGGTGGTTGGAGGGCGACAGTGCCAGTTGAGCTGGCTCACTCTCACGCCTTCCACCCCCCTGCTGCATAACCTGGCCCCCAACAGGCCACGGACCGGAACTGGTCTGCAGCCTTGTGGGTTGGGGACCTCAGCTGTAGTTGGTTGGAGTTCTTTTTATTGAATGTCTTCAGTTTGGATAAATGCCTTAATTGATTGCATGGAAGAGAACGGGGGGGATGGGAGGGGGCTTTGTCAGGGTGGCATGTGCCTGCTTGTCCAGTACTAAAAGGATGTACTGGATTGTTGGACCTGAGCACAGATGCTTCACCATGCCGATATTGATTAGAGCAGGACCTGCAGTCAGTAAGACATGGTGGGCATTATCTATATCTATCTGCTTATTCAGACCTGCAACCACCTGGCAGTCTGGTCCTGGAAGTCTTCCAGCACCAATTTCCTTTGCGACTCTGAGATGTCATTTGATCGAACGCTGAGGGCTGCAGAAGAAGCTGGTGGTGAAAAATGGAAAGATGTCTCACAAAAATCAATGTCCATTGGGAACAATCTCCTCTTTATAATGCCCACCCAACACTGCAGCACCATGGCACGCTTGGCACGCTTGGCACAGCACACTTTCTTAAGCTCACAGAGCTCTGCCATGAATGTGTAGCCCCCTTGTCTTCAACAGGGGCTACTATGTAAATTTACTATAAAAAAGTATAAGTGCAGCGCTAGATAAGTGCCATAAATAATGAAATAAGTGTATAATAAAGTGCAATAGTGCTAGATAAATACAATATTATTGTGGTGTTGTACAGATGCACTGATAGCAATATAGTGATATCAAATACCCATATAAATAATTATACTAATAAGGTGCAAATAGTAATAAAAAGTCCATTAACAAAGTATAAAAGTTCGTAAGTGAAGATATCCGTATGGAAATTAGATGACTATGGATCAAAAACTCTTCCACCAGTGTTGCCCGTCACCTGAAGGTAAAAGATGGAGGCTTACCAGAAAGCCTGCGACCGCCCTTATTCAGGGGGGTCAAAACAGGCTCAGTAGATCAGTCAGGAACCACAGGAACACTTTAGGATCTTTTAAACTTCCCTCCAAGGCAGCCGGTCAGTGTGGATAGAAGGCACCTAAATAACATGTTCCCAGGAAATCATCCCTATGTTACATGTTATCCAACAGGTCCGGCATGGAACAGGAAAAAAGAAGAAGGGAAGGTTCCAATCGTGTAAAACTTCGGTAATTTATTTAAAATAATCAAGTAAAAAACTCCTTGCAAGGAATAAAAACGGCTCTGCTAGTATCAAACACAAGACGCGCATGCGCGATGCGTACGAGCGTGACAACCCTACGACCGTTTCGTCACAACTGACGTCATCAGGGGTACCGCCACTTTTGGTTGGACTGCAAGCCGCAATCCCAGCCCCACTCTGCTCTCTTGCTTCTGGATAGGCCCTCACACAGCCTGGCAACCAGACGCCCCCAGGATAGGCCCAATCTCCGGCCTAGCAACCCGGGCAGTACAACACACATCCACCCAGACTGCCGTCCAGGTGGCACAGAACACCAATCACCTGACTCCACCCAAATATATAGGCTCTCCCAGCAGGCCAAGGGATTCAAGAAAACCCCTGCCCATTGGCTGAGATTACCCATAATCTGACCTTAGTTTGCCCTTCTCGTATCTAGTACCACCAAGTACCCGGCCACCTAGTCTTAGAACAACACAGAGCTCTCCTCTGACAGCAGCAATGTGCCGGGTTTTGTTCCCCCTGCTAAGCAGGGATATAAACCGGCACATCCCTAAGTAAAATCACCTCACATTACACAAACCCTTTGATTGCCCCAGATGTTAACCCCCTTCCAAGCCAGTGTCATCAGTACAGTGACAGTATATAGTATTATCACTGCAATAACGGCACTGGCGATGTCAGTGAAAGTTAGCCAGTTCCCACAAAGTGTCAGTTAGTGTACAAGCTCCTGCTGTGTACAATCACATTGTGTGCAGGCGGAGGGGCATGCACGCTCCCTAAACTCGGAAGTGAGCAGCGACGTATGGGCCGCCTGTCTGCAGTAAATTGCGGGTGGGTAGTCTGCAAGTGATTAATACAGCAAAGTGAGTTAGTGTTTTCACCCAGGTTGGACTTCAAACCCTTCCCAACCTAGGGTGACAATACTAACTCACTCCACTGTATTAATGGAGGGAACCATGGTTGTTATTTAGGCAGGAGCAGCTTATTTTCTCCACTGTAGGTGGCACTCGGCCACAGCGGTATTGCGGTTGGAGTGGAAGTCAAGAGGAGCATGGTTCCTATATGGTTTCCTGGGTCACTGGGAAAGCTATCCGATTGGATGCTACCACCCCATGTGACTCTAGCAACCATCTTGGGTCAGGCAGAGCCTATTTAAGGCCCTGGCACCCAGGTATGGGGCGCACTTTGCGTGTGGGTAGTGTAGGGACATGTCACCCGTTTGACAGGGACAGTAATTAGCATCAGGGAGAGATTCCAGATGAGTAGGCTTTAGACCAGCCAGGCCGCATTCCGCCCCTCAAGGCAGATGCTGTTGACACATCCAAGGCCTGCTCTGCTACACACTGATGTTGCATTCTGTGAATTTTCCCAATTGGGTGCCCTCCAGTTGGGCTTGTTGTGAATTGCTGAACTTTAACATTAATACATGTTTGATCTCTGCAACTGGACTCTGAGTGTTTACTGCCGCCAGACATGTACTGGCCATCAGGACAACAGGGAGTTTCCCGGTGGGCCGATGGCTCAGTGGGCCGGTTTCAGTGACAGCCTGTCAAAGTAATGGCTGCACGGTTCGCCCTCAACCTCACACAGTAATGTGAGAAAGATTAGAAAAATACAGAGGAGAATAAGTGAAATAGTAAAAGAGGTTAGTGAGGACTCCTTATGTTATGCTATTTATGTTTTTTTGCACAATTGCGTATAGTTTATATACTGTTTTTGTGCTTGTTTGCACAATTAAAGTGGGCCAGTCTGGATGAAGTCCAGGGCCAAATTTTTGTCCCAGCCCAGCCCTGACTGCCGCCTCACCACGCTGCACCTCCCCACAGTCACCCAGGCTGGACTTCAAACACTTCCTCCCTTACAGTGACAACCCTAATGCACTCCACTGTATTTATGGAGAGAGCCATTGTTGCCACCCAGTCTGGACTTCAAGCACTTCTTACCCTAGGGTGACAACAAGGGTTACTTCAATTAAAACAGTGGACTGAGTTGGTGTTTTCACCCTAGGGTATAAAGTGTTTGAAGTCCAGACTTGGTGACAACCATGGTTCTGTCCATAAATACAGTGGAGTGAATGTTGCTATCCTAGTACAGGAATTCTGTTACTGGTAGGATCACCAGGAGAAAATAAATTGGGAAAAAAGCCAAAACTAATCAGGATCAACCACATCAAAAGACTGGAGCTGCAATATATTCAATTTTGAAGAGTAAATCATGATGGGTTGTAAGAGGGCTGTGCTATGTCCAAGGAAGGGCCTTGTCATTGTCTTCTTTTAGGTGGGACATTTGCTCATTCGTGACCATCTTCAGTTCTGAAGGAGTTCCCAGATCCACACATCTGCTGTGTCATTAAGAGAGGTTCCCATTATCCCTGTGCTGAGTTCCTGGATCTGTACACCTGCTGTGCCCATTATAAGGGGTTCCCACCATCCCTCTGCTGAGTTCCCAGGTCTGTACACCTGCTGTGCCCATTATGAGGGGTTCCCACCACCAATGGGTTGTGAGTTTGAATCCTCAGACAACCACCTAAGACTTCTTTAATGAAGATTTAGGCAGCAGGTGAGACTGTGCCCTGTGGTTCAAGAGAATGAACTGTTGAAACTAAGAGCCCATTCACACAGGGACGACTTGTCAGGCGACCTAGTCGCCTGACAAGTCGCCTCCCGTTCTGTACAATAGAACTGTTCTAATCGGAGCGACGCAAGTCGCTCCGACTTAGAAAAAGGTTCCTGTACGACTTTGGGGGCGACTTGCATAGACTTCTATACAGAAGTCGTTTTGCAAGTCACCGCGGAAGTCGTTTGCAGGTCGCCTCGCTGAGGCGACCTGCAAGTCGTGTTGCCCCTGTGTGAATGGGGTCTAAGTTTTTACCAGATGAGAAGATCCCTTTGTAAATCAGGTCAGTGTTGGAGACTGTTGATTGGAGTAGAGATGGAGATTATGTGTAGTGAAAGATCTTGAAGATAATGGCATCCATTGTCCATTGAGATGATGTCTTATGGTTCAAGAGAATTAACTTTTGAAAGGATAGTATTACCAGATTCAAAGATATTTTAGTAGGCCAAGTGAGAGACTAGTCTAGTTTGATCACAACAAGCTCTCTTGCCATCCCAGGCTGTGGCATTGAGTGTATGCTGGTGTTTTTGTAGGCAAAGAGTTGTGAGTTTGAATCCTCAGATAACCACCTATAACATCTTTAATGAAGATTTAAGCAGCAGGTGAGACTATTCCCTGTGGTTCAAGTGATAGGACTGTTGATACTGCAGTTTTACCAGATGAGAACATCCCTTAGTAAACCAGGTCAGCGTTGGAGACTGATGATGGAGTAGAGAGATGGAGATCATGTCTGGTGAAAAATCTTGAAGATAATGGCATCAGGTGGGATGATGTTCAAGGGAATTAACTTTTGAAAGGAGAGTATTACCAGATTCAAAGATATTTTAGTAGGCCAAGTGAGAGACTAGTCTAGTTTGGTCAAGTAACTCCTTTGCTGTCTGAGGCTGTGGCCTTGAGAGTATGCTGGTGTTATCAAAAGCACAAGGTTACGAGTTCAAATCCTCAGATAGCCGCTTTTTAATTTGATTTTTAGGCGGCAGTTGAGATTATGTCCTGTGGTTCAAGAGAATGGCCTGGTAAAACGAATTTTTGACCAGATGAGATGATCCCTTAGTAAACCAAGTAAGAGACTAGTCTAAGTCCGGTGCTAGCAATCCAGTACAATTTTTAGACATGAAGCCACTAATATGATAATATGTAATGATAATACAACTACTGGTTTAGGTACTCACATCACCTTTGCTGGTGGTGTTGTGTGTATGGTAGTGGTTACATAAACACGATGTGTGTGGTCACCTCCTTGTGTTTATTTATTAAATTTGCAGAAACTCATAGCAACCAATTGGTTTTCAGACTAGGTACTTAGTTACTGCACTTTGTTTGTAGGCAACAGTTAAGATGGTGTCTTGTAGTTCAAGGCAATGGCATGTTGAAAGTGCACTTAGGAGGAGCCGACATGGGAGACTAGTCTAGGTCTGATGGTAGCAATTTAGTAAAATGTCATATGGTATTCCAGGATATTAAAGATCTAGTTCTGAGGACCACTTTCTACCAGAGGATAATGCCCTTGTATAAGCTAGCAAATAAATATGTGCAAGTTTGAATCCTTGCATGGCTACCTTTTCTGATTTATTTATTAAAGTTGCAGAAACCTTATGCAACCAATCAACTTTGAGAGGAGTGTGTCCTCTCAAAGTTGGTTTCTATGTGTTATTGCACTTTGTAGGCAGCAGTTGAGATAGTGCCCTATGGTTTGTGGCCATGGACTCTTGAAGGTACAGTTTTGCCGCATGGCAATTTCCTCTAGTCCGAGTGAAAGATTTGTCTAGGTCTGAAGGTAGCAGTTTAGTAAATTGCATGAATACTAATCTACTAGTATTCCATTAAATTAAAGGTCTAATTTTCATTTCCATTAGTAGTACAAAGGCCAACTAGAAAACATGTGTCAGAAAAGGTCAGATAAGGGTCTCCAGATACATTATTAAAGGTCTCGTTTTGAGCTTCTCCAGCTTGTGTGAAAGACACTTGGCTAGCAAGTAACATGGTTGCAAGTTCAACTCCCCAGATGGTGACATTTTTCAGATTAATTTATTAAAATTGCAAGGACTTATCCTTTATTATTAATTGATATGGATTATTACACTTTGGCAGCAGTTGAGATAGTGCCCTGTGGTTCATGGCAATGGACTCTTGAAAGTACAATTTTACCAAATGGGAATGTCCTCTAGGACATGTGGCGGACCAGTCTAGGGCCTGATGCTAGCAATTTACTAAAATACTCACATATTAAGCCCCTAGTCATGTGTTATTTCATGATATTAAAGCTCTAGTTTTAAGACTCACCCACCATCCGAGACAATAGCTCTGCATGTATGCCGCTGAACTCACAGTCACAGATGATAAGCTTTCAAGTTCAAATCCTGAAGCAACCACCCGTTTGTGATTAATTTCTTAAAGTTATGTAAACCGAAGAAGCTCATAATAAACAATCAACTTTCAGACTCGGTATTATGGTTGCTTTGGGTTATTGTATTTCACAAGCAGCAATTGGGATAATTATTATTATTCTGGAAAATACAGTTTTACCAGATGGGAGTATCCTTTGGAAGGTCAACTGGGAGACTAGTATTTGTTAGATGATGGCAATTTTGTAAAATGTTTGAACAATAATCCACTGATCATATGGTATGTCATGGTGTTACAACTCTGGTTTAGGAAACCACCCACCATCTGACACTATAGCCTTGGGTGTATTTTGGAGATCTCACAAATGAAATGGTTGTGAGTTCTAATCCGCAGATGGTCATCTTTCTATATTTATTTATTAACGTTGTACACACTGCTGAAACCAATAGCAACCAATTCTCCTTTGAAGTCTCTTCATATCGGTTGCTATGGGTTACTACACTTTGCAGCTTGAATCTTGGTTGTATTTAGGATGTATAGGCACTGCTGTCAAGCTTGAGCATCCAGTTCTGTGGCACAGCATGTAGCGCGGTGAATGTGGAACCTGAAGGCCATGGGTTCAATTCCTAAAGCAGGTCTTAACGGTGTTTACTCAGAGCTGTTTGGGGCAGAACAGCAACTACTGTATGTGCTTGATGGCGAAGAGGCACCTCTAACGTAATGAGGGGTTGAGGAGCAGACCTTTCTCACTGTGTAATCATGGCACCATACGAATGAAGCCTCAAAGAAATGAGTTCCAGCCATGTAACACTGATGTTCGAGACCTTGGCACCATATGAATGAATCCTCCCTGAAACGAGTTGCAGTAATGATGTGGGAGATCTTGACACCATCTGAATGAAGCCTCAAAGTAATGAGTTCCAGCCATGATGTGGGTAACCTTGGCACCATATGAAAGAAATGTCCTTGAAACCATGTGAGCGAAAACCAGAACAAAGGGGAGCTTGAACATAGAAAGCAAAGGAGAGTTGGTACAATGGGTGGTGAAGGCTCTTTTTTTTTTTTTGGCATTTTACCAAGAAATCTCACATTTTTTACCTTCTCCTTCTACAGTTCTAGGGTCACTCAATTCCAACCGATAATGATACATGTGAAGCTTAGTCAAGTACTGACCCCTTCAGTGCAGTGTTTACAATTTTATTTGCCCTTCACACAACCCCAAAGTCTTGGTACAACTTTGAGGAACCATTGTTGCTCACTCATGGGAATCAAACCTACAGCCTTCTGATACAAGCTTCAGGAGCCTACATGCTGCGCCATAGAACCAGAAGACATTAGAAGTTGTTGCTAGTGCACCTATATCATGGATCTAGACTCTCTAAGCCTTTGAAAAAAAACTATTACCACATCAAAGATTTGAACTAAGAAATCCAGGGCTCTTCTGCATTTAATAGTGGCACACCAACAACACGAACCACAGGCTCTAACCAGCAATTAAAGCTTTTCCGTGGAACTAAATACTGAAGATGACATGATGGGAACAATAGAAAAACACTTTGTGGTCCATGAAACACTTAAATGTACCACCTCAGATTCGAACTAAGAAACACAAGGCTTTCAGCACTTAACAGCAGCATACCAACACCAAGCACCACAGGCTCTAGGCGCCAATATGGCTTCTCTGTAGAACTATATACCAAATACGACATGATGAGAACAACTGAAGAACATCTGGTGGCTCATGAAACACAAAACTAAGCTTTATGCATGCAGATTTGAACACACAACCTTTAAGCTACAAGACAAGCACTCTACACATTGAGCTACAGCCATGGTGGAAAGCTTTGAGAATGTCAAAAATATTATTTTTCACAAAGTCTGCTGCCTCAGCTTTTATGATGGCAATTTGCATTTACTCCAGAATGTTATGAGGAGCGATCAGATGAATTTCAATTAATTGCAAAGTCCCTCTTTGCCATGAAAATGAACTTATTCCCCCAAAAAACATCTCCACTGCATTTGTGAAGAAGGCTACAGGGCACCCAAGAAAGTCCAGCAAGAGCCAGGGCCATCTCCTACCACTGATTCAGCCACGGGATCAGGGCTCCACCAGTGCAGAGCTTGCTCAGGAATGGCAGCAGGCAGGTGTGAGGACATCTGCATGGACAGTGAGGAGAAGACTTTTGTGGATGGCCTGGTGTCAAGAAAGGCAGCAAAGAAGCCACTTCTCTCCAGGAAAAAGATCAGGGACAGACTGATATTCTGCAAAAGGTAAAGGGGATGGGACTGCTGAGGACTGGGGGAAAGTAATTTTCTCTGATGAATCCGCTTTTCGATTGTTTTGGGCATCTGGAAAAAACCTGGTCTGGAGAAGAAAAGGTGAGTGCTACCATCAGTCCCGTGTCATGCCAGCAGTAAAGCATCCTGAAACCATTCATGGTGGGGGGTTGCTTCTCAGCCAAGGGAGTGGGCTCACTCACAATGCTGCCTAAGAACACAGCCATGAATAAAGAATGGTGCAAAAACATCCTCAGATAGCAACTTCTCCCAACCATCCAAGAACAGTTTGGTGAGAAACATTGCCTTTTGCAGCATGACGAAGCACCTTGCCATAAGGCAAAAGTGATAGCTAAGTGGCTTGTGGAACAAAACATGGAAATTTTGGGTCCATGGCTCCAACTCCCCAGACCTTAATCCCATTGAGAACTTGTAGTCAATCCTCAAGAGGCGTGTGAACAAAAAAACCCCACAAATTCTGACAAAGACCAATCATTGATTATGCAAGAATGGGCTGCTATCAGTCGGGATGTGCCCAGAAGTTGATTGCCAGCATGCCAGGGAGAATTGCAGAAGTCTTGAAAAAGAAGGGTCAACACTGCAAGTATTGACTCTTTGCATAAACTTCATGTAATTGTCAATAAAAGCCTTTGACACTTATGAAATGCTTGGTATTATACTTCAGTATCCCATAGTAACATCTGACAAAAAGATCTAAAAACACTGAGGCAGCAGACTTTGTGAAGATTAATATTTGTGTCATTCTCAAAACTTTTGCCCACGGCTGTACATCAAGATCACACAGTCAATCACTCTGCAGACCTTTTTATTTTACAGGACTTCATAAATGCAGTGCTCAATTTATTGGCTGCAAATCAGTGCTGGCTTAGAGATTCACTAAGCAGTAAAGCAAAAGGTGAGGGTTACAGCTTCTAAAATTAGATGCCAGTGGTGGCTACCATTTTTTTTAAAATCTGGCAGGTTATTTTCATGGGTAGAGGCTCAGTTAGAACGCATCCGGCGTGGCATGGAGGCCATCAGCCTGTGGCACTATTGAGGTGTTATAGAAGCCCCGGTTGCTTTGATAGCGGCTTTCAGCTCATCTGCATTGTTGGGTCCGGTGTCTCTCATCTTCCTCTTGACAATACCCCACAGATTTTCTATGGGGTTTAGGTCATGCGAGTTTGCTTGCCAATCAAGCACAGTGATACCATGGTCATTAAACCAGGTATTGGTACTATTGGCAGTGTGGACAGGTGCCAAGTCCTGCTGGAAAATGAAATCAGCATCCCCATAGAGCTTGTCAACAGAGGGAAGCATGAAGTGCTCTAGAATTTCCTGGTAGGGGACTGCGCTGACTTTGGACTTGATAAAACACAGTAGACCAACACCAGCAGATGACATGGCTTCCCAAATTATCACGGACTGTGGAAAATCTTGCATTTCATTTGGAAACCAAGGTCCCAGAATCTGGAGGATGAGTGGAGAGGCACAGAATCCAAGTTGCATGAGGTCCAGTGTGAAGTTTCCACAGTCAGTGATGATTTGGGGAAGCCACGTCATCTGCTGGTGTTGGTCCACTGTGTTTTATCAAGTCCAACGGCCAGATAAAGGCAAGCAAAGGGACGTATGTGGCTTCTGGGCCACAGTTTGGAGACCACTGTATTCTTTATTTGTTGAGAACAGGACGTTATATCGAGAAATGGAGATGGACCTTTCATATGGTGTACAGCATCTCCTCCTCATTTGTTGGGAACATGACATTATATTGAGGAATGGAGATGGACCTTTCATATGGTGTACAATATCTCCACCTCATTTGTTGGGAACATGACGTTATATTGAGGAATGGAGATGGACCTTTCATATGGTGTACATTTTCTCCTCCTCATTTGTTGGGAACATGACGTTATATTGAGGAATGGAGATGGACCTTTCATATGATGTACAGTATCTCCTCCTCATTTGTTGGAAACATGACGTTATATTGAGAAAAGGAGATGGATCTTTAATATGGTGTACAGTTTCTCCTCCTCATTTGTTGGGAACATGACGTTATATTGAGGAATGGAGATGGACCTTTCATATGGTGTACAGTATCTCCTCCTCATTTGTTGGGAACATGACATTATATTGAGGAATGGAGGTGGACCTTTCATATGGTGTACAGTATCTCCTCCTCATTTGTTGGGAACATGATGTTATATTGAGGAATGGAGATGGACCTTTCATATGGTGCACAGTATCTCCTCATTTGTTGGGAACATGACATTATATTGAGGAATGGAGATGGACCTTTCATATGGTGTACAGTATCTCCTTCTCATTTGTTGGGAACATGACATTATATTGAGGAATGGAGATGGACCTTTAATATGGTGTACAGTTTCTCCTCCTCATTTGTTGGGAACATGACATTATATTGAGGAATGGAGATGGACCTTTCATATGGTGTACAGTATCTCCTTCTCATTTGTTGGGAACATGACATTATATTGGGGGGATGGAGATGGACTTTTCATATTGTCACCTCTCATCACCACACCACCCACACAAGCAAAGCTTGTATAAGATGTATACATGCTGCCCTGCTATTTAACATCACCACCTTGTAATATATAAATACTGCAGTCTGTGTTATGTTTCATCATTTTGCCCTCTGCCTCGTGGTCCATTCTTCTTTTAGGTTACATTGACGATTACGCACAGGTTATACCTCACATCAAATCCAGACAAACAAAAATATGAAACAAAAGACAATTTGATTTGAGATTTATTATTTATAAATGTGAAACTACAGAATGAAAAATAAACTGAAAATGAAAGTACAACATATATTTTAGTCACATGACTGTAATCTTCAAATCTCATTGGACTTTTTTGTGGATTTATTTTTTTACATTAGTAGCAAAGCAACAATTAAAGACCTGACAAGAACATCCACCGCTTTAGAGAACAGTGCCTACTGGGCATTGTGTGGTACCCACACCAATCCCCTGCCATCTTCTTTTCTTTGCCATCCTCTACGTTAACCTTCTGTAAATGGCAGAACGTGGTCCAGATCCAAACCAACTGACAACCCAGTCCGGACCGTCCGCCTGCTATCCTGCAGTGCTGGATCCTTACTAAGCAGAAGTCACTGATTGCTAAAAGCACTGGTGTCCTAGCATCCAATGACAACACATGCGTGCCCCACCCCCTGAAGCATGCGTCTCCTCCCAGCTCCAGCCTCCTGCCTGCCTGGCTCTAATGAGCTCTACTTATCTATAGTGAGATTCTGATGTATGGGGGCACTCTGATTGGAGAACCATAAGTATAGGGGAACCTGATGTATGGGGGCACACTGATGGGGAACCTGATATATGGTTATACTCTGATGGCAGAACCTCATGTATAGGGCACTATGATGGGAAACCTGATATATGGTGGCAGTCTGATGGGGGAACTTGATGTATGGTGGCACACTGATGGGAGAACCTGATGAATAGGGCACTCTGATGGGGGAACCTCATGTATGGGGGCACTCTGAAGGAGGAACCTCATGTATGGGGGCATTCTGATGGGGGAACCCTGACGGGAGAACCTCATGTATGGGGGCACTCTGAAGGAGGAACCTCATGTATGGGAGCACTCTGAAGGAGGAACCTCATGTATGGGGGCATTCTGATGGGGGCACTCTGAAGGAGGAACCTCATGTATGGGGGCACTCTGAAGGAGGAACCTCATGTATGGGGGCACTCTGAAGGAGGAACCTCATGTATGGGGGCACTCTGATGGTAGAACCTCATGCATGGGGGATCTCAGATGGGAGAACCTCATGTATGGGGGCACTCTGAAGGAGGAACCTCATGTATGGGGGCACTCTGAAGGAGGAACCTCATGTATGGGGGCACTCTGAAGGAGGAACCTCATGTATGGGGGCACTCTGAAGGAGGAACCTCATGTGTGGGGGCACTCTGAAGGAGGAACCTCATGTGTGGGGGCACTCTGAAGGAGGAACCTCATGTATGGGGGCACTCTGATGGGAGAACCTCATGTATGGGGGCACTCTGATGGGAGAACCTCATGCATGGGGGATCTCAGATGGGAGAACCTCATGTATGGGGGCACGCTGAAGGAGGAACCTCATGTATGGGGGCACACTGATGGGAGAACCTGGTGCATGGGGGATCTCTGATGGGAGAACCTCATGCATAGAGGCACTCTGATGGGAGAACCTCATGTATGGAGGCACTCTGATGGAGAAACCTCATGTATGGGGGCACTCTGATGGAGGAACCTCATGTATGGGGGCACTCTGATTAGGAACCTCATGTATGGGGGCACTCTGATTAGGAACCTCATGTATGGGGGCACTCTGATTAGGAACCTCATGTATGGGGGCACTCTGATTAGGAACCTCATGTATGGGGGCACTCTGATTAGGAACCTCATGTATGGGGGCACTCTGATTAGGAACCTCATGTATGGGGGCACTCTGATTAGGAACCTCATGTATGGGGGCACTCTGATTAGGAACCTCATGTATGGGGGCACTCTGATTAGGAACCTCATGTTTGGGGGCACTCTGATTAGGAACCTCATGTATGGGGGCACTCTGATTAGGAACCTCATGTATGGGGGCACTCTGATTAGGAACCTCATGTATGGGGGCACTCTGAAACAAAAACCTGTATGGGCACACTGTGATGGAGGAACCTCATGTATGCGGACATTCTGATGGAGGAACCTCATGTTTGGAGGCAAGCTGATGGAGGAACCTCATGTATGGAGGCACGCTGATGGGGGAACCTGATGTATGGAGGCACTCTGATGGGAGAACCTGATGTATTGGGGTGCTCTGATGGGAAAACCTCATGTATGGGGGCACTCTGATGGCGGAATCTGATGTATGGAGGCACTCTGATGGAGGAACCTCATGGATGAGGGCACTTTGATGGGAGGAATCTGATGTACAGGGCATACTGGGCAATTTAGTATGGTGCCATCTTTGCAACTCTGGGACAAGCTCAGTACTATATCGGGACCTTATTACTATAATCCATATTAGTATATCCTCTATGCCCCTAAAAATTTTAATGGTTTTCACTAAGCTACCAATTTACTGTGATGTAATTGTACTGCTTGGACCATTCTCACAGCCCTGTCCCCTTCACCATGAAAAATCGGAGGCTATAATTCTCTGGTAGGCTTATATCATTGAGATCTTGGGTTTGCATGCCGGAGTAGCCTATTACGAGGGACCACCACTCTGCATGCTGTATTCATTTTTTACATTTTGCAGAATGGACAAAGAGAAATGGGAATATCACAAAGTGGTTGGGAGAAGAAACTGTAGCAGGCCTCACAATTCGAACCTCCAAGAAACAGAGGAAGCCAACAGAAGACTCAGCCTGATCAACTCCACCTATAAAGAAAACATGACTTTTGTTGCCAGGATGTACCCCGTTATAAACTTCTTCATTCTCCTCCAGGTGTTCTATGGACTGAACAGTTCCAAACGATAAAAGCCATCGTACATTTGTCAAGAGTCAGCAGGCGTCTTCTCTCGGATTAGACTTATGTAATCTGTACAGCATTTATCACAGTCTGAAAGTTGTTTGGATTCTCTGAGCTTTGTCTTGTCATGTGTGCAAGAAGAGATTGTTTCTGAATGAACCATTTCCCGCACTCATACATAGGGACGCTCACGTGAGTGAATTCTCTGATGATTTACAAGATTTATTTTTCTGGTGAAACATTTTCCGCACTCTGAACATAAATAAGGACGCTCACCCGTGTGACTTCTCTGATGTACAAGAAGGTGTTCCTTCACAGGAAAACATTTTCCACACTCCGAACATGAATAGGGACGCTCGCCAGTGTGATACCTTTGGTGTTTACGAAGGTTTCCCTGGTCAGAAAAACATTTTCCGCACTCTAAACAGGAAAAGGGGCGCTCGCCCGTGTGAATTCTTTGGTGTTTACGTAGGTTTCCCTGGTCAGAAAAACTTTTACCGCACTCTAAACAGGAAAAGGGACGCTCGCCCGTATGACTCCTCTGATGTGTAAGAAGGGTTCCTTTGCTAGACAAACATTTCCCGCAATCCGAACATGGATAAGGACGCTCACCGGTGTGACTTCTTTGGTGTTTCAGAAGTGGTCGTTTGTCACGAAAACATTTATTGCACTCTGAACAGGAATACGGTCGCTCACCTGTGTGAATTCTCTGGTGTATACGAAGGTTCTCTCTCTTAGGAAAACATTTTCCACACTCCGAACATGGATAAGGAAGCTCGCCCGTATGAATTCTCTGATGTTCATCACGTTCAGCTTTGGCAGTGAAACGTTTCCCACACTTTGAACATGAATAAGGACGCTCACCCGTGTGAATTTTCAGGTGTTTAGTGAGGTAAGATTTCTCAAAGAAACACTTCCCACACTCTGAACATGAATAGCGACGCTCAATCTTGTGAGATCTCCGGTGTTTAAGTAGTGTCTTTCTCTCAGTGAATGTTCTCCCGCATATCAAACATGGCAATGAGCTCCCTCCTGTGTGAACAGCCTCGTGACTTGAAGATGATTTCTGGGGATTGGATGGATCTTTTGATCTGTCAGCACTGTGAGAACTGGGATGGTCATCTGAAGTCAAAGTATGGGATTTATCAGCAGCTTCCTCAGGATTAGAAGGATCCATTGATCTTAGATGGTCATCTGAAGTCATAGTATGGGATTTATCAGAAAGTTCCTCAGGATTAGAAGGATCCATTGATCTTAGATGGACATCTGAAGTCATAGTATGGGATTTATCAGAAGGTTCCTCAGGATTAGAATAATCCATTGATCTTAGATGGACATCTGAAGTCATAGTATGGGATTTATCAGCAGATTCCTCAGATTTAGGAGGATCGATTGATCTTAGATGGTCATCTGAAGTCAAAGTATGGGATTTATCAGCAGCTTCCTCAGGATTAGAAGAATCCATTGATCTTAGATGGTCATCTGAAGTCATAGTATGGGATTTATCAGAAAGTTCCTCAGGATTAGAAGGATCCATTGATCTTAGATGGACATCTGAAGTCATAGTATGGGATTTATCAGCAGATTCCTCAGATTTAGGAGGATCGATTGATCTTAGATGGTCATCTGAAGTCATAGTATGGGATTTGTCAGCAGATTCCTCGGGTTTAGGAGGATCCATTGATATTAGATGGACATCTGAAGTCACAGTATGGGATTTATCAGAGGATTTCCCAGGATTAAAAGGATCCGTTGAGAAGACATCCCTCCAACATATTTAAACTCCAAAAGTACTGTCCATCTGTTGGAAAGCAATTTTTTTATATAGGTTATGTTTGTTTTTCTATTTCTTGCATTCAGCAGTCATATATGTCAGTACAGCATACAAAACATTCCAACCTGACATTGATTTGGGTACAGATCAGATGATACACCCAAGCCATACTAGACAACAGTAGTTGTGCATCGATGACATTGTTATAATGAAGAATAGTGATGGACCTTTCTTCACCTCATTTCCTGAATGCATGACAACATACCTGAGAAGGAAGATAGAGCAGTGAAGGGTCTCAAGTTCAACTTCTGACATCACCAAAGAGCTGCACATAATATTTAGTGTATAACATGTTCCAGAAATTGTCAAGATAGTGGACATACTAAAGTGAATGGTCAGAGACAGCGAACATGCTATAGGAGATCATAGATCATAGCGAGAAGACCTGCTACAAGACGAAAAAGAAAATGGAAGAAAAAAAACAAACAGATGTCAGTTTGCTGATCACCTTTTAGAAGCAAAATGTTGTATTGAGGAATGGAGATGGACCTTTCATATGGTTCCCTCTCCAGTCAGTGATTTTCTTGTTCAAATGCGGCTCTGGATGGACAGTTGGATAAATGGTCCTATATTTAGGATGTATAAAAAGTGGGGTGCTTGTGCACTACTCAAAGTGTATAACGATTAAAATATGTGAGAGTGTAAATTCGCCCGTTCGCTGAATAGCGAACAATTTGTGTTCGCGGTAAATTCGAAAGTCGCGGAACACCCTTTAAAAGTCTATGGGAGAAATCAAAAGTGCTAATTTTAAAGGCTTATATGCAAGTTATTGTCATAAAAAGTGTTTGGGGACCCGGGTCCTGCCCCAGGGGACATGGATCAATGCAAAAAAAAGTTTTAAAAACTGCCGTTTTTTCGGGAGCAGTGATTTTAATAATGCTTAAAGTGAAACAATAAAGTGAAATATTCCTTTAAATTTTGTACCTGGGGGGGTGTTTACAGTATGCCTGTAAAGTGGTGCATGTTTCCCATGTTTAGAACACTCCCTGCACAAAATGACATTTCTAAAGGAAAAAAAAAAAAGTCATTTAAAACTAGTACTAGCGCTAGTGCCGGCTATTAATGAATTGTTGGGCCTCTGCAATACACATAAAAGTCATTGAAAAAAACGGCCTGGGGTTCCCCCATAGTGCATTACCTGGCCCTTTGGGTCTGGGAACCCTGAAACAAAATAAAAAAAAAAAAAATGCGTGGGGTTCCCCCAAATTCCATACCAGGCACCAGGCCCTTCAGGTCTGGTATGGATTTTAAGGGGAACCCCGCGCCAAATTTTTTTTTAAAAATGGCGTGGGGGTCCCCCTCAAAATCCATACCAGACCCTTATCCGAGCACGCAACCTGGCAGACTACAGCAAAAGAGAGGGGGTCGAGAGAGCGCCCCCCCTCCTGAACCGTACCAGGCCACATGCCCTCAACATGGGGAGGATGTCCCCATGTTGATGGGGACAAGGGCCTCATCCCCACAACCCTTGCCCGGTGGTTGTGGGGGGTCTGCGGATGGGGGGGCTTATCAGAATCTGGAAGCCCCCTTTAACAAGGGGACCCCCAGATCCCGCCCACCCGTGTGAAATGGTAATGGGGTAAAAATGTACCCCTACCATTTCCCAAAAAAAGTGTCAAAAATATTAAAAATGACAAGAGACAGTTTTTGATAATTCCTTTATTAATGTTTTCTTCCATCTTCTTCTGTTCTTCATTCGGTTTTCTTCCTCCATCTTGTTCTTCCCCTGCTTCTTCCTCTGGTCCTCTGCTTCTCCCTTCGGTCTTCTCGTCCGACATCTTGCTCCTCGGCTTCTTCTTCCCCCATCGTTTTTCGGACGATCCGCATCCATGGGAGGTTCCCGCTGTGTGACGCTTCTGTTCTTCTGACATTTCTTATATAACTGAGGGCGGGGCCACCACCTGGTGACCCAGCCCCCCTCTGACACACGGGGACTTCACAAGGACTTCCCTATGGGTTTCCCATGATGTCAGAAGGGGGCGGGGTCATCCGGTTACATACCGGGTGACCCCGCCCGCTCTGACGCCATGGGAAACCCATAGGGAAGACCCCGTATGTCAGAGGTCACTGGGTGGCCCCGCCCTCAGTTCTATAAGAAGTGTCAGAAGAACAGAAGCGCCACACAGCGGGAACCTCCCATGGATGTGGATCGTCAGAAGAACGAAGGGGGAAGAAGAAGCCACAGAGGAAGATGCCGGACGAGAAGACCGAAGGAAGAAGCAGAGGACCAGAGGATGCGTAGGAAGAAGCGGGGGAAGAACAAGATGGAGGAAGAAAACGGAATGAAGAACAGAAGAAGATGGAAGAAGAAGAGGAATTGTCAAAGGAATTGTCAAAACCGTCTCTTGTCTTTTTTAACATTTTTGACACTTTTTTTGTGAAATGGTAGGGGTACTGTCAGAGAACTCACAGTGCTAATGCCCGTCTCCATGCAGCAGTGGCTAATCCCCATTCCGCTAATGCCAATGGACATTGTCAGAGAACTCAGTGCTAATGCCTGTCTCCGTGCAGCAGTGGCAAATTCCCATTCCGCTAATGCCAATGGCCATGCGCAGTGTCCCCGACAGAGGCGAACGTGTTTTGGAACGAACGTGCGCATCCATACAAACGCGTGCGCGCACTCGCACACCCATGCTAACGCGTGCGCGCACTCGCACACCCATGCTAACGTGTGTGCGCACTCGCACATTCACCAATCCTGGCACATGGCACCCTATATAAACACAGTGTCTGCCTGATACCAGTGCTGGATCATCTTCAGCTTGTTCCTGAGTTCCTGATTGCTGTTTGACCTGTTACCTTGCTCCTGACAAACCCGGCTTCCTTGACCATTCTCCTGGATCACCCCTGCCTGTTATCTACCTTTATTGATTATACAGACCTTGGCTTGGATTCTCCAGTACGGCTCTGCTTCCTGATTCTGTACCTCGCTGCCAGCCCGTTGCCAACCTCTGCCTGTCCTTGACTATGAACTTACCTTCCGTTTATGTACCTTGTTGCCAGCCAGTTGCCAACCTTTGCCTGTTTCTGACGTTGCAGTTGTTCCTGAATCCATACTTACCTGCCTGGCTTCTGCTGAACAGCTCTGGTGATCAGTCTTCACGCCTTCCTCCGAGAGGACCCTGTATCTCCAAGCTCCAGCCTTCAGCCTGCAGGCACCTACACCCTTTCGTTGCCCCAGCACTCCCTGTCCTCACTACGAGGGGTGTTGGAACCGAAACCGTGCAAGAGGCCACCCTCAGCATTTCGGACTCTGCTGTAAGGTACGTGACAGGTACATTTGTACCCCATTACCATTTCACACAGGGGGGGGCAGGATCTGGGGGTCCCCTTGTTAAAGGGGACTTCTAGATTCGATAAGGCCCCCGCCCGCAGACCCCCACAACCACCGGGCAAGGGTTGTGGGGATGAGGCCCTTGTCCCCATCAACATGGGGACATCCTTCCCATGTTGAGAGCATGTGGCCTGGTACGGTTCGGGGGGGGGGGCACTCTCTCATGCCCCCCTCTTTTCCTGCAGCCTGGCAGGTTGCGTGCTCAGATAAGCGTCTGGTATGGATTTTTAGGGGGACCCCCACGCTATTTTTTTTTAAACTTGGCGCAGGGTTGCACTTAAAATCCATACCAGACCCTTCAGGGCTGGTATGGAATTTGGGGGAACCACACGCATTTTTTTTTTTAAATTTTGGTTCGGGGTTCCCCTTAATATTCATACCAGACCCAAAGGACCTGGTAATGCACTGTGGGGGAACCCCAGGATGTTTTTTCCAATGACTTTTATGTGTATTGCAAAGACCCGACAATTCATTAATAGCCGGCACTAGCGCTAGTACTACCGGTAGTTTTAAATGACTTTTTTTCCTTTAGAAATGTAATTTTGTGCAGGGACTGTTCTAAGCACGGGAAACACGCGCCACTTTACAGGCATACTATAGACACACCCCAGGTACGAAATTTAAAGGAATACTTCACTTTTATTGTTTCACTTTAAGCATTATTAAAATCACTGCTCCTGGAAAAACGTCCGTTTTTAGAACTTTTTTTTTGCATTGATCCATGTCCCCTGGGGCAGGACCCAGGTCCCCAAAATCTTTTTATGACAATAACTTGCATATTAACCCTTAAAATTAGCACTTTTGATTTTTCCAGTTCGTTTCCCATAGACTTTAACGGTGTTCGTGTGTTCCAACAAATTTTTTGCCTGTTCGCATGTTCTGGTGCAAACCGAACCGGGGGGTGTTCGGCCCATCCCTAGTCACCAACACCAAATGATAAATTATAACAGTTAAGTGAAGCAGCGCTATATAAAAACACTCAAAAATGACCAATATATGCAATAAAATATAGAAGTGTTAAATAAACATAATATAAGGTGCTAATAATAATGTATTATGGCTAATATAAAGTCAAAGTGCAACTGTGCAGTAAACGGTAGTTCGAAAAATGTGCATAAAATTTCATAAATAATTAATTATTTAGCACTTCTATATTTTGTTGCATATATTGGTCATTTTTGAGTGTTATTATCTATATTTAGGATGTATCCGGTCTATAAACCGGAGGCTCTGGATGGACAGTTGGATAAATGGTTCTATATTTAGGATGTATCTGGTCTATAAACCAGAGGCTCTGGATGGACGGTTGGATAAATGGCTCTATATTTAGGATGTATCCGGTCTATTTACCGGAGGCTCTGGATGGACAGTTGGATAAATGGTCCTATATTTAGGATGTATCTGGACACAATTTATAAAATAACTCCAATATACAGGATGTGATATGTCTGTAGTAGTGGATGTTGGAGATAAAAGACATCACAGTGACTATGGAGGAAGAGGACGGACATGACGGGGGGTTACTTTGTATATATAAAAAATAATATCTTATTACCTCCTCTGCGTAATCCAGTGATGTCTCCTCTCCACCTCGTTCTTCTCTCACCCGGAACTTCCTGTCTTATAAATCGCCTTCTTGAAATTACTTCCTGTTCTTTCTTGACATAACTTCCTGTTCCTTCTTGACATCACTTCCTGTCTGAACTCTCAGCTTGCTCTGAAAGTGATATCACCATTTTGTGGTGAATTTAATAACTGCATTTTACGTTGTGTTTTTATATTTTGCCCTCTGCCTGTAGCTCATTCTTCGCTTATATTTCATATATCATGACACACGCACATTATTCTTCATTTAAAAATAAATAAATAATAAATATTTTGTCTCTATTTCTACGTCCTCTGCGGGCTTCTTATGTGGTTTGGGTCTAAGGAATTTTTTTTATTTTGTGCACTTATTTTAAAATCTGCATTTTTGCCTGGAAATATTAAAATTATATTATATAATAATAAAAATATTAACCACTTCCCGCCCGGCCTATAGCAGAATGACGGCCGGGCGGTGGTTTAGTTGTCCTGACTGGGCGTCATATGACATCCAGCAGGATAACTGCCGGCGCGCGCCCGTAGGCGATCGGTGGTGCGGCATGTCGGTCTGACACACCGCTACACCATTCTCAGTAAAGAGCCTCTGACGGAAGCCACGTGATCAGCCGTGCCCAATCACGGCTGATCACAGTGTAAACAGGAAGAGCCGTTTATCGTTTTTTCCTCACTAGCGTCTGACAGACAGACGCGAGTAGAGGAGAGCCAATCGGCTGCTCTTCGGACAGTGCTGATTGATTATCAGCGCAGCCCCCCCCCGCAGATGCCCACACTGGACCCCCAGGGATGCCGCCAGGACCACCAGGGTGCCCACCACACATGGATGAACAGGTATGCCCCCCATGGCCACCAGGGATGCCACACAGTGCCCTAAAAGATGCCAATCAGTGCCCAAAAATGGTGCCAGTCAGTGCTCACTACAAATGCCTGCCAGATGTCTCCTCATCAGTGATGCCCAGCAGTGCCACCCATCAGTGCCACCTATCAGTGCCCACTTATCAGTGCCCATCCATGCCACCTATCAGTGCCACCCATAAGTACCCATCAATTCAGCCTTTCAGTGCCCATCAGTGCTGCCTATCAGTGCCATGCCCATCAGTGCCGCCTATGAGTGCCCATCAGTGCAGTCCATGAGTACCCATCAGTGCTGCATACCAGTGCCACCTATCAGTGCTTATTATCAGTGCCCATCAGTGCCGCCTATCAGTGCTTATTATCAATGCCCACCAGTGCCGCCTTATCAGTGCCCATTAGTGCAGCCTCATTAGTGGCCATCAATGAAGGAGAAAACGTACTTATTTGCAAAATTCTATAACAGAAACAAAGAAAACTTTTTTTTCCCTAAATTTTTGTTGCGCAAAAAAAAAAACAAACCCCAACAGTGATCAAATGCCACCAAAAGAAAGCTCTATTTGTGGGAACAAAATGATAAAAAATTTGTTTGGGTACAGTGTAGCATGACCGCGCAATTGTCATTCAAATTGCGACAGCGCTGAAAGCTGAAAATTGGCCTGGGCAGGAAGGGGGTGTAAGTGCCTGGTGTTAAGGTGGTTAATATAAAATATTATTGTTTCCAGAGTATGACATGTTTTCTGAAAGCATAGGCCCTCCAGAAGACAATGGTGGGGGCTGCAATTTTTTATGTTGCACGGCTGCTTATCAATCAGTATTTTCAGAAAAAATTACACCCTAAATAAATTTCGGTGCACACTCACAAAATGTAAACTCTGAATTTTTTGTACTACATAAAGGATGTTGGGTAAATTGTTCTCAGATGTGCCAAACCTAAAAACTTTGCTCACCTGCAAAACTGCAGACTGTGATAGTATATATTTTATATCTGTCATTGTTCCTCTCCCAGTAGAATAACCCCCATAAAACTCACAGACCTCAAATACAGTCTAGCTCAATCGCAGAGGAAGTCCTTCCTTCCTGGCTCCTCCTGTTGTGTCGCTGAGGAGCAGCCTAGAGAAAGCTTCCTTCGATGCTGACTGCATATCATTGTGACAGGCAGCCGGAGGACGGAGATGCCGACTGCCAAAGAGTAAACATTCCTGGTGTTGGAGATCCAGGGTTCCCTGCAGGGGATGCAGAGCATATGCCCCGGGTGCCTGGTGCCAGAGTGACCCTGTGAGGTACATTAGTGAAGCCAAGCGCCCAAACTTTTTCCGGCACTGGGCTCCGGGAATTAGTCAGAATCTGTGGGGTGGTGGGATTTTGAAGTCTCGGGACAGTCCAGCAGAATGTGGAACAGTTGGGAGGCGATTGTTGGGAACATGACATTATATTGAGAAATGGAGATGGACCTTTCATATGGTGTACAGTATCTCCTCCTCATTTGTTGGGAACATGACATTATATTGAGGAATGGAGATGGACCTTTCATATGGTGTACAGTATCTCCTCCTCATTTGTTGGGAACATGACATTATATTGAGGAATGGAGATGGACCTTTCATATGGTGTACAGTATTCCCTCATTTGTTGAGAACATGACGTTATATTGAGGAATGGAAACTGACCTTTCATATGGTGTACAGTATCCCCTCCTCATTTTTTGGGAACATGACATTATATTGAGGAATGGAGATGGACCTTTCATATGGTGTACAGTATCTCCTCCTCATTTGTTGGGAACATGACGTTATATTGAGGAATGGAGATGGACCTTTCATATGGTGTACAGTATCTCCTCCTCATTTGTTGGGAACATGACGTTATATTGAGGAATGGAGATGGACCTTTCATATGGTGTACAGTACCTCCTCCTCATTTGTTGGGAACATGACGTTATAATTGGAAACTGAGATGGATCTTTCATATGATGTACAGTATCTCCGCCTCATTTGTTGGGAACATGATGTTATATTGAGGAACGTAGATGGACCTATCATATGGTGTACAGGAGTGGTTCCCAACCTCAGTCCTCAAGTACCACCAACGGGCCATGTTTGGGGAAATTCCCTTAGATAAAATAGCTCTTATCAATACCATATCATTAATATTCATTTAAAGCAGCTGTGCATAGTAAAGGAAAACATGGCCCATTGGAGTTAATACATGTATCGGGGCACTCTGATGGGAGACCCTCATGTATGGGGGCACTCTGATGGGAGAACCTCATGTATGGGGGCACTCTAATGGGGAACCTCATGTATGGGGGCACTCTGATGGGAGAACCTCATGTATGGGGGCACTCTGATGGGAGAACCTCATGTATGGGGGCAATCTGATGGGAGAACCTCATGTATGGGGGCACTCTGATGGGAGAACCTCATGTATGGGGGCACTCTGATGGGAGAACCTCATGTATGGGGGCACTCTAATGGCAGAACCTCATGTATAGGGGCCATCTGATGGGAGAACCTCATGTATAGGGGCCATCTGATGGGAGAACCTCATGTATGGGAGCAATCTGATTGGATAAATTGTTCTATATTTAGGATGTATCTGGTCTATAAACCAGAGGCTCTGGATGGACAGTTGGATAAATGGCTCTATATTTAGGATGTATCTGGTCTATAAACCGGAGGCTCTGGATAGACCGTTGGATAAATGGCTCTATATTTAGGATGTATCTGGTCAATAAACTAGAGGCTCTGGATGGACAGTTGGATAAATGGTTCTATATTTAGGATAGATCCGGTCTATAAACCAGAGACTCTGGATGGACAGTTGGAAAAATAGTTCTATATTTAGGATGTATCTGGTCTAAAAACCAGAGGCTCTGGATGGACAGTTGGATAAATGGTTCAATATTTAGGATGTATCTGGTCTATAAACCAGAGGCTCTGGATGGACAGTTGGATAAATGGCTCTATATTTAGGATGTATCAGGTCTATAAACCAGAGGCTCTGGATGGACAGTTGGAAAAATGGTTCTATATTTAGGATGGATCCGGTCTATAAACCAGAGGCTCTAGATGGACAGTTAGAAAAATGGTTCTATATTTAGGATGTATCTGGTCTATAAACCAGAGGCTCTGGATGGACAGTTGGAAAAATAGTTCTATATTTAGGATGTATCTGGTCTACAAACCAGAGGCTCTGGATGGACAGTTGTATAAATGTTTCTATATTTAGGATGTATCTGGTCTATAAACCAGAGGTTCTGGATGGACAGTTGGATAAATGGTTCTATATTTAGGATGTATCTGGGCACATATTATAATATGACTCCAATATACAGGATGTGATATGTCTGTAGTAGTGGATATTGGAGATAAAAGAGGTCACAGTGACTATGGAGGAAGAGGATGGACCATCCCCTTCAGGTCTGGTATGGATTTTAAGGGGAACCCCACGCCAAATTTAAAAAGAAAATGGCGTGGGGGTCCCCCCAAAAATCCATACCAGACCCTTATCCGAGTATGCAACCTGGCAGGCTGCAGGAAAAGAGGGGGGGACGAGAGAGCGCCCCCCTCCTGAACCATACCAGGCCACATGCCCTCAACATGGGGAGGGTGCTTTGGGGTAGCCTCCCAAAGCACCTTGTCCCCATGTTGATGGGGACATGGGCCTCATCCCCACAACCCTTACCCGGTGGTTGTGGGGGTCAAAGTGTTAAAAAACCACAAGACACAGCTTGGGGACAAGTCCTTTATTAAAAAAATAACAAAATAAAAATGTCCCACGAAGTTCATTAATCTTCTTCTCTCGAACCGGGGGTATGTAACCGGGTTGCCCCGCCCCCTCTGACACCACGGGGAAGCCATTGGGAAGTCCCTGTGCATCAGGGGGGGCGGGGTCACCTGGGTACATCACCATGTGGCCCCTCCCTCAGTTATAAAAGAACTGTCACCTGCGAGGATGCGTCATACAGCGGATGCCTCCCATGGAAGGGGATCTTTTTTATAACTTTTTTTTTAACATTTTTACACTTTTTTGTGAAATGTTAGGGGTACAATATACCCGTTACCATTTCAAACAGGGGGGAGCTGGGATTTGGGGGTCCCCATGTTGAGGGCATGTGGCCTGGTACGGTTCAGGAGGGGGGGGCGCTCTCTTGTCCCCCCTCTTTTCCTGCGGCCTGCCAGGTTGCATGCTCAGATAAGGGTCTGATATGGATTTTTGGGGGGACCCCCATGCCATTTTTTAAAATTTTGGTGCGGGGTTCCCATTAAAATCCATACCAGACCCTTCAGGTCTGGTATGGATTTTGAGGGGGACCCCTACGCCATTTTTTTTTTTTAAATTGGCGCAGGGTTCCTCTTAATATCCATACCAGACCTGAAGGGCATGGTATGGAATTTGGGGGGACCCCCATGCAATGTTTTTTAACATTTTGGTTCGGGGTTCCCCTTAATATTCATACCAGACCCAAAGGGCCTTGTAATGGACTGGGGGGATCCCATGCCGTTTTTTTCAATGATTTTTATCTGTATTGCCGGGACTGACAATTCATTAATAGCCGCGAGTAGTTTTAAATGCCTTTTTTTCCAAAATGTCATTTTGTGCAGGGACTGTTCTAAACACGGAAAAAATGCGCCACTTTACAGGCATACTATAGACACCCTCCAGGTACGAAATTTAAAAGAATATTTCACTTTTATTTTTTCACTTTAAGCATTATTAACCACTTGCTTACCGGGCACTTAAACCCCCCTCCTATCCAGACCAATTTTCAGCTTTCAGCACTGACGCACTTTGAATGACAATTGCGCAGTCATACAACACTGTACCCAAATGAAATTTTTACCATTTTTTCACCACACATAGAGCTTTCTTTTGGTGGTATTTGATCACCTCTGCAGTTTTTACTTTTTGTTAAAAAAATGTAAAAACCTGAATTTTTTTTTTTTTTAAATTGTTATTTTTTTTTATATTTTGTTATAAAAAATTTTAAACGGGTAATTTTTCTCCTTTATTGATGTACGCTGATGAGGCGGCAGTGATGGGCACTGATAGATGGGCAGCACTGCCGGGTGGCACTGATTGGCACTACAGGTGGGCATTGATAGGTGGCACTTGTGGGCATTGATAGGTGGCACTTGTTGGCACTGTTAGGTGGCACTGTGGGCACTGTTAGGTGGCACTGTGGGCACTGTTAGGTGGCACTTTTAGGTGGCACTGATGAGGCAGATGTGCCTCTTCCACTTGGGGACCGATGTCCCTCACATCCTAGCCGGTGATCGGCTTTTTTTCTACTCACGCTGTCAGCGTGAGTAAAAAAAAACCCGATTACCGATCTTTTGTTTACATCATGTGATCAGCTGTCATTGGCTGACAGCTGATCACATGGTAAGGGGCCGGGACCGGCCCCTTACTCGGATCGGTGATCAGCCGAGTCTCAGTGACTCAGTGATCACAGCGCGCCCGGCGCGCGCGCAGGGAGCGTGCACAGGGGAGGCCGTCATATGACGGCCTCCTGGGAATTAAGGTCCGCGCTGTGGCCGTCATTCGGCCATAGCGCGGATGCCAGGAGGTTAAAATCACTGCTCCCAAAAAAACGAAAAAATGTTTTTAAAACTTTTTCTTGCATTGATACATGTCCCCTGGGGCAGGACCCGGGTCCCCAAACACTTTTTATGACAATAACTTGCATATTAACCCTTAAAATTAGCACTTTTGATTTTTCACGTTCGTGTCCCATAGACTTTAATGGTGTTCGCGTGTTTGAACAAATGTTTTGCCTGTTCGCATGTTCTGCTGCGAACCGAAACGGGGGGTGTTTGGCTCATCCCTAGTGTACAGTATCTCCTCCTCATTTGTTGGGAACATGAGGTTATATTGAGGAATGGAGATGGATCTTTCATATGGTGTACAGTTTCTCCTCCTCATTTATTGGGAACATGAAGTCCTATTGAGGAATGGAGATGGACCTTTCACATTGTCACCTGTCACCACCCACACAAGCCAAATTTGTATAAGATGTATACATACTGCCCGGCTATGCAACATCACCAGCTTGTGATATATAAATACTGCAGTCTATGTTATGTTCCATCATTTTGCCCTCTGCCTCGTGGCCCATTCTTCTATTTGGTTGATTGAAGATTGCACACAGGTTATACCTCACATTAAATCCAGGCAATATAAAAATGAAACGAAAAAGAACAATTTGATAATTTTATTATTTATAAATGTGATGGTGGCACTCTGATGGGTACACATTATGAAAAGGGGCTCCCTGTTGTAGGCACCTAATGTACAGGGATATGATGATTTGGAGCACATGTTGCAAGGGGGCACTCTGATTGGGGAACCTGATAGATGGGAGCACTCTTATGGGAGAACCTAATGTATGGGGGCACTATGATGGGAAAACTTGATGTATGGGGGCATTCTGATGGGGGAACCTGATATATGGGGACACTCTGATGGGGGAACCTGATGTATTGGGGCACTCTGATGGGGGAACCTGATGTAAGGTGGAACTATGATGGGGAAACCTGATGTAAGGTGGCACTATGAGGGGAGAACCTGATGTATGGGGGCACTATGATGGGGGAACCTGATGCAAGGTGGCACTATGATGGGGGAATCTGATGTATGGTGGCACTATGATGGGGGAACCTGATGTATGGGGGCACTATGATGGGAGAACTTGATGTATGGGGGCATTCTGATTAGAGAACCCGATGTATAGGGACACTATGATGGGGGAACCTGATGTATGGGGGCACTATGATGGGGAACCTGATGTAAGGTAGCACTATGATGGGGAAACCTAGTGCAAGGGGGCACTATGAGGGGGGAACCTGATTTATGGTGGCACTATGATGGGGGAATCTGATGTATTGTGGCACTATGATGGGGGAACCTGATGTAAGGTGGCACTATGATGGGGGAACCTGATGTATGGGGGCACTATGATGGGGAAACCTGATATAAGGTGGCACTATGATGGGGGAACCTGATGTAAGGTGGCACTATGATGGGGGAACCTGATGTAAGGTGGCACTATGATGGGGGAACCTGTTAAAGGTGGAACTATGAGGGGAGAAACTGATGTATGGTGGCACTATGATGGGGGAACCTGATGTAAGGTGGCACTCTGATGGGAGAACCGAATGTATGGGGGCACTCTGATTGGAGAACTGAATGTATGGGGGCACTCTGATTGGGGAACCTGATGTATGGGGGCACTCTGATGGGGGAACATGATGTATGGGGGCACTATAATGGGAGAACCGGATGTATGGGGGCACTATAATGGGAGAACCGGATGTAAGGTGGCACTATGATGGGGAAACCTGATGTAAGGTGGCACTATGATGGGGGAACCTGATGTAAGGTGGCACTATGATGGGGGAAACTGATGTATGGTGGCACTATGATGGGGGAACCAGATGTAAGGTGGCACTATAATGGGAGAACCGTATGTATGGGGGCACTTTGATTGGGGCACTATGATGGGGGAACCTGATGTAAGGTGGCACTATGATGGGGAAACCTGATGTAAGGTGGCACTATGATGGGGGAACCTGATGTAAGGTGGCACTATGATGGGGAAACCTGATGTAAGGTGGCACTATGATGGGGGAAACTGATGTATGGTGGCACTATGATGGGGGAACCTGATGTATGGTGGCACTATGATGGGGGAACCAGATGTAAGGTGGCACTATAATGGGAGAACCGTATGTATGGGGGCACTTTGATTGGGGAACCTGATGTATGGGGGCACTCTGATTGGGGAACCTGATTTATGGGGGCACTCTCATGGGGGAACTTGATGTATGGGGGCACTATAATGGGAGAACCGGATGTATGGGGGCACTATAATGGGAGAACCGGATGTATGGGGGCACTTTGATGGGGGAACCTGATGTAAGGTGGCATTATAATGGGGGAACCTGATGTAAGGTGGCACTATGATGGGGAAACCTGATGTAAGGTGGCACTATGATGGGGGAACCTGATGTAAGGTGGCACTATGAGGGGAGAAACTGATGTATGGTGGCACTATGATGGGGGAAACTGATGTATGGTGGCACTCTGATGGGAGAACCAAATGTATGGGGGCACTCTGATGGGAGAACTGAATGTATGGGGGCACTCTGATTGGGGAACCTGATGTATGGGGGCACTCTGATGGGGGAACTTGATGTATGGGGCACTATAATGGGAGAACCGGATGTATAAGGGCACTATAATGGGAGAACCGGATGTATTGGGGCACTATAATGGGAGAACTGGATGTATGGGGGCACTCTGATGGGAGAACTGGATGTATGGGGGCACTATAATGGGAGAACCAGATGTATGGGGGCACGATAATGGGAGAACCGGATGTATGGGGGCACTCTGATTGGGGAACCTGATGTATGGGGGCACTCTGATTGGGGAACCTGATGTATGGGGGCACTCTGATTGGGGAACCTGATGTATGGGGGCACTCTGATTGGGGAACCTGATGTATGGGGGCACTCTGATGAGTACACATTATGTAAAGGGGCACCCTGTTGTAGGCACCTGATGTACGGGGATATGATGATTTGGAGCACCTGTTGTAAGGGTGCACTCTGATTGAGGAACCTGATAGATGGGGGCACTATGATGGGGGAACCTTATGTATGGGGGCACTCTGATAGGAGAACCTGATGTATGGGGGCACCTGATGTATGGGGCACTCTGATGGGGTCATCTGATGTAAGGGGGCACTATGATGGGAGAACCTAATGTATGGGGGCACTATGATGGGAGAACTTGATGAATGGGGGGCATTCTGATGGGAGAACCTGATATATGGGGGCACTCTAATGGGGCATCTAATGTAAGGGGGCACTATGATGGGGCATCTGATGTAAGAGGGCACTCTGATGGGGGAACCTGATTTTCGGATTTCAGATTTTCTGAAATTTTAATAGTTATTATTAGTTAGTTATTATTTCAGATTTTCCCATTTTCATTCTTATTTTTGGATTTTTTGCTCTTTTGAATTTCCGGATTTTCATTCTTATTTTCCAAAATTTTGATATTTCCAAATTAACAAATTTGTTGAAATTCATTAAAAAACTAATTCGGAACTAAATGAATTGCACATGACTAGTAAAGGGGCACTCTGATAGGAGTAGCCACCACTCTGCATGCTGTATTTTTTTTTTATATTGTGAAATAGACAAAGAGAAATGGGAATATCACAAAGTGGTTGTTAGAAGAAGCTGTAGCATTGATGCCTCACAATTTGAACCTCCAAGAAACAAAAGAAGCCAATACAAGACTCAGCCTAATAAGCTCCACCCATAAAGAAAACATGACTTTTCCCAGGATGTCCCCCATTATAAACTCCTTAATCATCCTCCAGGTCTTCTATGGACTGAAGAGTTCCACCTGATAAAAGCCATCGTACATTTGACGAAACGCGTTGGTAGGCGTCTTCTCTCCGATTAGACTTATGTGATCTGTACAACATCTATCACAGTCTGAAAGTTGTTCGGATGCTCTGAGCTGTGTCTTGTCATGTGTGCAAGAAGGGAGTGTCTCTGAGCGTAACATTTCCCGCACTCCATACACAAATAAGGACGATCACCTGAGTGAATTCTCTGATGAGCTACGAGGTTTCTTTTCGCGGTGAAACATTTTCCACACTCCGAACATGAATAAGGACGCTCACCAGTGTGATTCATTTGGTGTCTACGAAGCTTTCCTTGGTTAGAAAAACATTTTTCGCACTCTAAACAGGAAAAGGGGCGATCACCCGTATGAATTATCTGATGTGCGAGAAGAGAATCTTTCCTAGAAAAACATTTCCCGCAATCCGAACATGAATAAGGACGCTCACCAGTGTGACTTCTTTGGTGTCTCCTAAGGCTTCCTTTGTCAGAAAAACATTTACTGCACTCTGAACATGAATACGTTTGCTCACCCGAGTGAACTATCTGGTGAGAAACGAGCATCCTTTTGCGAAGGAAAGATTTCCCGCACTCTGAACATGAATAAAGATGCTCAGCGGAGTGGCTTTTCTGATGTAGAAGAAGGCGTCCCTTCACAGAAAAACTTTTTCCACACTCCGAACATGAATAAGGACGCTCACCAGTGTGATTCATTTGGTGTCTACGAAGCTTTCCTTGGTTAGAAAAACATTTTTCGCACTCTAAACAGGAAAAGGGGCGATCACCCGTATGAATTATCCGGTGTGCAAGAAGAGTATCTTTCCTAGAAAAACATTTCCCGCAATCCGAACATGAATAAGGACGCTCACCAGTGTGACTTCTTTGGTGTCTCTTAAGGCTTCCTTTGTCAGAAAAACATTTACTGCACTCTGAACATGAATACGGTTGCTCACCAGTGTGATTTCTCTGGTGTATAACAAGGCTTCCTTTGTCAGAAAAACATTTCCCACAATCCGAACATGGATAAGGACGCTCACCAGTGTGACTTCTTTGGTGTCTCGTAAGGCTTCCTTTGTCAGAAAAACATCTACTGCACTCTGAACATGGATAGGGTTGCTCACCCGTGTGACTTCTCTGGTGTATAACAAGGCTTCCTTTCTCAGAAAAACATTTTTCACACTCCGAACATGAATAAGGACGCTGACCCGTGTGAATTCTCTGATGTTTTCTACGGGCAAATCTCGTAAGGAAACTTTTCTTACAATGTGAACATGATAAAGGAGGCGCACCTGTGTGAATTTTCTGGTGTTTGGTGAGGCCAGATTTCTCACCGAAACATTTCCCGCACTCTGAACATGAATAAGGACGCTCAGCCGTGTGAGTTTTCTCGTGTCTAAGAAGCGCTGTTTCTGTAATTAATGTTTTCCCGCACACCGAACATGACAATGAGCTCCCTTCTGTTTGAACTCCCTTGTCACTTGAAGAGGGTTTCTGGGGCTTGGATGGATCTGTTGATCTGTCAACACTGTGAGAACTTAGATGGTCATTTGAAGTCAAAGTATGGGATTTATCAGAAGATTTCTCAGGTTTAAGAGGATCCATTGATCTTAGATGGACATCTGAAGTCATAGTATGTGATTTATCAGAAGATTCCTCAAGTTTAAGAGGATCCATTGATCTTAGATGGACATCTAAAGTCATAGTATGTGATTTATCAGAAGATTCCTCAAGTTTAAGAGGATCCATTGATCTTAGATGGACATCTATAGTCATAGTATGTGATTCATCAGAAGATTCCTCAAGTTTAGGAGGATCCATTGATCTTAGATGGACATCTGAAGCCATATGTGATTCATCAGAAGATTCCTCGAGTTTAGGAGGATCCATTGATCTTAGATGGACATCTGAAATCATAGTTTGGGATTTATCAGACGATTCCTCAGGTTTTGGAGGATCCATTGATCTTAGATGAACATGTGAAGTCATAGTTTTGGATTCATCAGAAGATTCCTCAAGTTTAGGAGGATCCATTGATTTTAGATGAACATCTGAAGTCATAGTTTTGGATTCATCAGAAGATTCCTCAAGTTTAGGAGGATCCATTGATTTTAGATGGACATCTGAAGTCATTTTATGGAATTTATCAGAAGATTCCTCAGGATTAGAAGGATCCATTGATCTCAGATGGTCACCTGAAGTCCTAGTATGTGAGTTATCACAAGATGACTCATGATTAGAAGGATCTGTTGATAAGACATCTCTCTGACATATTTCAACTCAAAAAGTACTGTCCATCTGTTGGAAAGCAATTTTTTATATAGGTTATATTTGTTTTTCTATGCCTTGAATTCAGCAGTCATATATGTCAGTACAGAGTACAAAACATTCCTGACGTTGATTTGGGTACAGTCATACAAACAGATCAAGGGATAGACCCACGCCATACTAGACAACAGTATTCGTGTATTGATTACTTTGTTGTAGTAAAGAATAGTCATGGACCTTCTCACACCTCTTTTCCTGAAAACATACAGAAGAACGAAGATAGAGTAAAGAGGGGGGGTCTCAACTTCAGACATCACCAAGGAGATGTACATAATATTTAGACCCCTTTCACACTGGAGTTGTTTGGAGCTGTAAAGCGCCTGAAAAAAGCCTGATCTGCAATCCCAGTGTGGAAGCCCTAGTGCTTTCACACTGGGGCGCTGCACTGGAAGGACGTCAAAAAAGTCCTGCAAGCAGCACCTTTAAGGCACTAAAGTGCCCCTGCCAATTTAAATCAATGGGAAGTGCCACCAAAGCACCTGCAAAGCGGCACTTTTAACCCTTTATTTGGCCACCAAAAAAACTAGCGGCGCTTTACCACTGACGCCTCCACGCTGGCAGTGTGAAAGGGCTCTTAGTGTATAACATGTTCCAGAAAACTGTCACATAGTGGACATAGTACAGTGGATGGTCAGAGACAGCGAACATGCTATAGGAGGCGATCATAGTGAGAAGACCTGCTACAAAACGAAAAAGAAAATGGAAAAAAAATTTTAAAAATTTTACCAATCAGATGTCAGTTTGCTGATCATTTTTTAGAAGCAAAATGTTGTATTGAGGAATGGAGATGGACCTTTCATATGGTTCCCTCTCCAGTCAGTGATTTTCTTGTTTAAATGCGGCTCTGGATGGACAGTTGGATAAATGGTTCTATATTTAGGATGTATCCGGTCTATAAACCAGAGGCTTTGGATGGACAGTTGGATAAATGGTTCTATATTTAGGATGTGTCTAGTCTATAAACCAGAGGCTCTGGATGGACAGTTGGATAAATGGTTCTATATTTAGGATGTATCCGGTCTATAAACCAGAGGCTCTGGATGGACAGTTGGATAAATGGTTCTATATTTAGGATGTATCTGGTCTATAAACCAGAGGCTCTGGATGGACAGTTGCATAAATGGTTCTATATTTAGGATGTATCTAGTCTATAAACCAGAGGCTCTGGATGGACAGTTGGATAAATGGTTCTATATTTAGGATGTATCTGGTCTATAAACCAGAGGCTCTGGATGGACAGTTGGATAAATGGTTCTATATTTAGGATGTATCCGGTCTATAAACCAGAGGCTCTGGATGGACAGTTGGATAAATGGTTCTATATTTAGGATGTATCTGGACACATATAAAATAACTCCAATATACAGGATGTGATATGTCTGTAGTAGTGGATGTTGGAGATAAAAGATGTCACAGTGACTATGGAGGAAGAGGACGGAACATGACCGGGGGGGGGGGTTACTGGGTGTAAATATGAAATAACATCTTATTACCTCCATTATGTAATCTAGTGATATCTCCTCGTTCTTCTCTCCCTTCCTCACGCCTTCGTCTTTGCATCACTTCCTGTTCCTTCTTTACATCACTTCCTGTTCCTTCTTGACATCACTTCCTGTCCGTTCCGCTTGCTCTAAGTGATCTCGCCATCTTGTGGTGATTTCAATAACTGCATCCTATGTTACGTTTCAATATTTTGCCCTCTGCTCTGTAGCTCATTCTTCGGTCATATTTCATACATTATGACACACGCACATTATACTTCAGTTAAAAATAAATCAATAATAACAATTTTGTCTCTATTTGTACATCCCCTGCAGGCTTCTCGTGTGTTTTGGCTCTAAGGAATTTTTATTTTGCTCATGCATTTTAAAATTTGCATTTTTGGTGGGAAATATAAAAAATTATAATAATATAAAATAATAATGTCACCAGAGTGTCATGTTTTCTGAAAGCAGAGGCCCTCTAGAAGACAACAGTGGCTGCTGAAATTATTTATGTTGCAGGGCTGTTTATCAATCGGTATTCTCAGGAAAAAATACACCCTAAATTAATTTTGGTCCCCGCTCACAAAATATAATCTTTTTGCACTGAATAAAAAGAGGAGTCTGTGTCGAGTAAATAGTTCTCAAATGTGCCAAACCTAAAAAATTTGTGCATGTGCAAACCCGCAAAGTTATTGTACTCAAATTTTTTACTCCACTAACACTTTTTCCCTTCATCTAAAACCCCCCCTGCCCCCAAACTCTCATGACAAGCAAAACTTTTTCCCTCCAAACCCCCCCCCCCCTACAACAAATAATTTCCCATCCCACAACACAAATCCTCTTATTCCACCATGACCTTCCCTGCCCCAATCAATTCGGTCCGCATCAGTTCTACATTCCTAGCACAAAAGTTTGTTTTCTCTGCCATTTTGCCCCCCCCCCCCCCCCCCAAATAGGGATAAGCTCGATGTTCGAGTCAAGCGTAAGTAATGGGACAATTGGCTGCTCAGCTGTTCCATGGCCAGGTGCGTGTTATTCCCTCATTATCCCATTTACAAGGAGCAGATAAAAGGTCCAGAGTTCATTTCAAGTGTGCTATTTGCATTTGGAATCTGTTAGGTGTGGCCAAATCAACTGTTTGGAACATCCTTAAAAAGAAAGAACGCACCAGTAGTGAGCTCAGCAACAGTTGGCCAGATCAAGAACACTCTCCAGGATTTTGTTGAAATCTCGGGACAGTCCCGTAGAACCTGGGACACGGTTGGGAGGTATAACATCACCATATTGTGATATATTGTAGAAATACTCCAGTTTACGTTGCGTCTCTTAATTTTGCTAGCTGCTGCGTTGTCCATTCTTCTATTAAGTTATATTGATGATTATATGCAGAATTGCAGGACTCCAGGATTTTGTTGAAATCTTGGGACAGTCCCGTAGAACCTGGGACGGTTGGGAGGTATAACATCACCATGTTGTGATTTATTGTAGAAATATTCCAGTTTACGTTGTGTCTCTTAATTTTGCTAGCTGCTTCGTTGTCTATTCTTCTATTAAGTTATATTGATGATTATATGCAGAATTGCAGGACTCCAGGATTTTGTTGAAATCTCGGGACAGTCCCGTAGAACCTGGGACGGTTGGGAGGTATAACATCACCATGTTGTGATATATTGTATAAATACTGTAGTTGACGTTGTGTCTCTTCATTTTGCCGGCGGCTTCGTGGTCCATTCTTCTATCAGGATACATCGATGATTACCCACACATATTATACCTCCCATCACATCCAGACAATACAAAATAAAAACAAAAAACAACAATTTAATAGAGTTTTAGTATTTATAAATACTACAGAATGAAAAACAAACTGAACATTGAAATACTACATATTTGTCTCAATTCACAAAGCTTTATTACAAGTAGAAGAACGATGTTTTCTCTGATTAGACTTATGTGATCTGTAGAACATTTATCACAGTCTGAAAGTTGTTCGGATGCTCCGAGCTGTGTTTTGTCATGTGAACAAGAAGTGACTGTTTCGCAGTGAAACATTTCCCGCACTCTGTACATAAATAGGGACGCTCGCCTGAGTGAATTCTCTGGTGTCTAACAAGGCCTCCTTTTTTAGTGAAAGATTTCCCGCACACTGAACATGAATAAGGACGCTCGCCTGAATGAATTCTCTGGTGAGTAACAAGGCTTCCTTTCCAAGAGAAAGATTTCCCGCACTCTGAACACGAATAAAGACGATCGCCTGAGTGAATTTTCTGGTGAGAAACAAGGTTTTCTTTGGCAGTGAAACATTTCCCGCACTCTGAGCATGAATAGGGACGCTCCCCCGTGTGAATTCTCTGGTGTCTAACAAGGGCTGCTTTTTTGATGAAACGTTTCCCGCACTCTGGACATGAATGTGGACGCTCACTTGAGTGAATTTTCCGGTGAGAAACAAGGGTTTCTTTGGTAGCGAAACATTTCCCGCACTCTGAACATGAGTAAGGACGCTCACCCGTATGAATTCTCTGGTGATTAACAAGGCTTTCTTTTGTGGTCAAACATTTTCCACACTCTGAACACGAATAAGGATGCTCAACGGAGTGAGTTCTCTGGTGTAGGAGAAGCTGTTTTTTCCGGAAAAAACCTTTTCCACACTCCGAACATGAATAGGGGTGCTCCCCAGTGTGTTTTCTTTGGTGTTGATGAAGGTTCCCTTGGTCAGAAAAACATTTTCCGCACTCTAAACAGGAAAAGGGACGCTCGCCCGTATGAACTCTCTGGTGTTTGCGAAGGTTTCCTCGGTCGGAAAAGCATTTTCCGCACTCTAAACAGGAGAAGGGACGCTCGCCCGTGTGACTTCTCTGGTGTGTAAGAAGGGATCCTTTCTTAGAAAAACATTTCCCGCAATCTGGACATGAATAGGGACGCTCGCCAGTGTGACTTCGTCGGTGTTTCACAAGGCTTCCTTTTTCGGAAAAACATTTTCCGCACTCAAAACAGCAAAAGGGACGCTCGCCGGTATGAATTCTCTGGTGTGTAAGAAGGTTTTGTTTATTGGAAAAACACCTTCCGCACTCTAAACAGGAAAAGGGACGTTCACCTGTATGAAGTTTCTGGTGTGTAAGAAGGGAACCTTTCCTTGGAAAACTTTTCCCGCAATCCAAACACGAATAGGGACGCTCGCCAGTGTGACTTCTTTGGTGTTTACAAAGGCATCCTTTTTGAGAAAAACACTTCCCGCACTCTGAACAGCAAAAGGGACGCTCCCCAGTGTGAATTCTCTGATGAATAAAAAGGGTTTCTTTCTTGGAAAAACATTTTTTGCACTCTAAACAGGAAAAGGGACGCTCACCCGTGTGTGTTCTCTGGTGTACAACAAGGCTTTCTTTCTTACAATAACTTTTTCCACACTCCGAACATGAATAAGGATGCTTAGTCTTGTGAGATTTCTGGTGTTTAACAAGTCCTTTTTTCTTAGTGAATGTTTTCCCGCACACCAAACATGACAATGAGCTCCCTCCTGTGTGAGCTCCCTCATGGCTTAAAGAAGATTTCTGAGTTTCGGATGGATCTGTAGATCTGTTAGCATTGTAAGAACTTAGATGGACATCTGAAGTCATAGTATGGGATTTTTTAGAAGATTCCTCAGGATTAGAAGGATCTATTGATCTTAGATGGACATCTGAAGTCATAGTATGGGATTTATCAGAAGATTCCTCAGGATTAGAAGGACCCATTGATCTTAGATGGTCATCTGAAGTCATAGTATGGAATTTATCAGAAGGTTCCTCAGGATTAGAAGGATCCATTGATCTTAGATGGACATCTGAAGTCATAGTATGGAATTTATCAGAAGGTTCCTCAGGATTAGAAGGATCCATTGATCTTAGATGGACATCTGAAGTCATAGTATGGGATTTATCAGAAGGTTCCTCAGGATTAGAAGGATCCATTGATCTTAGATGGTGATCTGAAGTCATAGTATGGGATTTTTTAGAAGATTTCTCAGGATGAGAAGGACCCATTGATCTTAGATGGTCATCTGAAGTCATAGTATGGGATTTATCAGTAGGTTCCTCAGGATTAGAAGGATCCATTGATGTTGCCAACCAGGAAAATGTTAATTTTGAAGAACATTTTGCAATATCACGATCTTCTGCAGTACAATCTGGAGATATATTAAGAAGTCTCTCCGAAGTATTTAGATTCCAAAAATACTTTCCATCTGCTGAAAAACAATTTTTAAATATGTTGTGTTAATTTTTATACGCCTTATAAAAAAAAATATAATAATACCAAACAGATGTCAGCTTGTTGACCATCTTTTAAAAGCACAATGTTATACTCAGGAATGGAGATGGACCTTTCATATGATGTACAGTTTCTCCTCCTCATTTGTTGGGAACATGACGTTATATTGAGGAATGGAGATGGACCTTTCATATGGTGTACAGTATCTCCACCTCATTTGTTGAGAATATGACAATATATTTAGGAATGAAGATGGACCTTTCATATGATGTACAGTATCTCCTCCTCATTTGTTAGGAACATGACATTATATTGAGGAATGGAGATGGACCTTTCATATGGTGTACAGTATCTCCTCCTCATTTGTTGGGAACATTATGTTATCTGAAAGAATGGGCTAGAACCTTTCATATGGTGTACAGTAGGAATAAGGATCAAGCGAGGAATGACATGGACCTATTCATGAAATAGCAAACAATTGTAAAACTAAAGCAGAAAGCCCAAATATTTAATAAATAGGACAAAATAAGCAAACCAACCATGGTGTACTGGGTGATAGTGTACAAGCATCAATGTCTTGATTATTGTGAGGAACGGAGGTGGACCTTCCTTTAAACTCTTTGTTGGAAATAAACATTTGTTATGTTGGTCCAGCAAGTGTTTGCTTCCACAACAGTCTAATGTCCAATGTTTTACTACCAGTTAGTACAGCCCTCTAAATATTGCTACTTCTGAGTTAGGTGTAGAACTGCATTATCTTTACACTTAGTAGGGCCAAAAAAGCATCTCTTGTATTGTGCTAGACTATAATGAACTACATTGGTATTTTGCTTCTGAGACTTTTTGGAGTGCCTGTGGATCTTGTTACTGTAAGTCAGCATGTGGGTGCTAAATAGTTTTCAAGAAGCATGGCTTTTTATTAAGCGACATTTGTGGCATACTAGAATGCTTAAATAAATGAAGACCACTTATGCTTATTATACGTAAGGGTATGGCAACGTTTCCAAGAGAAACGGGAATTGCTAGTTTGCTGTTGTACAATTTATAGCCTAGTTTCATGTTATCTGAAGCTGTGAAGGTCTCCTGATTCTCTACTGTTTTTATACTTTTCTGAGGCCTTACATTTGTTGAAGTAAAATGTGAACTGTTTCTACTCATTACTCACCTGAGCTGATATCTGGAGAAGATTCCTCCTCTTTAATGGTATCCATAACCTCATCCTCCTTCATGCATTGCTGATCACCAATCACATACGTCTCTTCTTCTTCCTTCTTCACCTCAACTTTTATATCAATCACTTCCTCAACCTAAAACCACAAAACTATAAAAATCACCATCCTCAAAACTTAAGCACTAAAACACTGAGACCTCAGAGATTAATATTCCATACAATTTGGAATATTTTTTAAGTTGTGGATGTTCCAACTTCACCTACCTGATGATGGTGAGGGATGGTGTGACCTTCCTGTGTGGAATCCCGGGAATACAGAGGACGGGGACATCTCTCTGGTGGGTTCTCATTACTGGATACATCTGTAGGAAACACACACACTGACTGAATACATTGTTTCTATGTGTTTATCAGATGATGGGGGATCTAGGTGGACCCTCCGTACTGCTCTCTCCTTTACAATAAAGTCTCCTCTTACCCGGTGATGTGAGGGGCGGCTGATTGTCCATCATGACGTCCTTGTAGAGATCCTTCTGTCCTTCTAAAGATGGACCATGGGATTGACAGTCTGTTTTTTAACTGCTCAGATGTCCTCTTCACTACTTCATTATTCCTGTACACAATTAAATTATCACTAAGTACATTCCCAGAATCCTCCTCAACTCTCTGGTCAGGTCTGTGTTTTATTAATACGAATAAGAGTGATGTCATGTGATCTCCCAGAATCCTCCTCACCTCTTTGGTATGTGGTCATGTGATCTGGATAAATGGTTCTATATTTAGGATGTATCTGGTCTATAAACCAAAGACTCTGAATGGACAGTTGGATAAATGGCTCTATATTTAGGATGTATCCGGTCTATAAACCAAAGACTCTGAATGGACAGTTGGATAAATGGCTCTATATTTAGGATGTATCTGGTCTATAAACCAGAGGCTCTGGATGGACAGTTGGATAAATGGTTCTATATTTAGGATGTATCCGGTCTATAAACCAGAGGCTCTGGATGGACAGTTGGATAAATGGTTCTATATTTAGGATGTATCTGGTCTATAAACCAGAGGCTCTGGATGGACAGTTGGATAAATGGTTCTATATTTAGGATGTATCTGGTCTATAAACCAGAGGCTCTGGATGGACAGTTGGATAAATGGTTCTATATTTAGGATGTATCTGGTCTATAAACCAGAGGCTCTGGATGGACAGTTGGATAAATGGTTCTATATTAAGGGTGTATCTGGTCTATAAAATATAAACTTCAATTATATACACATCTTTTATATATATCATCATCTGCTGGAGATAAAAGACGTCACAGTGAGTATGGATGAAGAGGACGGACATGACGGGGGGTTACTGGGTGTAAATATAAAATAATATCTTATTACCTCCCCTGTGTAATGCAGGCATGTCTCCTCAATACCTCGTTCTTCTTGCTCAGAACCTCCCGTATTTGCCATATAGACCAGCTTGTCTTGCATCATTTCCTGTTCCTTCTGTCCATCACTTCCTGTTCCTTCTGTCCATCACTTCCTGTTCCTTCTGTACATCACTTCCTGTTCCTTCTGTACATCACTTCCTGTTCTTTGTTGACATTGCTTCTTGTCTAAACGCTCCACTTGCTCTAAGTGATATCGCCATCTTGTGGTGATTTTAATAACTGCATCCTATATGTTTCAATATTTTGCCCTCTGCCCTGTAGCTCATTATTTGGTTATATTTCATACATTATGACACACATCATAAAATAAAAATAAATAAATAATAATAAAATTGTCTCTATTTGTCTCTCTTCTAGAGGCTCCATGCTGTGTTTTGGCTCCAAGGAATTTTTTTTTATCTTGCCCATACATTTTGAAATTTGCATTTTTGTTTGGAAATATTACAATTCAAATATAAAATAATAATAATAATATAAAATATTATTGTTTCCAGATTATTATATATTTTCTGAAAGCAATGGCCCTCTAGAAGACAATGGTGGCTACTGCAATTTTTTTATGTTGCACGGCTGTTTATCAATTTGTATTTTCAGGAAAAAATACACCATAAATGAATTTGAACTGGTGCACACTCACAATATAATTTGACATTTTATTTTTGCACTAAATAAAAGATGAGGCTGTGTCGCGAAAATAGGTCTCAAATGTTCCACACCTTAAAATTTTGTTCATATGCAAAACTGAAAACAATTACAGTACCCTAGAGTTATCCCCCTGCTAACACAATCCCCTCCCCCTCAAATCTCCCTCTTCATGTATAACCCCCCCACCTCCCCCCAAACCACCTCTACCAGCGAAAATTCTCCACCCCCAACCCTCTCCTCTTGAACAGTTTCCCCTCCCCCAGACCAAATCCTCTTATTCCACCACGACCCCACACCTCAATCACTTAGATCAACATAAGTCCTACATTCCAAGCGCACATGTTTGTTTTCCCTGGCATTGTGCCCCCCAAGTGCAATAACCCCCATTAAACTCACAGACCTCGAATACAGCATGGCTGAATGTTAGGGGAAGTCCTTCCTCCTAGGCTTCTCCTCCTGTTGTGTCATAGGACACATCGGAGCTGAGGAGGATCCTAGAGGAATCTTCCCTCGACGCCGACCATCTATCTTTGTAACAGTCAGAGATAATTAGGCAAAATTGGGAGCCTGATCCCCAGTCAGGCGACCAAGAAAATGGGGGCGTATTGGACTATTACGGTACAGTACACAAAACAATATAGAGAATATATCAATAATATAAAAGTATAATCGATTTTATTGATGCAAAGGACAAATCATAGGTGATACGTTAAAGCACAATAAAAAATAAATAACATAACAACAACAATAGGGTCATGAGTTTGCAGTAAGACAATTGATCTCAGAAATATTCCTCGACTAGTTTCGCGGATGAAACCGCTTCGTCAGGAGGGAATCTGAAGATAGCAAGTTCTGACTAAACAGTCTAAGCCTAACAATACAGAAAAAATACAGTAAGATTACACTGAAAAAATATAAAATTGATAATAATATTGCAGCATCAAAGTTAAACAATGTAATAAATTGAGGGGGGAAAAAGGGACAAGTCTGCTTACCCATGTCCCAAAGAACCCGAGCGCAGGGCTCCTCCACCCAAGGTAATCTCCCACGGCGACCCGGGGGAGCTGCACGGATGACGGGGATAATAGAAATAAAAATAAAAATAATAATGAGGTGGTTGGATATGTAAAATTGCCAAAGAGAGCTAGTGATATAATTGGTAGGAAGGACTGATACTTAGGTGAAAGTGTACAGGGTGATAGGGTGAATTACATAATGCACACCTTGGGTGAAAGTAGTGCATGGGAATGTGAAACAACAACAAAGAAAACTGGTAGGCAGGTGGGATAGTGTTGGATAAGGTGAGAGAGGGTGAATAAGGGCAGGAGAGTGATGAAGTTAAAGCCAGAAGTGGGAGTGGGGCGTGGGAAAGAAGAGGAACCTGGGGAAAGGGTAGAAGAAGGGGGGAAGGGAAAGGGAAAGGAGGGGGGGGGGAAGAGAGGGAAAGGGGAGGAGAGGGGGAGGGGAGGAAGGGAGGGGAAAAAAAGGAAGGAAAAAAAAAAGGGGGGGGGGGGGAAGGAAAAAGGAAGGAAGGAAGGGAGAGGGCAAGAAGGGAAACCAAGGATGATAGCGGTAAAGGGGAGGGGAGGCAGATAGTGGGGTGTGAAATAATAGGGGCAATAATACCTAGTACTGATGTAAACATATGAGGGTGCCAGAGAATGCACTCTGCACGGAGTCGGTATCGTGCCGGGCCAGCAAGGAGGTAGTTTGCAAAACAGGTAACAGGCGGAGGCATATTGAAGCGTATTCGCCCATGCCTGGAGTATCTAGAGGGGAAGGCAAGGTTAGGATATAACCACTGCTGGTGCCCAGGGGTACAGGACTAGAGTAGACAATAGGATAAGGATTACCCTCTAACTTACAAGGTTGTGGCCATGATGCACGATCCCCCGATCCAAGAGCCGACCGTCAACAAACAGGCAGAGCCTGCTATATGTAGCTCCCAACCCAATGACGCTGACCACACGCTGGACGGTGCCGGCGCATGACGTCACAAGGTCAGAGGTCCCACACAGCGCGCGCGCGAGGAGATCGCGCCCATGCACATGCGCACTTACCCTTAGGCAGACAGGGACAAAGTCCCAACCAGGATAAGTGCAAGAGGGGGGGGCGGCCCTGTAACAGAGACCGACTCCTCCACCAGGGATCTCACCAGGTCGCCGCAGAGAAGCAAAGGGGGAGGGCCAAGCACCGGCTTCTAGCTATGGAACATAAAGGGGAAGCAGAGGATCCCAGTAAAAAACACTTGGAAACAATTGATAATAACAAACAGTAGTAGGGCATAATAAATTAATAAAATGATTTAGAAACGACAACCCTATTGTTGTTGTTATGTTATTTATTTTTTATTGTGCTTTAACGTATCACCTATGATTTGTCCTTTGCATCAATAAAATCGATTATACTTTTATATTATTGATATATTCTCTATATTGTTTTGTGTACTGTACCGTAATAGTCCAATACGCCCCCATTTTCTTGGTCGCCTGACTGGGGATCAGGCTCCCAATTTTGCCTAATTATTCATTCCTGGATGATGGTACATCTAACCTTGCTTATCTCATTATTTTACTACAGAGGCCACACTACTAATTGTAACAGTCAGAGATGTTGGTAAACGTTCATGGTGTTGGGGATGCAAAGCATGTGCCCGGAGAGCCCAGTGCCAGGGTGACCCTGTCAGGAACATTAGTGGAGCCAAGCACTCAAACATTTCCTGGCATTGGGCTCCAGGAATTATCAAGAATCTACAGGATGCTGGGATTTTGTTAAAGCCTCGGGACAGTCCTGCGGAATCCAGGACAGTTGGAAGGTAAAACATCACCATGTTGTGATATATCCATACTGCAGCCTACATTATATTTCCCAATGTTGCCCTCTGCTCCATGGTCCATTCTTCTATTAGGTTACTTTGATGATTATGCAGGATTTGCAGGACTCCAGGATTTTGTAGAAAACTCGGGACAGTCCTGTGGAATCCAGGACCGATGGGAAGTAAAACATCACCATGTTGTGATATATAAATACTGCAGCCTACATTATATTTCACAATGTTGCCCTCTGCTCCATGGTCCATCCTTCTATTAGGTTACATTGACGATTACGCAGGATTTTCAGGACTCTAGAATTTTGTTCAAAATTCGGGACAGTCCCATGGAATCTGGGACAGTTGGGTGGTATAACATCATCATGTTGTGATATGTAAATACTGCAGCCTACATTACATTTCATAATGTTGCCCTCTGCTCCATGGTTCATCCTTCTATTAGGTTACATTGACGATTACACAGGATTTTTCAGGACTCCAGGATTTTATTCAAAATTTGGGACGGTCCCGTGGAATCTGGGACAGTTGGGAGGTATAACATCATCATGTTGTGATATGTGAATACTGCAGCCTACATTATATTTCACAATGTTGCCCTTTGCTCCATTCTTCTATTTTATTATTATTATACAGGATTTATATAGCGCCAACAGACAGTACATTTACAGAGGGCAGACAGTACAGTTACAATACAATTCAATACAGGAGGGATCAGAGGGCCCGGCTCTTTAGAGCTTACAATTTGGGAGGGAGGGTCAAGTGAAACAAAAGGTAATAACTGTGGGGGATGAACTGATAGAAAAAATGAAAATAGGCGTGGGTAGGGTAGGCTTCTCTGAAGAGGAGGGTTTTCAGGGATTGTCTAAAAGCTAATAGAGTAGGAGCTATTCGGACAGATTGGGGTGGGGAGTTCCATAGAATTGGAGAGGCTCTGGAAAAGTCCTGGAGGCGAGCATGGGAGAAGGAGACGAAGGAGCTAGGGAGCAGGAGATCTTGAGAGGAATGAAGAGAACGATTTGGTTGGTATTTTGAGACTAGGCTAGTGATGTAGCTGGGGGCTGAGTTATGGTTGGGCTTCATCAGTAGATGGGCGGGCCGACTCCAATAATCAGTTATATATGCTAATGTTGCCATAGCAGCCCATCAGGCGTCATTACGGCAGTCAGCTGTGTCTACAGACACTTCCCCTGGACCACGGAACAAACATTCAATGGAACTAGAACCGTGTGAGGGTGCACGTTTGTTATTAAATGTGAACGATCGATTTTGAGAGAGAAGTGGAGCTGTGCTGTAAGCGGCGATTACATGCTAATGGTTGCTTTGAGAGGGAAGCCAAGCGGAGCTGCAAGCAGTGGGGAAAGAGAAAACTGCCTTGATTTAATCTCTGTGAAGCTGTCAGCATGAGCACACCTTTTGGCTAAGATCAAGTGTAGTATCTGTTCTTATCAGTTTCCAGAGGAGGCGCTGTGCAACTCCCGAGAGTGGGGAGGCCACATGCAAATCCAATGGTGTCATTGGACCTGGAAGGGCGGTTCGGCAGTGCCGATGTTTGGACGTCCTTTGCTGGCGTTAGCGGGGCCGAGTCCGTGCCGTCCAGAAGGGTGCTCCTGGTGAGGATGGGTGCTGCATTGGATCTGACCCAGAGGGTCTGGTCCCTGGCCTTCTGGCCTAGATTGGGGTAGCTCTAGCTCCGGTCAGTTTTTCGGGAGAGAACACCGGCTCCTCTCTAGCTGGAGGGGGAGGAGCGGTTAGTATTCTCCGAATGTAATGAGGTAGGAGTGATGGGAGCGACGGTGGGGCTTGATGGCAAAGGGCTCTCACCAAGCTTCCAGAACTTCAGGCCTTCCTGGCTGAGGTGGGGACTGCTGTGGTCTGGGTTGTTGGTCAGGGCTGGTACAGAAAGCCTATGGTGTATGTGCCCCTGGAGTGGCAGTCCAGGGGTGCCATAAAATCACTGCGAGTGAGGGTCATTTTGATTTGTGGCACCACGGTCACTGCACCATTACACGCTTTTTTTTTGCACCTGCCTCCTGGGCCGGGCCTTTTGGGATTTTTATTCCTGGCCGGAGGGCCTGGCCATTGTATTGCACAATGGCCACTTTTTCACTCTCCTCTACTTCCTTCTCCCCCACTTTCGTTTTATTTATTTCCTTGTGTGTCACGTATTTTGGATTTTTGTGTTGTACACGGTTTGTTGCACTGTGTGACTGGTAGGGTTGCAGGTCCTCGGGCCTGCCCTGAAAGTCTTGGGAGGGGGTGGACATGGCCTTCTGGCTTGGTTCGCCCTCTCTCATGGGGTCTCCCTTCGGGGGGGGGGGGAGCCCCACCGAGTACTTGAGTGGGTCTGTTTAGGCAGATCCTCCAGAGGAAGGGGTCCCTCTGCTTTCGGCCAGATGGGCCAAGTGTAAGTACCCTTGTCCCTGTCAGGAGCCTAACGCCCCGGGGGATTCAGGGCAAGGCCCTCTGATTTTAGAGGGCTTGTGTACCCGTTTTTGTGTTTCACTTTTTATGCGTGTGCACATTTTTTTGGAACCGGGTGAAGTTTTTGAGTGCGTTTCACACGCCACGGGCTTTCAAAAAAAAAAAAAAAACACTGCTTGGAGAGTGTAGGAGGATCGGCTGTTGTGGCGTGGAGGAGAGGAAAGGAGTGACCATTATATGAGTTTTTTACTCATCTGTGAGGTGAGCCGGCAATTTGGCTGGTGAAAGGTTATTGATCTCAGTTAGGACGGATGAGCACAGCGGTGGATTGTTTTATACACTGGGATAAATGAACTGTCTTCTTCAATAATAGATGTTTTATACATATGGACTGCTTTCATTGTGATATCAATCATCCATTTAGAATATATAAAAGTTGATTACCATGTTTTTTTTTGACAGCTTGCCGAACGCCACACACACATATACGTCGGCAGAATGGCTCGTACAGGCAAAGGGGCGTAAATTTGCTGCCTTGCGGGAGCGCGTGCCCGCCGAACGCTGCGGGAGTGTGACCGCGGGTCCCGCAAACTCGATGTTCTCCGGCAGCCCGCGATCGTGAGATGGAGAGGCAGAACAGGGAGATGCCTATGTAGACAAGGCATTTCTCCGTTCTGAGTTGTGATATGACAGCGATCTACTGCTCCCTGTCATCGGGAGCAGTGATCGCTGTCATGTCAGTGGTAGTCCATCCCCCCCCCCCACAGTTAGAATCACTCCCTAGGACACACTTAACCTCCCTGTCATCGGGAGCAGTGATCGCTGTCATGTCAGTGGTAGTCCACCCCCCCCCCACAGTTAGAATCACTCCCTAGGACACACTTAACCTCCCTGTCATTGGGAGCAATGATCGCTGTCATGCCCTAGGTAGCCCACCCCCCCACAGTTAGAATCACTCCCTAGAACACACTTAACCCCTTGATCGCCCCCTAGTGTTTAACCCGCTTCCCTGCCAGTGTCATTTACACAGTAATCAATGACTATTTATAGCACTGATGGCTGTATAAATGTCAATGGTCCCAAAATAGTGTCAAAAATGTCCGATCTGTCCGCCATAATATCGCAGTCACGATGAAAAAAAAATTCGCAGATCGCTGCCATTACTAGTAAAAAAAAAATAATAATAAAAATGCCATAAACTATCCCCTATTTTGTAGACGCTATAACTATTGAGCAAACCAATCAATATACGTTTATTGTGATTTTTTCTACCAAAAATATGTAGAAGAATACATATAGGCCTAAACTGAGGAAAAAATTAGTTTTTTTATATATTTTTTGGGGGATATTTATTATAGCAAAAAGTAAAAAATATTGCTTTTTTTTTTCAAAATTGTCGCTCTTTTTTTGTTTATAGCGCAAAAAAAATAAAAACCGCAGAGGTGATCAAATACTACCAAAAGAAAGCTCTATTTGTGGGGAAAAAAAGGACGACAATTTTGTTTGCGTACGACGTTGCACGACCGCGCAAATGTCAGTTAAAAGTGACGCAGTGCCGAATCGCAAAAAAAATGCTCTGGTCAGGAAGGGGGTAAATCCTTCCGGGGCTGAAGTGGTGAAAAAAAAAAGTAGTTTTTTTTTTAATATAATGATTTAAATGTTATACAGCGCTGCACTATAAGGAAATAAAAGTGTGAGTATGGCACAAGGACAGGCTCAGGGGAGCTCTGCTTTTTTTTCTCCACGCCATTGGCTGCTGATAAAGGATGCATGCACTGTACTGTTACCATTTGAGGAGGTGCCAAGGAAAGGATGGTGAGCCGTGACAATGTATGCACTTAGTTTAAGTGTGAAACGCGTCAGCTGTTATTCTCTACCACTTTGCCGAGGTGTCTTATGTACTTCATGATCCTGTTCCATGATTAAAGGCATATGAAATTTCTTCCGGTGTGCGGCTGTCCAGACTTCTTCGTTCATCTCTACCAAAACCATTCCTTGATGGCCTTACTAGTAAGCCAGTAATGGTGAAACGGAAGTTGGGTATGAAATACAAGTGATACCTGGTCTCTCTGGATGGCTACATGAACATGCAGCTCGCCAGTACAGAAGAGTATATTGATGGGGCATTGTTTGGCCATCTTGGAGAAGTTCTAAGAATGTATTGTATAGAAGAGAAGTAGAAGAGGAGGAAGAAGATGGCAAGATGAGACCATAAAGCAACTTCCAAATTAGTTTTGGAAATTTATTTTGAAACTTCTCTTTTAAAGGCTTTTGTTAGACATTAAGAAAAATTAACAACAGTTTTCGGTTTAGTGGCAAACTCATTCTGCTGCTGAAGCCGCCGCTGATCTACAGACCAGTGAGAGGAAGAAAACATTTCCCAGGGGAATGCTCCGAGGACACACCGCCGGAGAGAGCAGGAAATGGCTAGAGGTACGAATTTGGTCCTTATGCCGCATACACATGGACGGACTTTTCGACCGGACTGGTCCGACGGACTTTCGACGGACTTTTGACGGACCTTTGAACGAACGGACTTGCCTACACACGATCACACCAAAGTCCGACGGATTCGTACGTGATGATGTATGACTGGACTAAAATAAGGAAGTTAATAGCCGGTAGCCAATAGCTGCCCTAGCGTGGATTTTCGTCCGTCGGACTAGCATACAGACAAGCGGATTTTTTGGACCGGACTTGAGTCCGTCGGACAAATTTGAAACATGTTCCAAATCTAAAGTCCGTCAGATTTTTGACCGAAAAAGTCCGCTGGAGCCCACACACGGTCGGATTGTCCGCCGGATTTGGTCCGTCGGACCAGTCCGGTCGAAAAGTCCACCCGTGTGTACACGGCATTACTGTAAAAAATTGAAAGTATATGCACCTGTCAAAGAGTGGCGGAAAAATTGGGCTTTGGGCGTTGGTGGCACCTTCACACCGTAACCCTATAGAGGTAATCTTGAAGAAAGCAAGAATTGGCCTTGCTGTCAAAAATTGAAATGATATGCACCTGTCAAACAGGTGAGGAAAAATTATTCTTTGGGTGTCGGTGGTGCCTTCACACCGTAAACCCTATTGAAGTACTGAGAAAAACTTTATTTTTCTTAAAAAAAAAATACTAAAACACACAAGTTTTGTCTCGAGTACTTCTACTGTATAGGGTTTACGGTGTGAAGGCACCACCGACACCCAAAGAACAATTTTTCCACACCTGTTACTTCTATCCAAAGTCTGCAAAAGAGATACCATAATTTATCTAAAAAAAGTGAGTGTACTATAATTTGGCTTCTTCACATAAGGCTTGCTCACTGTAGTGCAAACATTTGTTATTTCCATCCAAAGTCTGCCAAAGAGACACCAGGATTTATCCAAAAAATCTCTAGTCTTGTTCCGAGTGCGCTAAAATGTGGCCTCATCATACAGACTGGTTTCCAAAGCCGTTGTTTAGAAAATGAAGAAAGCTTTCAGGGAAAATCAATTTAAAGATCTTTTTTTTCCCTTTATATATGTTAGTTTTGCTGCAGCAGGTTCTATACATGCTACAGAGGCGCCACTTTACAGGCAGACTAAGGGGACCCCCCAGTCACTATATTTAAAGGAATTTCTAATTTTTATTGTTTCACTTCACTTCATTAAAATCACTGCCTTAAGGCTGGGTTCACACCATCGCCGCATGCGGCTCCCAGCAGGGGTCCAGTGCGTCCTGGTTCACCCTTTCAGGTCCGATTTTAGGCCAAATTCGGACCTGGAACGGACCAAAAGATGCACAGGGCTCCTGTGCAAATTCGCACCACAACCGCAGCAGAGAAATGTGAACCGGCTCCAAAGAGATTGCTAATTGGATGCGGGGAACCCAATGGTGTGAACCCAGCCTTATGGCCAATAACTTGCATACAAGTCTTCAAAATGGGCACTTTTGATTTTCCAAGTTCAGGTCCCATAGACTTTAATAGGGTTCACGGTTCGGGTCCAAACTTTTGCGATGTTCAAGAATTCTGGTGCCAACTGAACCGGGGGGGGGGGGGGGGTGTTCGGCTCAACTCTATTGGGAAGTAAACCATCACCACATTGTAATATATAAATATTGCAGCCTACATTATGTTTGATCATTTTGCCATCTGCTTTTGTGGTCCATTCTTCTATTAGGTTACATTGATGATTACTCAGGATCTGCAGGACTCCAGGATTTTGTTGAAATCTCGAGACAGTCCCATGGAATCCGGGACAGTTGGGAGGTATGAAATCGCCACCTTGTGAAATATAAATATTGCAGCCTACATTATGCTTCATCTTTTTGCCCTCTGCTTTTGTGGTCCATTCTTCTATTAGGTTACATTGATGATTACGCAGGATCTGCAGGACTCCAGGATTTTGTTGGAATCCTGGGACAGTCCCATGGAATCCGGGACAGTTGGGAGGTATGAAATCGCCACCTTGTGAAATATAAATATTGCAGCCTACATTATGCTTCATCTTTTTGCCCTCTGCTTTTGTGGTCCATTCTTCTATTAGGTTACATTGATGATTACGCAGGATCTGCAGGACTCCAGGATTTTGTTGGAATCCTGGGACAGTCCCATGGAATCCGGGACAGTTGGGAGGTATGAAATCGCCACCTTGTGAAATATAAATATTGCAGCCTACATTGTGCTTCATCATTTTGCCCTCTGCTTTTGTGGTCTGTTCTTCTATTAGGTTACATTGATGATTACGCAGGATCTGCAGGACTCCAGGATTTTGTTGTAATCCTGGGACAGTCCCATGGAATCCGGGACAGTTGGGAGGTATGACATCACCACCTTGTGAAATATAAATATTGCAGCCTACATTATGCTTCATCATTTTGCCCTCTGCTTTTGTGGTCCATTCTTCTATTAGGTTACACTGCTGATTACGCAGGATTTGCAGGACTCCAGGATTTTGTGGAAATCTCGGGACTGTCCCGGATTCCACGGGACCGTTGGGAGGTATGACATCACCACGTTGTGTTATACTGTATAAATACTGTAGTTGACGTTGTGTCCCTTCATTTTGCCGGCTGCTCTGTGGTCCGTTCTTCTATTAGGTTACATCGATGATTACCCACACAGATTATACCTCACATCACATCCAGACAATGAAAAAATAAAATAAAATAAACAATAATTTTATAATAATATATAATTTTAATATTCATAAATGTAAAAGTAAAAAATGCAAAAACTGAAGAAATACAACATAATTGGCTCAATTCACTAAGCTTTATAACAAGTAGAAGAACTGTCTTCTCTCCGATTAGACTTATGTGATCTGTAGAACATTTACCGCACTCTGAAAGCTGTTCGGATGCTCTGAGATGTGTCTTGTCATGTGTGCAAGAAGTGACTGTTTCTTAGCGAAACATTTCCCACACTCTGTACATAAATAGGGACGCTCACCTGAATGAACTTTCTGGTGTCTAACAAGGCTTCCTTTTTTAATGAAACATTTCCCGCACTCTGGACATGAATAAGGACGCTCGCCTGAATGAATTCTCTGGTGGGTAACAAGGCTTGCCTTCAAAGTGAAAGATTTCCCGCACTCTGAACATGAATAGGGATGCTCACCTAAGTGAATTTTCTGGTGGGAAACAAGGTTTTCTTTGATAGTGAAACATTTCCCGCACTCTGAGCATGAATAAGGACGCTCATCCGTGTGAATTTTCTGGTGTCTAACCAGGGCCGCTTTTGTGATGAAACCTTTCCCGCACTCTGAACATGAATAGGGACGTTCACTTGAGTGAATTTTCCGGTGAGAAACAAGGCTTTCTTTGGTAGCGAAACATTTCCCGCACTCTGAACATGAGTAAGGACGCTCACCCGTATGAATTCTCTGGTGATTAACAAGACTTTCTTTTGTGGTCAAACATCTTCCACACTCTGAACACGAATAAGGATGCTCACCGGAGTGAGTTCTCTGGTGTAGGAGAAGCTGTTTTTTCCGGAAAAAACCTTTTCCACACTCCGAACATGAATAGGGGTGCTCCCCAGCGTGGTTTCTTTGGTGTTGATGAAGGTTTCCTTGGTCAGAAAAACGTTTTCCGCACTCCGAACAGGAGAAGGGACGCTCACCCGTATGAATTCTCTGGTGTTTACGAAGGTTTCCTTGCTCAGAAAAACATTTCCCGCACTCCGAACAGGAGAAGGGACGCTCGCCCGTATGAATTCTCTGGTGTTTATGAAGGTTTCCTTGGGCAGAAAAAGATTTCCCGCACTCTAAACAGGAAAAAGGACGCTCACCAGTGTGACTTCGTTGGTGTTTCAGAAGGCTTCTTTTCTCTGAAAAACATTTTCCGCACTCTAAACATAAAAAGGGAAGCTCACCCGTATGAATTCTTTGGTGTATAAGAAGGTTTTCTTTCTTGGAAAAACATCTTCCGCACTCTGAACAGGAAAAGGGACGCTCACCAGTATGAAGTTTCTGGTGTGTAAGAAGGGAACCTTTGCTTGGGAAACATTTCCCACAATCCGAACATGAATAGGGACGCTCACCAGTGTGACTTCTTTGGTGTATACGAAGGCTTCCCTTTTCAGAAAAACATTTCCCGCACTCTGAACAACAAAAGGGACGCTCACCAGTGTGAATTCTCAGGTGTACAACAAGGCTTTCTTTCTTAGAATAACATTTTCCGCACTGAGAACAGGAATAAGGACGCTCAGTCTTGTGAGTTTTCTGGTGTTTATAAAGTCCTTTTTTGTTAGTGAAGGTTTTTCCGCACACCAAACATGACAATGAGCTCCCTCCTGTGTGAGCTCCCTCATGGTATAAAGTAGATTTCTGGGGATCAGATGGATCTGTTGATCTGTCAGCACTGTGGGAACTTAGATGGACATCTGAAGCCATAGTATGGGATTTTTCAGAAGCTTCCTCAGGATTAGAAGGACCCATTGATCTTAGATGGACATCTGAAGTCATAGTATGGGGTTTATCAGAAGGTTCCTCAGGATTAGAAGGATCCATTCTTAGATGGACAACTGACGTCATAGTATGCGATTTCTCAGAAGATTCCTCAGGATTAGAAGAGTCCATTGATTTTAGATGGTCATCTAAAGTCATATTATGGGATTTCTCAGAAGGTTCCTCAGGATTAGAAGGACCCATTGATCTTAGATGGACATCTGAAGTCATAGTATGGGATTTCTCAGAAGGTTCTTCGGGATTAGAAGCTATAGTATGGGGGTTATCAGAAGAAGCCTCAGGGTTAGAAGGATCCATTCTTAGATAGACAGCTGACGTCATAGTACGCAATTTCTCAGAAGATTCCTCAGGATTAGAAGAATCCATCGATTTTAGATGGACATCTGAAGTCATAGTATGGAATATATCAGAAGGTTCCTCAGGATTAGAAGGATCTATTGATCTTAGGTGGACATCTGAAGTCATAGTATGGGATATATCAGAAGATTCCTCTGGATTAGAAGGATCCACTGATATTGCCAACCAGGAAAATGTTACTTTTGGGGAACATTGTGTGATGTCACCATCTTCTGCAGTACAATCTGGCGATATTATAGGACGTCTTTCCGATTTATTTAAACTCCAAAAATACTGTCCGTCTGCTGAAAAACAATTTTTAAATATATGTTATGTTTGTTTTTACACTCCTTTTATACAGAAATCATGTCTATCGTTCAACACTTTCTCTGAGCTCAACTGAATTGGATACAATCATAACAGCAAACGATGAATATAAAACAGATCAGATGATATACCCAAACCATACTAGGCAACATGTTCCAGAAAACTGTCCAACAATGGACATACTATATTAGATGGCCAGAGACAGTGGACATGCTATGTGAGATGATCCTAAAGGGAAGAGAAAGGCGCCCCCTAAGTGCAGTGGTTAAAGATTTATTGCAGGCACATTATTACAAACGGTAACGCGTTTCAGAGTATGCACAGCTCCTTCGTCAGACTGGGGGGGGCTGACGAAGGAGCTGTGCATACTCCGAAACGTGTTACCACCTTCACCTGATGTCACATCCTCTGCGTTCCTTCCAGCTTGGTTCCAGAACCCGGGCTGCCTCATCGCATCTTCACCTTCTCGCCAATCCACCAGGGACTCTGACAGCTGCATGACGGCTCTGTCTCTCTCCCCCAGACAGACGAGGATTACAGCGATCCGCATGAGGATAAATCATTATATGCCTATGACCTCATACTATCTTGTGTTATTAATCCCATTGTGCCTGTAATTAATCTCTTAACCACTGCACTTAGAGGCGCCTTTCTCTTTCCTTTATGATGATCCTCCAGAGCTGCTTCTTCTCTACAAAGTGTTGCCTTCGGTGCCATCTCTCCACTGCTATTAAGGACCGGATAGCCAGCCTCACCAGAGCGCCCTCCTCTCTCCCTCCTTTATGTGAGATGGTCAGAATTCCAAAACATGCTACAAGAGTAAAAATAAAATTGAAATTAAAAAAGAAAAAATACTATAGCTAGCTGACAATCTTTTAAGAGCACGTTTTACTGAGGAATGGAGATGGACTTTGCATATGATGTACAGTATCTCCTCCTCATTTGTTGGGAACATGACGTTATATTGAGGAATGGAGATGGACTTTTCATATGATGTACAGTATCTTCTCCTCATTTGTTGGGAACATGATGTTATATTGAGGAATGGAGATGGACCCTTCATATGGTGTACAGTATCACCTCCTCATTTGTTGGGAACATGACGTTATATTGAGGAATGGAGATGGACCTTTCATATGGTGTACAGTATCTCCTCCTGATTTTTTGGGAACATGACGTTATATTGAGGAATGGAGATGGACCTTTCATATGGTGTACAGTATCTCCTCCTCATTTGTTGGGAACATGACATTATATTGAGGAATGGAGATGGACCTTTCATATGGTGTACAGAATCTCCTCCTCATTTGTTGGGAACATGACGTTATATTGAGGAATGGAGATGGACCTTTCATATGGTGTACAGAATCTCCTCCTCATTTGTTGGGAACATGACATTATATTGAGGAATGGAGATGGACCTTTCATATGGTGTACAGAATCTCCTCCTCATTTGTTGGGAACATGATGTTATATTGGAGGAATGGAGATGGACCTTTCATATGGTGTACAGTATCTCCTCCTGATTTTTTGGGAACATGACGTTATATTGAGGAATGGAGATGGACCTTTCATATGGTGTACAGTATCTCCTCCTCATTTGTTGGGAACATGACGTTATATTGAGGAATGGAGATGGACCTTTCATATGGTGTACAGAATCTCCTCCTCATTTGTTGGGAACATGACATTATATTGAGGAATGGAGATGGACCTTTCATATGGTGTACAGAATCTCCTCCTCATTTGTTGGGAACATGACATTATATTGAGGAATGGAGATGGACCTTTCATATGGTGTACAGAATCTCCTCCTCATTTGTTGGGAACATGATGTTATATTGGAGGAATGGAGATGGACCTTTCATATGGTGTACAGTATCTCCTCCTCATTTGTTGGGAACATGACATTATATTGAGGAATGGAGATGGACCTTTCATATGGTGTACAGAATCTCCTCCTCATTTGTTGGGAACATGACATTATATTGAGGAATGGAGATGGACCTTTATATGGTGTACAGAATCTCCTCCTCATTTGTTGGGAACATGACATTATATTGAGGAATGGAGATGGACCTTTCATATGGTGTACAGTATCTTCTCCTCATTTGTATGAACATGATGTTATATAAAATAATGGAGGAGAACATTTCATATGGTGTACAGTAGGAATAAGGATCAAGTCTGCGGCAATGTAGACTTGGCTCCAAACTCTAGATGTCTACAGTTGAAAAAATACTGAGTGAGGAAGGACATGGACCTATTCATGAAATAGCAAAAACAATTGTAAAACTAAAGCAGAAAACCAAAATATTTAATAAACTGGACAAAATAAGCAAACCAACCATGACACCCTGGGTGATATCGCTGATGTCTTGGTTATTGTAAAGAAGGGAGGTGGACCTTCCTTCAAACTCTTTGTTGGAAAAATAACATTATACTGACAAATGGAAATGGACCTTTGTCACATTAAAATGTTTGCTTCCACAACAATCTAATATTTGGTGCTTTGTGTATTTGACATGCCCCGCCCCCCATGCTTTACTAACAGTTAGTACAGCCCTTTAATTACTGCTACCTCTGTAGAGTTAGGCTTACAATGTCATTGTCCTTTCTTGGAAAGGCCAAAAAAACATCCCTTGTATTGTGCCAGACTATAATGAACTACTTTGGAATTTGCTTCTGAGAAGTTTTGGAGAGTTAAGCTCCTGTGGATCTTGTTAAGTCATCATGTGGGTGTGAACTGGTTCTCAAGAAGCATGGATTTTTAATAAGCACATTTGTGGCATAACATATTACTTACAGTAAATAAGCGAAGACCACCTATGCTTATTATACACAAGGATAAGGTGACGTTTCCAAGAGAAACAGGAATTGCTAGTTTGCTGGTCTGCCAGTTATAACCTAGTCCTATTTCATCTGAGGCTGTGAAGGTCTCCCGATTTTCTATTGTTTTTAAATTATTCTGAGGCCTTAAACTTTTGAATTAAAATGTGAACCGTTTCTACTCTTTACTCACCCGAGCTCATATCCGGAGAAGATTTCTCCTCTTTAATGGTATCCATAACCTCATCCGCCTTCATACATTGCTGATCACCCATCACGTACGTCTCTTCTTCTTCCTTCTTCACCTCGGCTTTTATATCAATCAGTTCCTCACCCTAAAACCACAAAATGATAAAAAAAAAAATCCTCAAAATTAAACACTAAAACACAGAGACCTCAAAGATGAATATTCCTATATATATATATATATATATATATATATATATATATATATATATAACAGTTTGGAATCATTTTTAAGTCGTAGATGTTCCAACTCCACATACCTGATGATGGTGAGGGATGGTGTGACCTTCCTGTGTAGAATCCCAGGAATACAGAGGACGGGGACATCTCTCTGGTGGGTTCCCATTACTGGATCCATCTGTAGGAAACACACACACTGACTGAATACATTGTTTCTATGTGTTTATCAGATGATGGGGGATCTAGGTGGACCCTCCGTACTGCTCTCTCCTTTACAATAAAGTCTCCTCTTACCCGGTGATGTGAGGGGCGGCTGATTCTCCATCATGACGTCCTTGTAGAGATCCTTGTGTCCTTCTGAAGATGGATCATGGGATTGGTAGCTGTTTTTCAACTGTCCAGATGTCCTCTTCACTACTTCATTTATCCTGTGCACAATTAAATTATCACTAAGAACATTCCCAGAATCCTCCTCACCTCCCAAATCAGGTCTGTGTTTTAGCAATACAGATGAGCATGATGTAGGTGACTTCCCAGAATCCAGCTCACCTCTTGGATATGTGGTCATGTGATTTGGATAATCGGTTCTATATTTAGGATGTATCTGGTCTATAAACCAGAGGCTCTGGATGGACAGTTGGATAAATGGTTCTATATTTAGGATGTATCCGGTCTATAAACCAGAGGCTCTGGATGGACAGTTGGATAAATGGTTCTATATTTAGGATGTATCTGGTCTATAAACCAGAGGCTCTGGATGGACAGTTGGATAAATGGTTCTATATTTAGGATGTATCTGGTCTATAAACCAGAGGCTCTGGATGGACAGTTGGATAAATGGTTCTATATTTAGGATGTATCTGGTCTATAAACCAGAGGCTCTGGATGGACAGTTGGATAAATGGTTCTATATTTAGGATGTACCTGGTCTTCAACCCTTTCATACCTAAGCCTATTTTTGAAATTTGGTGTTTACAAGTTAAAATCCATATTTTTTGCTAGAAAATTACTTAGAGCCCCCAAACATTATATATATATATTTTTTAGCAGAGAATTTAGAGAATAAAATGGCGATTGTTGCAATATTTTATATCACATGGTATTTGTGCAGCGGTGATTTAAACGCAACTTTTTGGGAAAAGGGACATTTTCATGAATTTTAAAAAACAAACAGTAAAGTTACCCCAATTTTTTTGTATAATGTGAAAGATGATGTTACGCTGAGTAAATACATACCAAACATGTCACCCATTCGCACTTGTGGAATGGCGACAAACTACAGTACCTAAAAATCTCCATAGGCAACGCTTTAAATTTTTTTTACGGTAACCAGGTTAGAATTACAGAGGAGGTCTAGACGATCGCGACGATACCTCACATGTGTGATTTGAACACCGTTTACATATGCGGGCGCGACTTCCGTATGCGTTTTCTTTGCTGCGCGAGCTCGCGGGGACAGGGGCACTTTAAAAAAAAAAATTCTTATTTATTTTTATATTAATAAATTGTGTTTTAAAAAAATAATCAATTTTTTTCACTTTTATTGCTGTCACAAGGAATGTAAACATCCCTTGTGACAGTAATAGGTGGTGACAGGTACTCTTTATGGAGGGATCGGGGGTCTAAAAGACCTCCAATCCCACCTTTGCACTTAAAAGTATTCAGATCGCCGTTTTCGGCAATTCTGAATACTGTGTATTTTTTTAAAACCGGCGCCATTGGCAGCCGAGTAAACGGGAAGTGATGTCATGACGTCGCTTCCGTGTTTACTATTAAGAGGCTGGAATGAAGCCACTCACGGCTTTGCTCCAGTCTGTCCCCAGCTGCCGGAGGCGGCGGATTGGTCATCGGGCCTCCTGGTTGAACTGGAGGCCCGGTAAGAGCAGCGGGGGGGGGGACGTCCCCTCCTGCTCCTCCGGTATAACAGCCGAGCAGCTTTTAGCCGCATCGGTTGTTATACCAGGAAAGCCGATCGCCGGCTCTAAAAAACAGTACCGGGATGATGCCTGCAGCTGCGGGCTTCATCCCGGTATAACCCCGGAAAGCCGAGTACATACATCTGCATACGCTCGGCGGGAAGGGGATAAACCAGAGGCTCTGGATGGACAGTTGGATAAATGGCTCTATATTTAGGATGTATCCGGTCTATAAACCAGAGGCTCTGGATGGACAGTTGGATAAATGGCTCTATATTTAGGATGTATCTGGTCTATAAACCAGAGGCTCTGGATGGACAGTTGGATAAATGGTTCTATATTTAGGATGTATCTGGACTATAAACCAGAGGCTCTGGATGGACAGTTGGATAAATGGTTCTATATTTAGGATGTATCCGGTCTATAAACCAGAGGCTCTGGATGGACAGTTGGATAAATGGTTCTATATTTAGGATGTATCTGGTCTATAAACCAGAGGCTCTGGATGGACAGTTGGATAAATGGTTCTATATTTAGGGTGTATCTGGTCTATAAACCAGAGGCTCTGGATGGACAGTTGGATAAATGGTTCTATAATTAGGATGTATCTGGACACACATTATAAAATAACTCCGATATACAGGATGTGATATGTCTGTAGTAGTGGATGTTGGAGATAAAAGACATCACAGTGACTATGGAGGAAGAGGACGGAACATGACGGGAGGATTACTGGGTGTAAATAGAAAATAAGATCTTATTACCTCCTCTGTGTAATCCAGCGACGTCTCCTCTCCACCTCGTTCTTCTCTCTCCCTGAACTTCCTGTCTTTACCTTATAGAATGCCGTATCTTTTTCTTACATCATTTCCTGTTCCTACTTTACATCACTTCCTCTTCTTTCTTGACATCACTTCCTGTCTGAACGCTCCAGATGATCTTAGTGATATCGCCATCTTGTGGTGATTTCGATAACTGCATCCTGTGTTATGGAATATTTCGCCCTCTGCCCTGTAGCTCATTCTTCGGTTATATTTCATACATTATGACAACGTACGAACACATTATACTTCAGTTAAAACTGAATCAATAATAAAATATTTTATCTCTACTTTTACATCCTATGCAGGACACTGATGTGATTTGGATCTAAGAGATAGCGTAGAACAGCGAGAATGTAATGCAGAGCTTAGTGCAGTGATGGCGAACCTTGGCACCCCAGATGTTTTGGAACTACATTTCCCATGATGCGCATGCACTCTGCAGTGTAGTGGAGCATCATGGGAAATCTAGTTCCAAAACATCTGGGAAGCCAAGGTTCTCCATCACTGGCTTAGTATATCTGTCCCCCTCCACCTCGCCCAAGTAGCTAAGCAGGAGTACCATGAGGGTCTAGTGGCAACCTAGTTCCCCCCATATCACTAAGCATCTCCGCTACCCCCTCCCCTGTTCTGAGCCTTGGGAAAGCCCAGACCATATGCCAGAATGTCCCTTCCTCGGTCCTACATCTGGGACAATTCGGGTCTCTAGATGTGGGTATATTCTGGCCAATCTGTGCAGGGTGAAGTAGGCCTCCATGTATAAATTTAAGCTGGATGAACCTGTTATCATAGATGGGATGTAGGTGGGAATGGGGGTGACCCCCAGGCCGAGCAGGGGGGAATCCATCACCTGGTCCTCCTCCGCTCCGACTCTTCACCCACGCGCGTCCACCAAAGCCGACCAAACCTTGTCGAATTTAGCAGGGCACTGCCTACTCTCGTATGTGAGTTTGTATAGGGGTAGCACTGAATCCACCGCCTTCTTCCAAGAATTGAGGGTAGGGAGTTCAGCCGACTTCCAATGCAACATTATCTCCCTCCTAGCATAGAACAGCGAGAATGTAATGCAGAGCTTAGTGCAGTACTGGCGAACCTTGGCACCCCAGATGTTTTGGAACCACATTTCCCATGATGCGCATGCACTCTGCAGTGTAGTGGAGCATCATGGGAAATCTAGTTCCAAAACATCTGGGGTGCCTAGGTTCTCCATCACTGGCTTAGTATATCTGTCCCCCTCCACCTCGCTCAAGTAGCTCAGCAGGAGTACCATGGGGGTCTGGTGGCACCCTAGTTCCCTCCATATCACTAAGCATCTCCGCTACCCCCTCCCAATATATTCTGAGCCTCGGGCAAGCCCAGACCTTATGCCAGAATGTCCCTTCCTCATTCCTACATCTGGGACAATTCGGGTCTCTAGATGTGGGTATATTCTGGCCAATCTGTGCAGGGTGAAGTAGGCCTCCATGTATAAATTTAAGCTGGATGAACCTGTTATCATAGATGGGATGTAGGTGGGAATGGGGGTGGGTGACCCCCAGGCCGAGCAGGGGGGAATCCATCACCTGGTCCTCCTCCGCTCCGACTCTTCACCCACGCGCATCCACCAAAGCCGACCAAACCTTGTCGAATTTAGCAGGGCACTGCCTACTCTCGTATGTGAGTTTGAATAGGGGTAGCACTGAATCCACCGCCTTCTTCCAAGAATTGAGGGTAGGGAGTTCGGCCGACTTCCAATGCAACATTATCTCCCTCCTAGCATAGAACAGCGAGAATGTAATGCAGAGCTTAGTGCAGTGATGGCGAACCTTGGCACTCCAGATGTTTCCCATGATGCGCATGCACTCTGCAGTGTAGTGGAGCATCATGGGAAATCTAGTTCCAAAACATCTGGGAAGCCAAGGTTCTCCATCACTGGCTTAGTATATCTGTCCCCCTCCACCTCGCCCAAGTAGCTAAGCAGGAGTACCATGAGGGTCTAGTGACACCCTAGTTCCCTCCATATCACTAAGCATCTCCCCTACCCCCTCCCCTGTTCTGAGCCTCGGGCAAGCCCAGACCATATGCCAGAATGTCCCTTCCTCGGTCCTACATCTGGGACAATTCGGGTCCCTAGATGTGGGGTATATTCTGGCCAATCTGTGCGGGGTGAAGTAGGCCTCCTTGTATAAATTTAAGCTGGATGAACCTGTTATCATAGATGGGATGTAGGTGGAAACGCAGTCTTCCCATTCATCCTCCCCCCCCCCAGAGCTGGGATGTCCTCCTTCCATTTGTCCATTGAACGGGTGGGTTTAACGCCATGGCCTACCGTCAGGTATAGGTACAGAGTGGAATGGGGTTTGCCCATCGCGCTCGAAGTCAGCAGTCGTTCAGTTGAGTCTGGTTCCGTAGTTAACGTGTCTGGGAATTGAGCCCTGGCTGTGTGTCTCAGTATTTAAACTCAAAGAATTTGGGTAGGGAGTAGCGTCGTTTCATTTCACGGAAAGGCACGATCTTGCCATTTGCTGTTCTATGTTTGAGGGCGGTGATCCCCCGTTCGGCCCACTGTGAGGGGTCTGGTATGTCACAAAGGTGGGGCAGGGTAGGGTTACCCCACAGCGGGGTGTGTAGTAAAAGGAATTTTAATTGCTCTCCCGCAATATAATATCTTTTTTTTTTTTTGTACAGAATAAAAGATGGGGTTTTGTGGATCGATAATAATCGCGCCAAGCCTTAAAAAGGGTGCGGCAGATGCAACGCGCGTGTGCGGGACGGCCTTCTTCAGGGGGGTTCGGGTGGCGCGTGCACGCCCCGCCGCCGACCTGTGCTGTGATTGGACGCAGCACGAGTTTGGCAGAAGAATTTTAGCCAATGATTTCGGCTTAAACCTTGCTGATCGGCTGCGCGGCCAAATCACACACACAGAGTTCTGTGCTTGCAAACGCACGGAAATCCATCAGCGGTCCGGGCTTATTCTACTCCCTGAAAAGCAGGGAGAAAAAACTGCCAGATTAGTAAGTGAAAGCAACAGACCTTACACATTGCTAGGCACACAGTTAGCCTCTTAATTACCCCTAGACGTTAACCCCTTCCCAGCCAGTGTCATTGGTACAGTGACAGTGCATAGTATTATCCCTGATCCCTGTATTAGTGTCTCTAGCAGGGTCAGTGTCAGTTAGTGCAGGATTCCACGCCGCATTATCACAGTCCCACTATAATCGGCTGATCACCATCATTACATTATAGCCTCTACAGATGCCTAAATTGCTGTATATAGTATATACTTTTACACAAACCAATTAACATTCACTTTTTTTTTTTTTGTTCTTTACCAGAGACATGCAGCGGAATACATTTTTGCCTAAATTTGTGCAGATTTTTTTTTTTTACATATCTTTTATAACAGAAAGTACAAAATATCAGGGTTTTTCAAAATGTTTGGTCTTTTTTCATTTATATAATAAAAAAATACACTATATTGTCAAAAGTATTGGGACGCCTGCCTTTACACGCACATGAACTTTAATGGCATCCCAGTCTTAGTCCGTAGCGTTCAATATTGAGTTGGCTCCGCCCTTTGCAGATATAACAGCTTCAACTCTTCTGGGAAGGCTGTCCACAAGGTTTTGGAGTGTGTCTATGGGAATGTTTGACCATTCTTCCAGACGCACATCTGATGTTGGACGAGAATCCCTGGCTCGCTGTCTCCGCTCTAATTCATCCCAAAGGAGTTCTATCGGGTTGCGGTCAGGACTCTGTGCAGGCCAGTCAAGTTCCTCCACCCCAAACTCGCTCATCCATGTCTTTACGGACCTTGCTTTGTGCACTGAACAGTTCCACCCGATAAAAGCCATTGTACATTTGTCGAAACGCGTCAGCAGGCGTCATTCTCCACGATCAGACTTATGTGATCTGTAAAACATTTCCCGCACTCTGAAAGTTGTTCGGATGCTCTGAGCTGTGTCTTCTCACGTGAGCAAGAAGAGAATGTTTTTGAACGAAACATTTCCCGCACTCTGAACACGAATAAGGGCGATCCCCTGAGTGAATTTTCTGGTGAGAAACGAGGCTTTCTTTGCTAGCGAATAATTTCCTGCACTCTGAACACGGATAAGGGCGCTCCCCCGTGTGAATTCTCTGGTGTAGAAGCAGCTGGTTTTTCTTGAAAAAACATTTCCCGCACTCCGAACATGAATAGGGACGCTCACCAGTGTGATGTCTCTCGTGTTTACGAAGGTTTCCTTGGTCAGAAAAACTTTTTCCGCACTCCGAACAGGAAAAGGGACGCTCACCCGTATGAACTCTCTGGTGTGTACGAAGGTTTCCTCGGTCGGAAAAGCATTTTCCGCACTCTAAACAGGAGAAGGGGCGCTCGCCCGTGTGGCTTCTCTGGTGGATAAGAAGGGATCCTCTCTTAGAAAAACTTTTCCCGCAATCCGAGCATGAATAGGGACGCTCTCCAGTGTGGCTTCTTTGATGTTTCCGAAGGCTTCCTTTTTCGGAAAAACTTTTTCCGCACTCTAAACAGCAGAAGGGGCGCTCGCCCGTGTGAATTCTCTGGTGTGTAAGAAGGTTTTGTTTATTGGAAAAACACCTTCCGCACTCTGAACAGGAAAAGGGACGCTCACCAGTATGAAGTTTCTGGTGTTTAAGAAGGGACCCTTTACTTCTAAGACGTTTCCCGCAATCCGAACATGAGTAGGGACGCTCACCAGTGTGACTTCTTTGGTGTTTAATAAGGCATCCCTTTTGTAAAAAACGTTTTCCGCACTCCGAACAGCAAAAGGGACGCTCAGCCATGTGAGTTCTCTGGTGTATAACGAGTATTTCTTTCTTAAAAAAACATTTTCCGCACTCTGAACAGCCAAAGGGACGCTCACCCGTGTGAATTCTCAGGTGGGCAACAAGACTTTTTTTCTTAGCATAACATTTTCCGCACTCTGAACATGAATAAGGACGCTCAATCTTGTGAGATTTCTGATGTTTAAGAAGTCCGTTTTCCTTAATGAATGTTTTCCCGCACACCAAACATGACAATGAGCTCCCTCCTGTGTGAGCTCCCTCATGGCTTAAAGAAGGTTTCTGGGGATTGGATGGATCTGTTGATCTGTCAGCACTGTGAGAACTTAGATGGGATTTATCAGAAGGTTCCTCAGAATTAAAAGGACCTATTGAACTTAAATGGACATCTGAGGTCATAGTATGGGATTTATCAGAAGGTTCCTCAGGACTAGAAGGATCCATTGGTCTTAGATGGACATCTGAAGTCATAGTATGGGATTTATCAGAAGGTTCCTCAGGACTAGAAGGATCCATTGATCTTAGATGGACGGTTAAAGTCATAGTATGGGATTTATCAGAAGGTTCCTCAGGATTAGAAGGATCCATTGATCTTAGATGGACATCTGAAGTCATAGTATGAGATTTATTAGAGGATTCCTCAGGATTAGAAGGATCCATTGATCTTGGATGGACATCTGAAGTCATAGTATGGGATTTATTAGAGGATTCCTCAGGGTTAGATGGATCCATTGATCTTAGATGGACATCTGAAGTCATAGTATGGGATTTACCAGAAGATTCCTCAGGATTAGAAGGATCCATTGATCTTGGATGGACATCTGAAGTCATAGTATGGGATTTACCAGAAGATTCCTCAGGATTAGAAGGATCCATTGATCTTGGATGGACATCTGAAGTCATAGTATGGGATTTCTCAGAAGGTTCCTCAGGATTAGAAGGATCCATTGATCTTAGATGGACATCTGAAGTCATAGTATGAGATTTATTAGAGGATTCCTCAGGATTAGAAGGATCCATTGATCTTGGCACCTGGTAAAATGTTGCTTTTGGAGAACTTTGTTCAATGTCACGATCTTCTGAAGTATAATCTGGAGATATAATAAGACGTCTCTCTGATGCATTTAACTTCCATAAGTTCTGTCTATCTGCTGAAAAACAATTAACATAATATATATGTTAATTTTTACACGTCTTCTATTCAGAAGTCATGGCTATCATTCAACATATTCCCAGGGCTCTGGCATAAAATCGGGTACAATCATAATGCAAATTATGAATATAAACCAAATCATATGATACACCAAAACCATACTAGGTAACGCAGAAGACATTGTTATAATGAAGAATAGCGATGGACCTTTCATATGGTGTATAGTATCTCCTCCTCATTTGTTGGGAACATGACATTATATTGAGGAATGGAGATGGACCTTTCATATGGTGTACAGTATCTCCTCCTCATTTGTTGGGAACATGACATTATATTGAGGAATGGAGATGGACCTTTCATATGGTGTACAGTATCTCCTCATCATTTGTTAGGAACATGACATTATACCGAGGAATGGAGATGGACCTTTCATATGGTGTACAGTATCTCCTCATCATTTGATAGGAACATGACATTATATTGAGGAATGGAGATGGACCTTTCTTATGGTGTACAGTATCTCCACTTCATTTGTTGGGAACATGACGTTATATTGAGGAATGGAGATGGATCTTTCATATGGTGTACAGTATCTCCTCCTCATTTGTTAGGAATATGACATTATATTGAGGAATGGAGATGGACCTTTCTTATGGTGTACAGTATCTCCACTTCATTTGTTGGGAACATGACGTTATTATTGAGAAAAATAAGCTAACCAACCATGACACGCTGGGGTTCATTTACTTAAACTGGAAAGTGAAAAATCTGGAGCAGCTGTGCATAGTAGCTAATCAGCTTTTATCTTCAGCTTGTCCAGTTAAGCTTTGACAATAGAACCTGGAAGCTAACTGGTTTCTATGCCGAGCTGCACCAGATTTTGCACTCTCCATTTTTAGGAAATCAACCTCACTGGGTCACACTTGGAAAGGCCAAGAAAAAAAATCCCCTGTATTGTGCCAGACTATAATGAACTATATTAGACTTTGCTTCTGAGACTTTGGAAGAGTTAAGATGTGTATGGATCTTTTCATGTCAGCACATGGGTGCTAACTGGTGCTCAAGAAGTACGGCTTTTGATCTACCATTTATAACCTAGTCTCATTTTATCTGAGGCTGTGAAGGTTTCCTGATTTTCTATTGTTTTTTAAAATATGTTGTTGAAGCCTTAAACTTGTAGAAGTAAAATGTGAACAGTTTCTGCTTATTATTCACCTGAGCTGATATCTAGAGAAGATTCCTCATCTTTGATGGTATTCATAACCTCAACCTCCTTTATACATTGATGATCACCCGTCACATACGTCTCTTCTTCTTCCTTCTTCACCTCGGCTTTTATATCAATCTGTTCTTCACCCTAAAACCACAAAATGATAAAAAGGACTGTCTTCAAAATATAAGCACCAATACCAGGAAACCTCAGAGATGATTATCTCATACAATTTGGAATCATTTCTAAGTCGTAGATGCTCCACTTCCACCTACCTGATGATGGTGAGGGATGGTGTGACCTTCATGTGTGGAATCCCGAGAATACAGAGGATGGGGGCATCTTTCTGGTGGGTTTCTGTAGCTGGATGTCTCCAAAATGACGTCCTGGTACAGATCTTTGTGTACTTCCTCCATCACCCTATCCTCATCATCCTCCTCTTTTATCTCTTCTTTAACCTCAACTTTAGAATCTCTCAGGTTTCCACTCTGAATATATAATAAAAATGACATCAATTGTAACAATGCAGATAATGTACAGATCCTAATGATACTATCAGTGATTGTTCCTCATCTACCTGATGATGGTGAGGGATGATGTGATCTTCCTGTGTGGAATCCCGGGAATACAGAGGACGGGGACATCTCTCTGGTGGGTTCCCATTACTGGATCCATCTGTAGGAAACACACACACTGACTGAATACATTGTTTCTATGTGTTTATCAGATGATGGGGGATCTAGGTGGAGCCTCCGTACTGCTCTCTCCTTTACAATAAAGTCTCCTCTTACCCGGTGATGTGAGGGGCGGCTGATTGTCCATCATGACGTCCTTGTAGAGATCCTTGTGTCCTTCTGAAGATGATTCATGGGATGGGCAGCTGTTTTCAGATGTCTTCTTCACTACTTTTTTTATCCTGTGCACAATCTCTGGTCAGGTCTGTGTTTTTTTTTTTAAAGATAAGAGTGATGTCATGTGACCTCCCAGAATCCTCCTCACCTCTCCAATATGTGGTTATGTGATCTGGATAAATGGTTCTATATTTAGGATGTATCCGGTCTATAAACCAGAGGCTCTGGATGGGCAGTTGGATAAATGGTTCTATATTTATAATGTATCCGGTCTATAAACCAGAGGCTCTGGATGGACAGTTGGATAAATGGTTCTATATTTAGGATGTATCTGGTCTATAAACCAGAGGCTCTGGATGGACAGTTGGATAAATGGTTCTATATTTAGGATGTATCTGGTCTATAAACCAGAGGCTTTGGATGGACAGTTGGATAAATGGTTATATATTTAGGATGTATCTGGTCTATAAACCAGAGGCTCTGGATGGACAGTTGGATAAATGGTTCTATATTTATAATGTATCCGGTCTATAAACCAGAGGCTCTGGATGGACAGTTGGATAAATGGTTCTATATTTAGGATGTATCTGGTCTATAAACCAGAGGCTTTGGATGGACAGTTGGATAAATGGTTCTATATTTAGGATGTATCTGGTCTATAAATCAGAGGCTCTGGATGGACAGTTGGATAAATGGTTCTATATTTAGGATGTATCCGGTCTATAAACCAGAGGCTCTGGATGGACAGTTGGATAAATGGTTCTATATTTAGGATACATCTGGTCTATAAACCAGAGGCTCTGGATGGACAGTTGGATAAAAGGTTCTATATTACTATGGAGGAAGAGGACGGACATGACGGGGGGGTTACTGGGTGTAAGTAGAAAAGAATATCTTATTACCTCCTCTGGGTCATCCAGCAATGTCTCCTCTCCACCTCATTCTTCTCTCTCCAAGAACTTCCTACTTTATCTTATAGAACGCCTTGTCTTTTTTCTTACATCATTTCCTGTTCCTACTTTCCATCTCTTCCTGTCCTTACCTAAATCGCTTCCTGTTCTCTCTTACATCACTTCCTGTCTGAATGCGCCACTTGATCTAAGCGATAGCGACATCTTGTGGTGATTTCGATAACTGCATCCTGTATTATGCTTTAATATTTTGTCCTTTGCCCTGTAGCTCATTCTTCTGTTATATTTCATACATTATGACCACACACATTATACTTCAGTTAAAACCGAATCAATAATAAATATTTTACCTCTATTTTTTTACATCCTATGCAGGCTCCTGATGTGTTTTTCGGCTCTAAGGGATTTTTTTCTTTTGCACCCACATTTAAGAAATCTGCATTTGGGGCTAGAACTATTATTTAACTCCCCAGATTATTATATGTTTTCTGTAAGCAGAGGTCCTCTGAAATACAATGGTGGTAGTTGGAATTTTTTATCTTGCACGACAGTCTATATTTTCAGGATAAATTATAGTCAAATGGATTTTTGTGCTCTGACACAATATATTCTCTGTTTTTTTTATTTATTTTTTTTTACAAAAAAGTAGAAAGATATTAATTGTGCCAGGCCTTAAAACTGCACATATGTCAAAAACTGCAAATGATTACAGTTATCCCTCTGCTAACATAATTTTACCCCAATTTTTCCTTTCTGGTACCCCCCCCGACCCCCTCTCCTAGCACAAATCCTCACACCAAACTCCCCTTCCAGAACAAATCATTCTTCACACCAAATTACTGCTTTCACTGTAAATCCTACACTCCCAGCACAAAACGCTGTTTTTCTTGTTAATGTGCCCCCCCCAGTGCTATCCACCGCCATAAAACTCACTGACCTCACATACAGTGTGGCACAGTGCCAGGGGAAGTCCTTCCTTCCTGTCTCCTCCTAAGACACATCATAGCCAAGGAGAAGTGCCCTAGATGACATCACGTGCAACGAAATGCGGAGGACGGAGCGGTGTGCTGACGTCATCGCAAGTTTTCCGGAAGTGCGGGTGCTGTTTACCTGGCCAGCGGGGATCCGTTTGAAAGCGCTTTTTAATAGTACAAAATATGAGTATTATTTTAATTAACTCATTACCTACCTTTGGCTTGTGCCTTAACTAAGAAAAATATTGGCTCAAAGCAAAAAACTAACATCTGTATGACTGGAAAAAGAGTACTCAGCCGATAATAAGTAAATATTGTGAAAACATATGATAAATGTGACAAGCTTGATATTAGATTTAAAAATTGATCCCACTTCCCCTAAAAGGAATATATTCAATAGCAAATCAAATTCGTACATAAACCATAAGGGATAGCGGTGTATATAAAGGGTAATGTCTTAATTTGAAGAATAATATGAAAAAAAAGGGGGAGGGGAAAGTCCATATACAAAAAACACCCTGCAAGTGCTGTGGTAATGCAAAAAAAAAAAGGGTCCAATTAAAATGAAATCCCAGACGTGTGGGTCCACCACCGTAAATGAAGTGACTGGCCGCTTACCGGAACCCCATGACCCCCCGTTACAGAGGGTCTAAATGGGCATTGTAGTCATGCTGCTCGGATAACTCTGGAACTGGAATGATGACCGGATTGGAACCTCTCAAACTGTATTGGGGCTGTATAGCGAATGGATCTGTCTCCATGTGTTCATCTCTAGAGTCAATATTTTTCTCACTTGATTTCTGTGTGTTTGTGTCACATATAGGACTCTGCAGCTTAGATGGTTAACATTATTTAATTTTGATGCGCAGTTATTTATCTATTTTTCTTGTGCCTTAACTACACATCTGTTTGATCCCAACCAATCGCTTCTCTGCCTTTTGGCTAAGATCAAGTGTAGTATCTGTTCTTATCAGTGATGCAGTGGAGGCGCTGTGCTACTATCCTCACCTGACCAAGGTTGGGGTGGTGGCTATGCAAATCTGCTGGAGTGACGGGAACCTGGAAAGTTAGTAACGTAATTGGGGGACCGGGAGTGAGTTCTCCCAGAGAAAGCTAGAAGGGTCCATTACCTCCTGGTTTGAGTGGTCTACCTTATCTGGCCATGGGCTGGGAAGGCAGATGATCAGCGTTGTCTGTGCCCCCTGGGAGGGGTCGCCCTACAGGAGCTCTTAGTAACTTAGGTGTGGGACCCCACGGTGTGAAAAGAACTCACAGTCACCAAAGCTTTTTCTGCACTGCGCCTTTTAGGGCCTGGCCTTTTGGCTAAGTCCGGGGGCAATTTTTGCTTATCAGGCCTCAGGGCTTAGGCCAATGCTCAATTTGGGCATGGCCACTTTTTTATTTGTACTATTTTGTTTTCTCCCACGTTTGTCACCATTTACTTTTGTGTGTGTTTTTTTACTGGATGAAGGGTGTGAGTCCTCGGGCTTACCCTGAGATCTAGGGGGAGGATGTGTGGCCTTCTGGTTCCTTCGTCCCCTGCCTCTGGGGGGTCTCTCTTTGGGAGAGCTCCCCTGACTTAGTATTCGGGGATGGCTCCGGCTGTCCTAGAAGAACAGGGTTTGTCAGGCCTTCTGGCTAGGCAGAACATGTTTACCTATGTCCCTGTCAGAAGCCCTGCACCCTGGGGGTCAGGGTACGAGTTCTACCCCTTCGGGGGGGGGACAAAAGCACTCCCTTAAGTGCACTTTTTACATGCGCGTTTTTTGTACACTTATGTGTTTTTCTCGTTATAGGATTTTTGCAGCACTGCGGATCTTGAAAAATCAGTTTGATCTGTTTGATCCCAACCTGCAACCACTTGTTACCTAACTTTGACTTGTCCCTCAACTACACTTCTGCTTGATTCCAACCTGCAGCCACTCATTATTGACCTTTGGCTTGTTCCTCAACAACACTTTTGCTTGATCCCAATTTGCAGCCACTCATTACTGACCTTTGGCTTGTTCCTCAACTACGCTTCTGCTTGATCTCAACCTGCAACCACTCATTACCAACCTTTGGCTTGTTCCTCAACTACACTTCTGCTTTAACTCAACCTGCAACCACTCATTACTGACCTTTGGCTTGTTCCTCAACTACGTTTCTGCTTGATCCCAACCTGCAACCACTCGTTGCTGAACCTTGGCTTGTTCCTCGATTACACTTCTGCTTGATCCCATCCTGCAACCACTCATTACTGACCATTGGCTTATTCCTAGACTACACTTCTGCTTGATCCCAACCTGCAGCCACTCATTACTGACCTTTGGCTTCTTCCTCAACAACACTTCTCCTTGATCCCAACCTGCAACCACTCGTTTCCATACCTTTGACTTGTTCCTCAACTACACTTCTGCTTGATCCCAACCTGCAACCACTCATTACTGACCTTTGGCTTGTTCCTCAACTACGCTCCTGCTTGATCCCAACCTGCAACCATACATTACCTACCTTTGGCTTGTTCCTCAGCTATGCTTCTGCTTGATCCCAACCTGCGCCACTCATTACTGACCTTTGGCTTGTTCCTCAATTACGCTTCTGCTTGATCTCAACCTGTAACCACTCATTACCAACCTTTGGCTTGTTCCTCAACTACACTTCTGCTTTAACTCAACCTGCAACCACTCATTACGGACCTTTGGCTTGTTCCTCAACTACGTTTCTGCTTGATCCCAACCTGCAACCACTCGTTGCTGAACCTTGGCTTGTTCTTCGATTACACTTCTGCTTGATCCCATCCTGCAACCACTCATTACTGACCATTGGCTTATTCCTAGACTACACTTCTGCTTGTTCCCAAACTGCAACCACTCAATACTGACCTTTGGCTTGTTTACTGAGTACACTTCTGCTTGATCCCAACCTGCTTTATTTCCTCTCTTTACCTGATTTATCTGCTACTGGACCTCTGGTGAGTCAGGGGTTATCCGCCAGGGTGACCTGCTTGTATACTTATCCAGCTGGCCAGTGGAAGCCTTGCTACAGCTATAGCTACTGGTCTCTGAGCCTGACCCCTGACCATTGCAACTAGGCATGTGTGGTACCTACATTAAACCTCCTCCATCTTCTTCTTTCTGTAGTCCTCCACATTTACCGCCGTCATTGTGATGGGAAAATCATCCGTACATTTTGTTCAAATGTTTCTTTATAACCGTTGCATTTTAATTTTCTACCTATAATACTTCAGATACACGTGGCTCCACCCACTTAAAGCCTTCATACATGTACAGGTCTATGGGGGGGCAAGATCCATATATACTTTTTACTGCACATTACAGATAACAGACAGACCGCGTTCCAGTCATTGTTCCTGCACTTGGTTGCCTATATATTGTTCACCTTCCTTTCCACCTGTTGAGCTAGTGGTGTGCGGTGTCTCTCACCCCCTCATACTAGATCAGTACTGTTTTATATGAGAACTGTACTACTATAATTAAACCTTATAAACATATAAACTACACATAAGTTTGCGCAGCCTATTGCATTAGGGTGTGCACCCCACAGGTCAAACAAACATGCGTGTGCGTATATATTATACACACATACATACAGACACACACACTGTTTTAAATAAACGTAAACACATATTTTTAAATGTATTAAAACATTTTACATCTCATGGCAGAGACGGTCAGAAGGAGAAAGCGGGTGAGAGAAATACGGAGTGAAAGGGAGAGACATGGGGGTGACAGAGGGGGTAACAGAGAGGGGGGGTGAGAGAAAGAGAGAGAGACACGGGGGGGGGGGGGTGAAAGAGGGGATGAGGGAGAGAGAGAGGGGTGTGAGAGAAAGAGAAAGTGGGTGGGAGAAAGGGGGTGAGGGAGAGAGGGGTTGAGATAGAGGGTGACAGAGAGAGAGAGGAGGGTGACAGAGAGGGGATGAGAGAGAGAGAGGGAGGGTGAAAGAGAGGAGAGTAAGGGGGGTGAGAGAGAAGAGAGTGAGGAAGGGTGAGAGAAAAAAGGGTTGAGAGAGAGACATGGGGGTGTGAAAAAGAGAGAGGTTGAGGGAGAGGGAGGGGTGAGAGAGTGGGGGTGAAGGTGAGAGAGAGAGGAAGGATGAGAGAGAGGGTGAGAGAGAGGAGAGTAAGGGGGGTGAGAGAGAAGAGAGTGAGGAAGGGTGAGAGAGGAGGGGTGAGAGAGAAAAAAGGATTGCGAGAGAGGGAGACATGGGGATGAGAGAAAGAGAGAGGGGGTGAGAGAGAGAGAGAGAGAGAGAGAGAGAGAGAGGTTGAGAGATAGGGAAGGGTGAGAGAGAGGGGGGGATAAGAGAGTGGGTGAAGGTTAGAGAGAGGTAAAAGAGAGGAGGGTGAGAGGAGGTGAAGGTGAGAGAGAGAGGAAGGGTGAGAGAGGGAGGGTGAAAGAGAGGAGAGTAAGGGGGTGAGAGAGTGAGAGAGAAGAGAGTGAGGAAGGGTGAGAGAGGAGGGGTGAGAGAGAAAAAAGGATTGCGAGAGAGGGAGACATGGGGGTGAGAGAGAGAGAGAGATAGGGAGGGGTGAGAGAGAGAGAGGGGGATGAGAGAGCGGGTGAAGGTTAGAGAAAGAGAAGTAAAAGAGAGGAGGGTGAGAGAGAGAGGGGGTGAAGGTGAGAGAGAGAGGAAGGGTGAGAGGAGGGAGAGGGGGGAGGTTGAAAGAGAGGAGAGTAAGGGGGGGTGAGAGAGAAGAGAGTGAGGGAGGATGAGAGAGAGAGAAAGAAGGGTTGAGACGGTGAGAGAGAGGGAGACAAGGGGGGTGAGAGAGAGGGAGGGGTGAGGGAGAGCACAAGAGGGGTGAGAGAGGGTATAGGATAGAGAGAGGGGGTGAAAGAGGAGAGTAGGGGGGTGAAAGAGAAGAGAGTGAGGGAGGGTGAGAGAGAAAGAAGGGTTGAGAGGGAGAGAGAGAAGGGGTTGAGAGAGATGGAGACATGGGGAGAGTGAGAGAAAGAGAGAGGGGGAGATAAGAGGGAGGGGTGAGGGATGAGAGAGGGGGTGAGAGAGTGGGTGAAGGTGAGAGAGGGGGTGAGGGTGAGAGAGGGGGGTGAAAGAGATGAGAGTAAGGGAGGTGAGAGAGAAGGGGTTCAGAGAGAAGGAGACAGGGGAGGTAAGAGAAGAGGTGAGAGAGAGGGGGGAGAGAAAAAGAAAGAGGGGTGGAGGTGGGGGGGGGTGAGAGAGGCACTGGGCACTGCCGGCTGGATCGGCACAGTACATTGCTCCTGCCTCCAGCTCACAGGCACCCCGTTCACCTGGCGAGGGGGGTGAGGAGATGATGCAGCGGATCCAGTGCTGCTGGTAAAATATAATTGATTACTTGCGGTGTGTAGTGCATGGCAGGGCACAGACACAGTGGGTCCCCTTTCCATGTGGAACAAGAGAATCGGATAGGCTGCACACCCACACAAAAGTAGCAATCCAATCACTTTATTGAAAAATCATAAAAGCACTGGGTGGGTACAGGCAGGGGAAGAGGAAGGACGAGGTTGACGCGTTTCACACGATTTATGTGCTTTATCAAAAACCCCTTTCCACCGGCGTCATGTGCCCCACACACTTCTGTACACTGGATGATACACTGGCGCCCGGGGTGATTAGGCACACCCCCTGCGCACATCTATGAAATGACACCCCTAAATACACAAATCTTTTCACTTAGTTCTCAGTCTACTTTGATGTGATTGGGCCAACCCCTAACCCCCAGTTCCTTCCAGAAAATGGAAGGCTTATGGGGCTACAAGTGTTCACTTTGAGGCTTATATTATTGGAGTTTCTGGGTCAGAAGCCTATTACGAGGGGCTCCCGCTCTCCATGCTTTATTTTCAATCTACATCATGCAAAATTGAAAAAAAAAAAAAAAAAGAATGAGGATACGGCAACATTTGTGGTGGGGGGTGGACTACAGGAGGATCATCCCACCATTTTGTGTCTCCAAGAAACAGAAGAAGCCAACAGAAGACTCAGCCTGATAAGCTCCACCTATTAATAAAAACATGACTTTTCCCAGGATGTCCTCCATTATATAATAATTTTTGTCCTCCAGGTGTTCTATGGACTGAACAGTTCCACCCGATAAAAGCCATCATAGATTTGACGAAACGCGTCAGTGCGTCTTCTCATTAGACTTATGTGATCTGTACAACATTTATCACAGTCTGAAAGTTGTTCGGATTCTCTGAGCTGTGTCTTATCTTCAAGTGCGCAAGAAGGGAGTGTTTTTGAATGAAGCTTTTCCCGCACTCTGTACATAAATAGGGACGCTCACTCGAGTGACGTTTCTGATGATTAACAAGGGTTTTTTTCACGGTGAAACCTTTCCCGCACTCTGAACAGGAATAAGGACGATCGCCCGAATGGATTTTCTGGTGGGAAACGAGGCTTTCTTTGATAACGAAACATTTCCCGCACTCTGAACACGAATAAGGACGCTCACCCGAGTGAATTCTCTGGTGTCTAACAAGGGCCCCTTTTTTGGTGAAACACTTCCCGCACGCTGGACATGAAAAAGGGCGCTCGCCTGAGTGAATCCTCTGGTGATGAACGAGATTTTCTTTCGTGGTCAAACATTTCCCGCACTCTGAACATGAATAAGGACGCTCACCTGAGTGAACTCTCTGGTGATTAATAAGATTGTCTTTCGAGGTCAAACACTTTCCGCACTCTAAACACGAATAAGGATGCTCTCCTGAGTGTTTTGTCTGGTGTAGGAGAAGCTGTTTTTTCTGGAAAAAACATTTTCCACACTCCGAACATGAATAGGGGCGCTCGCCGGTGTGCTTTCTTTGGTGTTTATGAAGGTTTCCTTGGTCAGAAAAACATTTTCCGCACTCTAAACAGGAAAAGGGACGCTCACCTGTATGAATTCTCTGGTGTTTACGAAGGTTTCCTTGGTCAGAAAAGCATTTTCCACACTCTGAACAGGAATAGGGGCGCTCGCCCGTGTGACGTCTCTGGTGTGTAAGAAGGGTTCCTTTCTTAGAAAAACTTTTCCCGCAATCCGAACATGAATAGGGACGCTCGCCAGTGTGGCTTCTTTGGTGTTTCAGAAGGTATCCTTTGTCAGGAAAACATTTTCCGCACTCTGAACAGGAAAAGGGACGCTCACCCGTGTGAATTCTCTGGTGTGTAAGAAGGGATCCTTTACTGAAAAAACATTTCCCGCACTCTAAACAGGAAAAGCGCCGCTCGCCCGTATGAAACCTCTGGTGTGCAAGAAGGGTTCCTTTCCTAGGAAAACATTTCCCGCATTCCGGACACGAGTAGGGACGCTCCCCAGTGTGAGTTCTTTGGTGTTTAATAAGGCATCCTTTTTGACGAAAACATTTCCCGCACTCTGAACAGCAAAAGGGGCGCTCACCAGTGTGGGTTTTCTGATGCGAAACAAGGTTTTTTCTCCCAGGAAAACATTTTCCGCACTCCGAACAGCAAAAAGGACGCTCACCCGTGTGAACTCTCCGGTGTAGAACAAGGCTTTCTTTCTTAGAATAACTTTTTCCGCACTCTGAACATGAATGAGGGCGCTCGGCCTTGTGGGTTTTCAGGTGTCCTAGAAGTCCTCTTCTCTTAGCAAATGTTTTCCCACACAACATACATGACAATGAGCTCCCTCCTGTGTGAGCTCCCTCATGGCTTGAAGAAGGTTTCCGAGGATTGAATGGACCTGTTGATCTGTCAGCACTGTGAGAACTTAGATGGTCACCAGAAGTCATAGTATGGAATTTATCAGAAGATTCCTCAGGATTAGAAGGATCCATTGATCTTAGATGGACATCTGAAGTCATAGTATGGAATTTATCAGAAGTTTCCTCAGGATTAGAAGGATCTATTGATCTTAGATGAACATCTGAAGTCATAGTATGGAATTTATCAGAAGATTCCTCAGGATTAGAAGGATCTATTGATCTTAGATGGTCACCTGAAGTTATTGTATGGAATTTATCAGAAAAAGCCTGAGGAATAGAATGATCCATTGATCTTAGATAGTCATCTGAAGTCATAGTATGGGATTTATCAGAAGAAGCCTCAGGATTAAGATCCATTAATCTTAGATGGTCATCTGAAGTCATAGTATGGGATTTATTAAAAGAAGCCTCAGAATTAGAAGAATCTATTGATCTTAGATGGACATCTGAAGTCATGGTATGGGATTTATTAGAAGAAGCCTCAGGATTAGAAGGATCCATTGATGTTGCCAACTGGTAAAATGTAACATCTAAAGAAGATTCCTCCTCTTTAATTGTCACCCTAATGATATCACCCTTCATACACTGCTGATCACCCGTCACATACGTCTCTTCTTCTTCCTTCTTCACCTCAGCTTTTAAATCAATTAGTTCTTCACCCTAAAACCGCAAGCAGAGAACAAGGAACATCCTCAAAACATGAGCACTAATACCTGGAGACCTCAGAGATGATTATCTCATACAGTTTGGAATAATTTTTAGGTCATAGATGCTCCAACTCCACCTACCTGATGATGGTGAGGGATGGTGTGACCTTCCTGTGTGGAATCCAGGGAATACAGAGGACGGGGACATCTCTCTGGTGGGTTTCTGTAGCTGGATGTCTCCACCATGGTGTCCTGGTACACATCTTTGTTATTATCCTCCATCACCCCATCCTCATCATCCTCCTCTTTTATCTCTTCTTTAACCTCAACTTTAGAATCTCTCAGGTCTCCACTCTGAATATATAATAAAAATGACATCAATTGTAACAATGCAGATAATGTACAGATCCTAATGATACTATCAGTGATTGTTCCTCATCTACCTGGACTACGTAACAATAAAATAAATAAAACATTTTTACCATTAGGTCACTACAATCATCTTTATGTCTGATTTATAATTGCCACGCAAAATCACCTTTATATAATACCACATTGTTTTATCAATAAATGTAACTGTATAAAGAGAATAATATTGGGACTGCAGTACCTAACCGAAATCAGATGAAATATTTTTCATCCATTAGATATAGTAACCACTGTCCCGGAACATAAGCAATTATGACTAAAATGGCAGACAATAAGGTCCGCCTCCAATCAGACCTTCCCCTCGGATTCTTCTGCAGCAGAATGCGAGGATCGAATCTGTGCTACTGGTTAGGCTGATACAGCTTCACTTAATTACTTGATTCCTAGGTGGAGAAGATACATTTGAATAATGCCAAAGATCTATCACACAAGACAATGAAATACACATTTGGTTCAATTCAGGAAGTAAGAGAAAGAATTTTCAGGGTAGTTCTTCAATCTTCTAATTACGCTTCACCAACAAGGATATTTGTGGTGGATTATAGAACCACACGTGGGAATTCGCAAAGGCCGCCTATGTGATGACCTGTAGAGAAGAACCACACATGGGAATTCGCAAAGGCCGCCTATGTGATGACCTGTAGAGAAGAACCACACATGGGAATTCGCAAAGGCCGCCTATGTGATGACCTGTAGAGAAGAACCACACATGGGAATTCGCAAAGGCCGCCTATGTGATGACCTGTAGAGAAGAACCACACATGGGAATTCGCAAAGGCCGCCTATGTGATGACCTGTAGAGAAGAACCACACATGGGAATTCGCAAAGGCCGCCTATGTGATGACCTGTAGAGAAGAACCACACACGGGAATTCGCAAAGGCCGCCTATGTGGAGACCTGTTGAGAATGTTCAGAGGGCTTGGGAGAGGTTGATCGACAGAACCTTAGATCGAGAATCTGTGTGTGTCTCTGGTTTGAGTGAGAGAGCGTCTTTCAATTGAGAGAGCGTATTCCATCAGGTTGAGAGAGTCTTTTGAGGAACAATTCAGTTTCTAATCCCAAAAGTACCAATAATAATTTTTCAGAAGTATATATATATAAGGATTGACCAAGTCAAAAAATTGGTGGACTTCTTGAAAATATATATTTTTTTTTTTTGGATGGAGGGGAGAGCGAACACTTGTCAGTTTTTATTGCTGTCTGTGCCCCCCCCCCCCGTTAAGAAGATTCACCCTCTCTATTTGTACCGTTTACTGCTGTCATTGAAAGTGAAAGTAAAGCCCAAATTTTGGGTTGTCCCCAGAAAAGTAATAGAGGGGAGATCTTCTAATAAAAGAGCATTAGTTCTGGTGACCTGGGGGGTGGGCTCCAAGGAATTTCTTTAATTTGCAGGGGATTTCCTCTCACTTCCTGTTTGGCAATGAGACAGGAAGTGAAGGGAAATCTCTGCAGCGGGACAAACATGGTGAAAAAAAAAAATCTGACAGGGGTCATAACCCTCTCTTACTCTAACCAAAACTAAAAAAAAAGTTTTGCCTATAGGTCTACTTTAAAGTATTGTGATAATCTATATACATGGTACAATAGTGTTATCATTGAATCCTTTAGATAGTATGATGTCCTTTGTATACCTAACTTGAAAAGTGTTGCATAGTTTTTTTTTCCCTCAAATCTAATATTACACAAAGAGAAATTCTCCTCGTCTTGGGCCTCTGTACGTAATTTAGCAGCTAGCATTCCAGGTTGTACGTCCTAGCTCCACCCTACGCATTTCGTCATAAATGACGTCACCAGAGTATAGAAAGATAGGTATAGCCTCCACACAGTAATAATAATAAAGAATATATAGAAATTTGTACCATCATCCAGAAACTTAGAAATATATGAAAAGGGAGCTTGGTCCTCAACCAAGCTACCTTGGAGGACAGGGGCAATTGGACTATTGCGGTACAAGTGAAACCAGTGTAGATATAAACAAATGTATAGAAAAATGACTAAAAGTTTATTAATACATATTTAGTAATACATGGCAAATAACCAAAAAACAGATTAAAAGCATGGTAACAATCCATGTGTATCACCAAAATAATGATCCCCAAATGGGGGAAGATCACAGTGGGATAGCATCTCCACTAGTTTCGCGGTCTAATGCCGCTTCGTCAGAATATCTGTAATTTGATTGACAAATGATCAATAACAATACAATTGACTGTTATTGATCATTTGTTAATCAAATTACAGATATTCTCCTGACGAAGCGGCATTAGACCACAAAACTAGTTGAGATGCTATCCGTGATCAACTATCCCACTGTGATCTTCCCCGTTTGGGAATCGTTATTTTGGTGATACACATGGATTGTTACCATGCTTTTAATCTGTTTTGGTTATTTGCCATATATTACTAAATATGTATTAGTAAACTTATAAACAAATGCATAGAAAAATGTATAAAAGTTTATTAATTAAGTACAGCAGGTTGATTTACTTGTGTTTCATACTAGATGAATTTCTCTAATACCACTCATTGATAAGCACTTTATTTATAGTGCTGCACTTTTTTTTTATATATGAATTCTAATATTGTCCTTAAGTTTTTTTTTTTTTTTTTAGAAACCAACCCTTCAAGGACCTTTCGTTTTGATACTCGTCAACACCTGTGATTTTGAGTTCATGTGGTATTGTGATAATCTATATACAAAGGTACAATAGTTCTGGTCATCATTGAGTCCTTTAGATAGTAAGATGTTCTACCCTGTTTCCCCGAAAATAAGACCTAGCGTGATTGTCGGTGATGGCTGCATTATAAGCCCTACCCCCCAAATAAGCCCTAGTTAAAGTCCTTGTAGGTCTTATTTTCAGGGTAGGGCTTATTTTTGGGGAAACAGGGTAGGGCTTATTTGGGGGGGTAGGGCTTGTATTGCAGCAATCACTGACAATCACGCTAGGTCTTATTTTTGGGGAAACAGGGTATATATACCTAACTTGAAAAGTAGTGCAACACTTTATAGTTATTTTTTTTCACAATTCTAATATTGTCCATGTGTTTTTTTTTTTTGGAAATTGTTTATAGTTGAAATGGTGAAATAAAGTCAGTTCACCTTGAACTGAACTCTCTCTGGACTTTTTATCTTCTGCAGAGAACGTCACAGATAGTTTTGAGACTTGTGAAGACCCACGATCTCAACTTTATGTGAGGTTAAGCTGTGTATTTCCTTGATATTCATCTTCATTTCATATGTCATAGAAAAACCCCAACATACCTGATGATGGTGGGGGATGGTGTGACCTTCCTGTGTGGAATCCCGGGAATACAGAGGACGGGGACATCTCTCTGGTGGGTTCCCATTACTGGATCCATCTGTAGGAAACACACACACTGACTGAATATATTGTTTCTATGTGTTTATCAGATGATGGGGGATCTAGGTGGACCCTCCGTACTGCTCTCTCCTTTACAATAAAGTCTCCTCTTACCCGGTGATGTGAGGGGCGGCTGATTGTCCATCATGACGTCCTTGTAGAGATCATTGAGTCCTTCTAAAGATGGATCGTGGGGCTGGCAGCTGTTGTTCAAATGTTCAGATGTCCTTTTCACTACTTAATTTATCCTGTGCACAATTAAAATATCACTAAGTACATTCCCAGAACCCTCCTCACCTCTCCGGTCAGGTCTGTGTTTTATTAATAGAGATAAGAGTGATGTCATGTGACCTCCTAGAATCCTCCTCACCTCTCCGGTCAGGTCTGTGTTTTATTAATCGAGATAAGAGTGATGTCATGTGACCTCCCAGAATCCTCCTCACCTCTCCAGTCAGGTCTGTGTTTTATTAATAGAGATAAGAGTGATGTCATGTGACCTCCCAGAATCCTCCTCACCTCTCCGGTCAGGTCTGTGTTTTATTAATAGAGATAAGAGTGATGTCATGTGACCTCCCGGAATCCTCCTCACCTCTCCGGTCAGGTCTGTGTTTTATTAATCGAGATAAGAGTGATGTCATGTGACCTCCCAGAATCCTCCTCACCTCTCCGGTCAGGTCTGTGTTTTATTAATAGAGAGAAGAGTGATGTCATGTGACCTCCCAGAATCCTCCTCACCTCTCCGGTCAGGTCTGTGTTTTATTAATAGAGAGAAGAGTGATGTCATGTGACCTCCCAGAATCCTCCTCACCTCTCCGGTCAGGTCTGTGTTTTATTAATAGAGAGAAGAGTGATTTAATGTGGCACTCGCCAAATTCTCCTGACCTACCTGGCCAGGTTTAATATCCTCCAGCTGTGTCTATCTGCCCCGTATGGGCACTGTATGGCCATTAAGTATGCTGTAAGCAGACATGTATTTGCATTTTGAGTAGAGTCAGGACTGGCCAGAGAGGGATTACTTTGATGCAGTTGCTCAGCTTGAACACGTATTGCAAGAATTCAAAAATTCCCAAAATAGAAACATGTAAGAGTGTATAGCAGTGTGCAGAGCATTCATCTAGAACTTCCGTAATATCCTTTCATTCACTGATGGTGGTCCTTACCTATGTGGTCATGTGATTTGGATAGATGGCTCTATATTTAGGATACATCTGGTCTATAAACCAGAGGCTCTGGATGGACAGTTGGATAAATGGTTCTATATTTAGGATGTATCTGGTCTATAAACCAGAGGCTCTGGATGGACAGTTGGATAAATGGTTCTATATTTAGGATGTATCTGGACACATATTATAAAATAACTCCAATATACAGGATGTGATATGTCTGTAGTAGTGGATGTTGAAGATAAAAGACATCACAGTGACTATGGAGGAAGAGGACGGACATGACGGGGGGGTTACTGGGTGTAAATATAAAATAATATCATATTACCTCCTCTGTGTAATCCAGCGATGTCTACTATTTATCTTGTTCGTCTCTCTCATAGAATTTCCTGTCCTAACCTTTCGAAAGCCTTTTCTTTCATCATTTCCTGTTCCTACTTTACTTTACATCACTTCCTGTCTGAGCGGTCCACTCAATCTAAGTGATGTCCCCATCTTGTGGGGATTTTATTATCTGCATCCTACGTAGTTTTTTTATATTTTGCCCTGTAGCTCATTCATCGGGTTATATTTCATACATTATGGAGCACGTTATACTTCAGTTAAAACTGGTTCAATAACAAAATATTTTAACTCTTTGCAGGCTCCTGGTGTTTTATTGCTGAAGACAATGTTTTGTTATTTTGTTCACAAATTTTAAAAATTACAGTTTGGTCTGGAAATATATTTTATTTCCCCAGATTATTATATGTTAATATAATGAAAAGCAATAATTTGATCTTTTGGAATACTTTGATCCACAACACCATGGACTTTTGCAATAGTGTACAGTATCTCCTCCTCATTTGTTGGGAACATGACGTTATATTGAGGAATGGAGATGGACCTTTCATATGGTGTACAGTATCTCCTCCTCATTTGTTGGGAACATGACATTATATTGAGGAATGGAGATGGACCTTTCATATGGTGTACAGTATCTCTTCATTTGTTGGGAACATGACGTTATATTGAGGAATGGAGATGGACCTTTCATATGGTGTACAGTATCTCCTCCTCATTTGTTGGGAACATGACGTTATATTGAGGAATGGAGAGGACCTTTCATATGGTGTACAGTATCTCCTCCTCATTTGTTGGGAACATGAAGGTCACCTTTCTAATCAGAAGCTGAGTAAGACAGAGGGGTGAAGGTAAGGACAGAGGAAGATACAGTGCTTGGGAATGTCTGGACTTTATCCCAATACACCAGAGCACAGGTCTTTTTCTGGCACTATTCCTAACAGGAACTTTGTTGCTCACTTTGGAAATGTTGGGTTGCTGGATACACCACAGGATACCGATCAATCCCAGCTACACTAACTTGAGTGCTTTCTATAAGGGTAAGAGCCAAGCCTGGAGTGGAACCCTAAATGGTTCCATGTGCCATTGGGAACCGCCCTGTCAGATAATGCTTACGAGACGTTTAGCTTGCAGAAATGCACATGTGCACGAAATTATTAGCAGAATAGTGTCCAGGCGCACACATGTGCACAGAAATGCGCACCGGTGCTCACATAGTGTATGTTGGAACCAGATGGGCTATTTGCAAATGCTTAAGTGCTGACTGGTCTTTCAACTGTTCCCTGGATCTTGCGTTCTTCCTGTGTGTTTCCCTCGTTGCTGACCCATCTTGCCCCTGACCTGATCTTGGATCCTACGTCTGATTTGTTGCTTTATTCCTGACCCCGGCTCTTTTCCTGACTTCAGCTTTGAAAATGATTCTGTACCCCGCTGGCCACCTATTGATGACCCTGGCTATTCCTGTGACCACGCTTCAACCTCCGATCCTGGCTGTCCTTACTGCTCGAGTGCTCGCCTGGCTGTCCACTGCACCTGCTCTGCACTTCGCTGAGGGTTCCGACAAGCCATGCGCCCTGAACCTGTAGCACAAGTGGAGCGCCCCTTTAGTCTCGGCTGGTTCCTTGAGCACAGGAACGCCAACTTTATCATATCAGTCTCCTATCAGGTACGTGACACACTCCCTGTCATGCTCAAGAGGGTTAAAAATGTATACATGCTATGTAACACCACCATGTTGTGAGTTATGTAAAAATACATATATCTCTATATTTAGGATGTATCTGGTCTATAAACCAGAGGCTCTGGATGGGCAGTTGGATAAATGGTTCTATATTTAGGATGTATCCGGTCTATAAACCAGAGGCTCTGGATGGACAGTTGGATAAATGGCTCTATATTTAGGATGTATCCGGTCTATAAACCAGAGGCTCTGGATGGACAGTTGGATAAATGGCTCTATATTTAGAGTTAATCTAAGTACATATTACAATATAAAACTCTAAATATACAGTATATGCTGACGGAGGGTTACTGGGTGTAAATATAAAATAATATCTTATTACCTCCTCTGCTGCCACTTTTAGCAATGTCTCCTCTTTTCTTCCTCCAGACTCACCTCTCACCCGTAACTTCCTCTTTCATCACTTCCTGTTGTTGCGTTCCACTGGCAGTACGTGAGGTCACCCCCCCTTGTGTTGAATATAAACACTGCAGTCTACCTTACGTTCCATCATTTTGTCCTCTGCCTCGCATTCCTTTCTTCTATTAGGCTTCATGCACACAAGACGCCGGTGCAAACTCTGCTGAACACGTTTTTAAAAGCTGAAACCGGCGTTTAGAAACGCCCGTTTTGCCACGTTTGCATGCTGCGTTTAGCTGCGTTTTACCGTGTTTGCGTCTAGAAGCATCTGCAGAGCAGGGAATGACATTTTGCGACCCAACTTTTGTGCCCCGTATCTCGGGCCACTTGGTGCTAGGAACCCCAAATTTGGTGTGCTAACACAGCGGAACTAGCACTACAACATATCCAAAGCTGGCCCCGAGATATGGGGCCCCAAAGTCGGGTCACAAAATGTCATTCTCTGCTGCAGAAAAATGCTTGACATTTTGCGACCTAACTTTGGGGCCCCATATTTAAAGGCCACTTGGTGCTAGAAACCCCAAATTTAGTGTGCTAACACAGTGGAACCAACACTACAACATATCCAAATTTGGGGTTGCTAGCACTAAGCGGCCCCGAGATACGGGGCCCCAAATTCAGGTCGCAAAATGGCAAGCACTTTTCTGCAGCAGAGAATGACATTTTGTGACCCGAATTTGGGGCCCCATATCTTGGGGCTACTTGGTGCTAGGAACCCCAGCTTTGGATATGTTGTAGTGCTAGTTCCACTGTGTTTGCACCCCTAATTTGGGGTTCCTAGCACCAAGTGGCCCCGAGATATTGGGCCCCAAATTCAGGTCAGAAAATGTCACTCTCTGCTGCAGAAGTGCTTGACATTTTGCGACACGACTTTGGGGCCCCGTATCTTGGGGCCACTTGGTGCTAGGAACCCCAAATTTGGATATGCTGTAGTGCTAGTTCCACTGTGTTAGCACACCAAATTTGGGGGTCCGAGATGCGGGGCCCCCAAGTTGGGTCGCAAAACGTCATTCTCTGCTCTGCAGACGCTTCTAGACGCAAACACGGCTAAACGCGGCATGCAAACGCGGCAAAATGGGCGTTTCTGTTTTTAAAAACATGTGTTCAGCAGAGTTTGCACCGGCCTCTCATGTGCATGAAGCCTTAGGGTACATCGATGATTACACACACACACAGATTATACCTCACATCAAATACAAACAATAAAAAACATAAAACAAAACAATTTGACAAAGTTTTATTAATTTAAAAAGCTGAAACTACAGAATGCAGAACAAACTGAACATTGAAATAGAAACATATGAGGCTAAATTCACAAAGTTTTAATACATGTAGAAGGATCGTTACTTTAGTCACGTGACTGGAATCTTCAAATCTTACTGCACTTTTTTTGTTTGTATTTTTTATTTTTTTTTTACATTATTGATAACACAGTAATAATTAAAGACCTGACAAGGGAACCGCTTTAGAGAACAGAGCCAACCGGGCATGCCGGTACCGACACTAATCCCCCCCACCATCTTTCTTTTTCTGCAATCCTCTACGAATACTCCCGTCGTTGTGATGGAAAAAAAATCAAGTGACGCACGTCCGTACTTTTTTTATTGAACTTTGCAGGTTAATTTTCTACTTACAGTGGAACCTTGGATTACGAGCATAATCCATTCCAGGAGAATGCTTGTAATCCAAAGCACTCGCATATCAAAGCGAGTTTCCCCATAGAAGTCAATGGAAACAAAGTTAATTTGTTCTGCATTGACTTCTATTGCATGCAATACCGCATGTGGCCAGAGGTGGGGGGGTGCCGGAGAGCCTCGGAATTACCCGGGGACAGCTCGGCTGAACTTGGAAACCCTCGGAAAGGCTCGGAAACACTCGGTAACGGAGTATTTCGGTATATTTCTGAGTGATTTTGAGTATTTCTGAACGATCCGGTCCCCGGCCAGCTCTATGGTATACCACCACCACCTTCAGGTTTGTTCTTCAGCTCCTTGATCGCACGGGAGAGACCAGAGAAACACCTGGAGGGTGGTGGGTAAGATGGCTTTTACAATGTAGGGAATCGCCGGCTGAAAAAACCAAAGTTATCTGGAGGATGCCTGCAGCTGCACCCATCATCCCGATATCTCCACTCAAAGTCCAGGACGTCATATGACGTCCACCTGGGCGAAGTGGTTAATTACATGCAACTCCACCCACCTTGATACTATAATCCTTAAAAACTATACCAAAAAAAAAAAAAACTCAAAATGTTTTCACTTAGCCCCCAATTTACGATTATACCGCTTAGGCCATTCTGGCTCTCCACCTCCCTTGGAAAATCTGAGGCTCACGGGGCTTTAGTTGTTCTCTGGTAGGCCTATAATATGGAGTCACTGGTTTTATGCGCGCCGGCGTAGCCGATTACGAGGACCTACCACTGTGTTTTTATTTTATCGTATGTGAAATTGGAAAAAAAAAAAGAAGAATGGAGATACCACAAAGTTGAGAAAGGGGACTACCACCATTTGGAGTCTCCAAGAAATAGAAGAAGCCAACAGAAGACTTAATAAGCTCCACCTATAAAAACAGCATGAGTTTTTGCCAAGATGCACCCAAGTATAAACTCAACAGAAGACTATAGGAGGGAAATTCCACCATTTGTTGTCTCCAAGAAACAGAAGAAACCAACAGAAGACTTAATAAGCTCTACCTATAAAAACAGCATGAGTTTTTGCCAAGATGCACCCAAGTATAAACTCAACAGAAGACTATAGGTGGGACATCCCACCATTTGGAGTCTCCAAGAAACAGAAGACACCTACAGAAGACTCAGCTTAATAAGCTCCACCTATAAAAACAGCATGAGTTTTTGCCAAGATGCACCCAAGTATAAACTCAACAGAAGACTATAGATGGGACATCCCACCATTTGGAGTCTCCAAGAAACAGAAGACACCTACAGAAGACTCAGCCTGATAAGCTCCACCTATAAACGAAACATGACTTTTCCCAGGATTTCCCCCATTATATAATCATTTTTTATCCTCCAGGTGTTCTATGGACGGAACAGGTCCACCCGATAAAAGCCATCGTACTTTGTCGAAACGCGTCGATGACGTCTTCTCTCCGTTTAGACTTATTTGATCTGTACAACATTTACCGCAGTCTGCAAGTTGCTCGGATTCTCCGAGCTGTGTTTTGCCATGTGTGCAAGAAGTAAGTGTTTCTGAGTGAAGCATTTCCCGCACTCCGTACATAAATAAGGACGCTCACTTGAGTGACGTCTCTGGTGGTTAACAAGGTTTTTTTTCGTGGTGAAACATTTTCCGCACTCCGAACACGAATGAGGACGCTCACCTGAGTGAGTTTCCTGGTGCAAAGCAAGGGTTTCTCTGGTAGTTAAACATTTCCCGCACTCTGAACACGAATAGAGACGCTCACCTGAGTGAATTCTCTGGTGTCTAACGAGGTGTTCCTTCCGAGTGAAAGATTTCCCGCACTCGGAACATGAATGAGGACGCTCTCCTGAGTGAATTCTCTGGTGGTTAACAAGGTTTTCTTTCGTAGTCAAACATTTCCCGCACTCAGAACACGAAAAAGGACGCTCACCTGAGTGAACTCTCTGGTGCTTAATAAGATTTTCTTTCGTGGCCAAATGTTTTCCGCACTCTGAACAAGTAAAAGGATAAACACCGGAGTGACTTCTCTGGTGTAGATGAAGCTGTTTCTTCTGGAAAAAGCATTTCCCGCACTCCGCACATGAAAAGGGGCGCTCGCCAGTGTGCTTTCTTTGGTGTTTATGAAGGTTTCCTTGCTCAGAAAAGCATTTTCCGCACTCCAAACAGGAAAAGGGACGCTCGCCCGAATGAATTCTCTGGTGCTTACGAAGGTTTCCTTGGTCGGTAAAACATTTTCCGCACTCCAAACAGGAAAAGGGGCGCTCGCCGGTATGACTTCTCTGGTGTGTGAAAAGGGATACTTTCTTTGAAAAACTTTTCCCGCAATCCGGACACGAATAGGGGCGCTCACCAGTGTGACTCCTTTGGTGTTTACGAAGGCATCCTTGTTGGGAAAAACACTTCCCGCACTCTGAACAGGAAAAGGGACGCTCACCAGTGTGAATTCTCTGGTGTATAAGAAGCGTTTCTTTCTTGGAAAAACACTTCCCGCACTCTGAACAGGAAAAGGGTCGCTCACCCGTGTGAATTCTCTGGTGTATAACAAGGTTTCTTCTGTCAGAATAACTTTTTCCGCACTCTGAACATGAATAAGGACGCTCACCCTTGTGAATTTTCTGGTGTTTAAAAAGTGCTTTTTTCTTGGTGAATGATTTCCCGCACACTTCACATGATAATGAGCTCCCTCCTGTGTGAGCTTCCTCATGGCTTGAAGAGGATCTCTGGGGATCGGATGGATCTGTTGATTGGTCAGCACTGTGAGAACTTAGATGGACTACTGAAGTCATAGTATGGAATTTATTAGAAGGTTCCTCAGGATCAGAAGGATCCATTGATCTTAGATGGACATCTGAAGTCCTAGTATGGAATTTATAAGAAGATTCCCTAGGTTTAGAAGGACCTATTATTCTTAGATGGACATCTGAAGTCATAGTATGGAATTTATCAGAAGGTTCCTCAGGATTAGAAGGATCCATTGATCTTAGATGGACATCTGAAGTCCTAATATGGGGGTTATAAGAAGGTTCCTCAGGATTAGAAGGACCTATTAATCTTAGATGGACATCTGAAGTCATAGTATGGAATTTATCAGAAGGTTCTCCAGGTTTAGAAGGATATTTTGATCTTAGATGGATATCTGAAGTCATAGTATGGAATTTATCAGAAGGTTCCTCAGGATTAGAAGGATCTATTGATGTTGCCAACCAACCAAATTTAACTTTTGAGGAATATTGTCCAATGTCAGTATCTTCTGCTGCAGTGCAATCTGGAGATGTATGAAAACTATTTAAATTCCAAGAGTACTGTCCATCTGCCGAAAAACAATTTTAAAATATATGTTATAATTTTTTTTTTTTTTTTTACACCTTGTATTCAGAAGTCATGTCTATCATTCAACACTTTCCCAGATCTCTGGCAATGAATTGGGTACAAATATAAAAGCAAACAACGAATATAAACCAGATCAGATGATACACCCAAGCCAAACTAGGTAGCAGTAGTTGTGTATTGAGGTAGATTTTTATAAAAGAAGAATAGTGATGGACCTTCCTTCACACTAGTTATTTCTACCTCTGTAGGTAGACCTCTTCTACCTCTGTAGGCCTACAAAGTCATCATCTTTACGCTTGGCAAGGCCAAGAAAAACATCCTTCGTATTGGTATTTGCATCTTTTTTTTGGAGAGTTAAACTTCCTGTTGATCTTGTTATATCAGCACTTGGGTGCTAACTGGTTCTCAAGAAGCATAGGTTTGGATTATTAGCGAAATTTGTGACATAACATTGCTTGAACTAATGAAGACCGCTATAGATATGGATAAGGTGATGTTTCCCGGAGAAACGGGTACTGCTTTACTTTGCTTGTCTACCATTTATAACCTAGAGTCTTCTTTTATCTGAGGCCGTCAAGGTCTCCCGATTCTCTATTGTTTTTAAAATATCTTAAAGCCTTGAAAATTTAATCAGTTTCTGCTCATTACTCACCTGAGCTTATATACAGAGAAGATTCCTCCTCTTTGATTGTCACCACGGTCACATCCTCCTTCATACATTGCTGATGATCACCCGTCACATACGTCTCTTCTTCTTCCTTCTTCACCTCAACCTTTATATCAATGAGTTCCTCACCCTAAAACCACCAAATGAGAACAAGGAACATCCTCAAAACATAACAACTAACACCTGGTGAGCTCAGAGATGATTATCTCATACAGTTTGGCAGGGCTTTTTTTCAGCAGGAACGTGGGGGAACGCAGTTCTGGCACCTCTAGCTCTGAATGTATGTAATGGCAAGGGGTGCTGGGGTTTACTGGAAGGTCTATTGATGCTTGCTGCTGGGGGATCTATTGTTGCTGGAGGTGATCTATTTTTACAGGGGAGAGTCTATTGTTGCTGGGGAGGTCAGTTGTCGTTGGTGGGGGATCTATTGTTGCTAGGGGGCTCTTATGCTACTGGGAGACAATTGTTTCTGGAAGACATCTACTGTGGAGGGAGAGGTCTATTGTTGCTTGCTGTTCAGAGTCTATTGTTGCTGGGGGTGCTCCATTGTTCCTGGCTACAGGGGATCTATTTTACTTCCTATCATTAACAAATTACCTACAAATTGCTTAGCGCCACAAATTGATACTTGGTTCTGTATCCATTACTAAGAGGTGGGTAGGGGATGGAACCAAGGAATGGTGCTCGGAGGTGGGTATAGAGTGGAACCAAGGAATGGTGCTCGGAGGTGGGTAGGGAGTGGAACCATGGAATGGTGCTCAGAGGTGGGTAGGGAGTGGAACCATGGAATGGTGCTCAAAGGTAGGCAGGGAGTGGAACCAAGGAATGGTGCTCTGAGGTGGGTAGGGAGTGGAACCATGGAATGGTGCTCGGAGGTGGGTATAGAGTGGAACCAAGGAATGGTGCTCGGAGGTGGGTAGGGAGTGGAACCATGGAATGGTGCTCGGAGGTGGGTATAGAGTGGAACCAAGGAATGGTGCTCGGAGGTGGGTATAGAGTGGAACCAAGGAATGGTACTTGGAGGTGGTTATAGAGTGGAACCAAGGAATGGTGCTCGGAGGTGGGTAGGGAGTGGAACCAAGGAATGGTGCTTGGAGGTGGGTAGGGGGTGGAACCAAGGAATGGTGCTCGGAGGTGGGTATAGAGTGGAACCAAGGAATGGTGCTCGGAGGTGGGTATAGAGTGGAACCATGGAATGGTGCTCGGAGGTGGGTAGGGAGTGGAACCAAGGAATGGTGCTCGGAGGTGGGTAGGGGGTGGAACCAAGGAATGGTGCTCGGAGGTGGGTAGGGGGTGGAACCAAGGAATGGTGCTCGGAGGTGGGTAGGGGGTGGAACCAAGGAATGGTGCTCGGAGGCGGACACAACAGAGGTGATTCAAAGGAGGGAGTTCCTGCACCTATTCTCTGAGAAAAAAAGCCCTGCAGTTTGAAATCCTTTTTAGGTCGTAGATTCTACAACTCCATCTACCTGATAATGGTGAGGGATGGTGTGACCTTCCTGTGTGGAATCCCGGGAATACAGAGGACGGGGACATCTCTCTGGTGGGTTTCTGTAGCTGGATGACTCAACCATTGTGTCCTGGTACAGATCTTTATGTCGTTTTGGAAAGTCCTCCATCACCCCATCCTCATCATCCTCCTCCTCTTTTATCTCTTGTTTGACTTCAACTTTAGAATCTCTCAGGCTTCCACTCTGAATATATAATAAAAAGTAAATAAAATAACATAAATTGTAACAAAAACTATAAATTAAAGTATGGACTCTAGTGAAAATAAAAAAATTCAAATTTTATTAAAAAAATGATAATTATATATACAGTGCATCCGGAAAGTACTTACGGCGCTTCACTTGTTCCACATTTTGTTATGTTACAACCTTATTCCAAAAAGGATTAAATTCATTATTTTCCTTAAAATTCTACAAACCACCCCCCATAATGACAACGTGGAAGAAGTTTGTTTGAAATCTTTGCAAATTTATTAAAAATAAAAGGAAAAAATCTCATGTACATAAGTATCACAGCCTTTGACATGACACTCATAATTGAGCTCAGATGTCTCCCGTTTCCACTGATCATCCTTGAGATGTTTCTACAACTTGATTGGAGTCCACCTGTGGTAAATTCAGTTGATTGGACATGATTTGGAAAGGCACACACCTGTCTATATAAGGTCCCACAGGTAACAGTGCATGTCAGAGCACAAACCAAGCCATGAAGTCCAAGGAATTGTCTATAGACCTCCGAGACAGGATTGTATGAAGGCACAGATCTGGGGAAGGGTACAGAAACATTTCTGCAGCATTGAAGGTCCCAGCGAGCTCAGTGGCCTCCATCATCTGTAAATGGGAAGAAGTTTGGAACCACCAGGACTCTTCCTAGAGCGGGCTGCCCGGCCCAACTGAGCGATCGGGGGAGAAGGGCCTTAGTCAGGGAGGTGACTCAAGAACCCGATGGTCACTCTGACAGAACTTCAGTGTTTCTCTGTGGAGAGAGGAGAACCTTCCAGAAGAACAACCATCTCTGCAGCACTCCACCAATCAGGCCTGTATGGTAGGGTGGCCAGATGGAAGCCACTCCTCAGTAAAAGGCACATGACAGACCGCCTGGAATTTGCCAAAAGGCACCTGAAGGGCTGTCAGACCATGAGAAACAAAATTCTCTGGTCTGATGAAACAAAGATTAAACTCTTTGGCTTGAATGGCAAGCGTCATGTCTGGAGGAAACCAGGCACCTCTCATCACCTGGCCAATACCATCCCTACAGTGAAGCATGGTGGTGGCAGCATCATGCTGTGGGGATGTTTTTCAGGAACTGGGAGACTAGTCAGGATCGAGGGAAAGATGAATGCAGCAATGTACAGAGACACCCTTGATGAAAACCTGCTCCAGAGCGCTCTGGACCTCAGACTGGGGCAAAGGTTCATCTTCCAACAGGACAACAACCCTAAGCACACAGCCAAGATAACAAAGGAGTGGCTATGGAACAACTCTGTGAATGTCTTTGAGTGGCCCAGCCAGAGCCCAGACTTGAACCCGATTGAACATCTCTGGAGAGATCTGAAAATGGCTGTGCACCGACACTCCCCATCCAACCTGATGGAGCTCGAGAGGTCCTGCAAAGAAGAATGGGAGAAACTGCCCAAAAAAATAGGTGTGGCAAGCTTGTAGCATCATACTCAAAAAGACTTGAGACTGTAATTGGTGCCAAAGGTGCTTCACCAAAGTATTGAGCAAAGGCTGTGATACTTCTGTACATGGGAGGAGCCTGTGGTACTTATCTACATGGGAGGAGCCTGTGATACTTATCTACATGGGAGGAGCCTGTGATACTTATCTACATGGGAGGAGCCTGTGATACTTATCTACATGGGAGGAGCCTGTGATACTTATGTACATGGGAGGAGCCTGTGATACTTATGTACATGGGAGGAGCCTGTGATACTTATGTACATGGGAGGAGCCTGTGATACTTATGTACATGGGAGGAGCCTGTGATACTTATGTACATGGGAGGAGCCTGTGATACTTATGTACATGGGAGGAGCCTGTGATACTTATGTACATGGGAGGAGTCTGTGATACTTATCTACATGGGAGGAGCCTGTGATACTTATCTACATGGGAGGAGCCTGTGATACTTATGTACATGGGAGGAGCCTGTGATACTTATGTACATGGGAGGAGCCTGTGATACTTATGTACATAGGAGGAGTCTGTGATACTTATGTACATGGGAGGAGCCTGTGATACTTATGTACATGGGAGGAGCCTGTGATACTTATGTACATGGGAGGAGCCTGTGATACTTATGTACATGGGAGGAGCCTGTGATACTTATGTACATGGGATTATTTTATTTTTAATAAATTTGCAAAGCTTTCAAACAAACTTCTTTCACGTTGTCATTATGGGGGATTGTTTGTAGAATTTTGTGGGAAAATAATGAATTTAATCCATTTTGGAATAAGGCTGTAACATGGCTGCACTATATATATATATATATATTATACACATACATACACACACTATTGGGCTGCAGAACTTTTTTTCATCCTTTACCCCAGGTTCACACCTATGCATTTTTTTGGTGCGTTTTGCAGTTTGCAGAAATGTCCATTTAACGTGGTTTCCTATGGGTACAAGTTCACATCTATGCGTTTTGCGGTCGGTGCGTTTTTATAAAGGGTCGGCTCACGTGACGTCACAGGGAGGCCGGCTCTCTATTCGACATCATTGGAAGGCCACGCCCCATGCCTATATAAGAGGTGCTGGACAGCAGGAACATCACAATGGAGAAAGACAGCTTCAGGACAAGACCGACTTTTTTTTTGTTATTTGGCGGGTAACTGGCGGCGATGAAGAAGACGGCGGTGAGGAGGAAGAAGAAGGAGAAGAAGGCGGCAAGGAAGAAGAAGACGGCAGTGGTGGTGAGGAAGAAGAAGAAGAAGACGGCAGTGGTGGTGAGGAAGAAGAAGAAGAAGACGGCGGTGGTGGTGAGGAAGAAGAAGAAGAAGACGGCGGTGGTGGTGAGGAAGAAGAAGAAGAAGACGGCAGTGGTGGTGAGGAAGAAGAAGAAGAAGACGGCGGTGGTGGTGAGGAAGAAGAAGAAGAAGAAGACGGCGGTGGTGGTGAGGAAGAAGAAGAAGAAGACGGCGGTTGTGGTGAGGAAGAAGAAGAAGAAGGCGGCGGTGGTGGTGAGGAAGAAGAAGACGGCGGTGGTGGTGAGGAAGAAGAAGAAGACGGCGGTGGTGGTGAGGAAGAAGAAGAAGACGGCGGTGGTGAGGAAGAAGAAGAAGACGGCGGTGGTGAGGAAGAAGAAGAAGACAGCGGTGGTGAGGAAGAAGAAGAAGACGGCGATGGTGAGGAAGAGGAAGAAGACGGCGGTGGTGAGGAAGAAGAAGAAGATGGCGGAGGTGAGGAAGAAGAAGACGACGGTGGTGGTGAGGAAGAAGAAGACGACGGCGGTGGTGAGGAAGAAGAAGACGGCGGTGGTGAGGAAGAAGAAGAAGACGATGGCGGTGAGGAAGAAGAAGAAGACGGCGGTGGTGAGGAAGAAAAAGACGGCGGTGGTGAGGAAGAAGAAGAAGACAGCGGCGGTGAGGAAAAAGAAGAAGACAGCGGCGGTGAGTAAAAAGAAGACGACGATGGTGGTGAGGAAGAAGAAGAAGACGACGATGGCGGTGAGGAAGAAGAAGACGACGATGGCGGTGAGGAACAAGAAGAAGAAGACGACGATGGCGGTGAGAAAGAAGACAACGAGGATGGCGGTTAGGAAGAAGACAGCTCCACAGGAGAAGAGAGCACAAGAAGAAGACGGCACCGGAAGAGGACGGCTCCTGGAAAAGATGGCTCCGGGCTTCTTATTTAATAAAGGACTTGTCAAAAACCGGCTCCTGTAGTTTGTTAACATTTCACAATCTTTTTGGTGAATGGGTAGGGGTATGATGTACCTGATACCCATTCACATGGGGGGGGGGGCTGGGATTTGGGTCTTCCAGATTCCAATAAGCCCCCCACCCGCAGACCCCGACAACCACCATCCAGGGTTGTCGGTAGGAGGCCCTTGTCTTCATCAACATGGGGACAAGGTACTTTGGGGTGGGGGGGGCGCAGAGCTCGCTCGTCCCCTCCCTTTCCTGACCTATCGGGCCGCATGCTCGGATAAGGGTCTGGTATAGATTTTTTGGGGGGGGGGGACCCCACGCCATTTTGTTAAAAATGTTGGTGTGGGGGGGTCCCCTCCAAATCCATACTAGACCCGAAGGGCCTGGTATGGACCTGGGAGGGGGGGGGGCCACGCCGTTTTTTTTGCCAATTTTTTTTTTTTATATTCAGCCCGCTGATAGCTGATGACTCATCGGTTGTTAAGGACGCGGCGGCCGGCTTCCCCAGCCCCCTCCTTAGCAACCAGTTATATACAGTGTGTTTAAAGTGCGTTTAAAGAGAAGAAAAAAATGTAAAATGCATGAAAACTGTATGCAAAAACGCGGGTTTAAAAGCGCAAAAACGTGCCTGAAAAACACAGGTGCATAGATGTGAACCCAGATTTAGGGTATAATCATGACCATTTCAGAATGTAAGTAATTATGACTAAAATGCCAGACAATAATGTCCGCCCCAATCAGACCCCCCCTCAGATTCTTCTACAGCAATTTACGAGGATTGAGTCTCTTCTACTGGCTCCGCTGATGCAGCTTAACTTAATTACGTGATTGGGTCACACTTGCGACCCAGCCCCATGCTCTTCCTTCCCTCCAACCCCCCCCCCCTCCAACATTCAGTAGCTGCACAAGGAAAATGGAGGGGATTGGTTCATCTATATCCCCCACCGGCCCTCCTATCCAGGTGTAAGGGGGGGCCACATGGGCCCCCCTGGAGCATGGGGCCGGGTCGCAATTGTGACCCCTGTAGTTACGCCCCTGATGAGAACAGTTGAACATGCAAAGAGTGTTGCTTTCTTGCTGTACTACATGAAAAGAATTTGTCTCTCTCTGTTATAACAGCTGGTTGGTGTTTGTGTCTCCTAATGCCTTGCAAACAGAGGAAGATGTGTGATTGTCTTTTCCCATCAACAATGTTCCTACGTCTGAATTACTTCCAGTTTAGGGAGGATTTGTCTTTATTCAGGTGTTGTGTGAGTACTAATCTAACCCATTGTCCACTGGATGGGAAATGGACCCGATTGCAATTGAGTGGCGATGAAGAAGACAGCTCCACAGGAGAAGAGAGCACAAGAAGAAGACAGCAGAAGAAGAAGACCCTATAGATCTTTGGAAATCATGGACCCTTCATGGACTTTTCATTTCGAGACTTGTGAACACCCGTGATTTCAAGTGTGTGTGAGGATAAGCTGTGTATTTCCCTGATATTCGTCTCGTCTACAATTTTATCTCAGAAAACCTTCACCTACCTGATGATGGTGAGGGATGGTGTGATCATCCTGTATGGAATCCCGGGAATACAGAGGACGGGGACATCTCTCTGGTGGGTTCCCATTACTGGATCCATCTGTAGGAAACACACACACTGACTGAATACATTGTTTCTATGTGTTTATCAGATGATGGGGGATCTAGGTGGACCCTCCGTACTGCTCTCTCCTTTACAATAAAGTCTCCTCTTACCCGGTGATGTGAGGGGCGGATGATTGTCCATCATGACGTCCTTGTAGAGATCCTTGTGTCCTTCTAGAGATGGATCATGGGGCTGGCAGCTGTTTTTCAACTGCCAAGATTTCCTCTTCACATTTATCCTGTGCAAAATGAAATCACCATTAAGTACATTTCCAGAATCCTTGTCACATCCACAGACAGGCTGGTCTTTTATTAACAGAGATATTTTGTTTTTCGCTTAATGATGTCATGTGACCTCCCGGAATCCTCCTCACCTCTCCGGTCAGGTCTGTGTTTTATTAATAGAGATAAGAGTGATGTCATGTGACCTCCCAGAATCCTCCTCACCTACCTGGTAAGGGTTAATACCCTTCAATTGTGTCCGTCAATTCCATACGGACACTATATTAGAGTATGCTGTAAGCAGACATGTATTTGCATTTTGAGTAGCGTCGGGATTGGCCAAAGAGGGATTAATTTGATGCAGTTGGTCAGCTTGAACACGTATAGCAAGATTCTAAAATTCCCAAAATAAATACGTGAGAGTGTATAGCAGTGTGCAGAGCATTCATCTAGAATTTCCGTAATAATAATAATTTCACTCACCTGACAGTGGTCCTTATCTATGTGGTCATGTGATTTGGATAAATGGTTCTATATTTAGGATGTATCTGGTCTATAAACCAGAGGCTCTGGATGGACAGTTGGATAAATGGTTCTATATTTAGGATATATCTGGTCTATAAACCAGAGGCTCTGGATGGACAGTTGGATAAATGGTTCTATATTTAGGATGTATCTGGTCTATAAACCAGAGGCTCTGGATGGACAGTTGGATAAATGGTTCTATATTTAGGATGTATCTGGTCTATAAACCAGAGGCTCTGGATAGACAGTTGGATAAATGGTTCTATATTTAGGATTTATCTGGTCTATAAACCAGAGGCTCTGGATTGACAGTTGGATAAATGGTTCTATATTTAGGATGTATCTGGACACATATTATAAAATAACTCCAATATACAGGATGTGATATGTCTGTAGTAGTGGATGTTGGAGATAAATGACATCACAGTGACTATGGAGGAAGAGGACGGAACATGACGGGGGTTACTGGGTGTAAATATAAAATAATATCTTATTACCTCCTCTGTGTGATCCGGAGATGTACTATTTACCTCGGTCTTCTCTCTCCCAGATCTTCCTGTCTTTACCTTATTGAACGCCTACTTTTTTTTCACTTCCTGTACCTACTTTACATCACTTCCTGCTCTTCCTTTTACATCACTTCCTGTCTGTGCCCAATACGTGATATCACCATCTTGTGGTCACTTTAATAACTGCATTATTAACTACGTTACTTTTTTTTTTTTTCAACAATAATTTTTATTTATTTTATCAAACAAATACAAATCATTTGAAGTTTCTGCATATATTATACAACATTTGTAATACAAAAACTGAGAAGGCATGAAGTATAGTACTGACATAAACCTCGATGGCCTAGTCCAGCCTACCCCGGTTGGGTTCAAGCTGTAGGACTGGAGGGTCACCACTTTAACTATGCTTTTTAATATTTTGCCCTCTGTCTTGTAGTTACGTTTTCGGTTATATTTCATACATTATCACACACACATTATACTTCAGATAAAACTGAATCAATAAAATAATATGTTATCTCTGTTTTATGCCATGATGTTTTTTTTTTGCTCTAGAGCTATTTTTGTTTGTGCATAATCTTTAAAATCTGCAGTTTGGACTGGAAATATATTTAATTACCCAAGATTATTACAGTGCATGCTTTCTGTAAGCAGTGGCCCAATAGAATACAATAGTGGTAGTTGCAATTTTTTATGGTGGCCCCATGGTCTCCTCCTCATTTGTTGGGAACATGACGTTATATTGAGGAATGGAGATGGACCTTTCATGTGGTGTACAGTATCTTCTCCTCATTTGTTAAGAACATGACGTTATATTGAGGAATGGAGATGGACCTTTCATATGGTATACAGTATCTCCTCCTCATTTGTTGGGAACATGACATTATATTGAGGAATGGAGATGGACCGTTCATATGGTGTACAGCATCTCCACCCCATTTGTTAAGAACATGACGTTATATTGAGGAATGGAGATGGACCGTTCATATGGTGTACAGTATCTCCTCCTCATTTGCTGGGAACATGACATTATATTGAGGAATGGAGATGGACCTTTCATATGGTGTACAGTATCTCCTCCTCATTTGTTGGGAACATGACATTATATTGAGGAATAGAGATGGACCTTTCATATGGTGTACAGTATCTCCTCCTCATTTGTTGGGAACATGACATTATATTGAGGAATGGAGATGGACCTTTCATATGGTGTACAGTATCTCCTCCTCATTTGTTGGCAACATGACGTTCTATTGAGGAATGGAGATGGATCTTTCATATGGTGTACAGTATCTCCTCCTCATTTGTTGGGACATGACGATATATTGAGGAATGGAGATGGACCTTTCATATGGTGTACAGTATCTCCTCCTCATTTGTTGGGAACATGTTGGTCACCTTTCCAGTCAAAAGCTGAGTAAGACAGAGGAGTAAATGTACTGGCCATACACGGAGCACATTTCTTTCTTGTAACCATAGGTTGCAGAAAAATATTTGCTCGAATCCCCCATCAACTCAGACAGTGTTGATGCGGGAATCCCTTGTGCCGAGCCATGGTCTTCTGCTGTCGGGGGAAGCTGTCCCCGCTGGGAGAAGACAGAGATTATTGCTAGCGGCTAGGGATGAGCTTCGAGTTCGAGTCGAACTCATGTTCGACTCGAACATCGGCTGTTCGCCAGTTCGCCGAACAGCGAACATTTTGGGGTGTTCGCGGCAAATTCGAACACCCTTTAAAAGTCTATGGGAGAAATCAAAAGTGCTAATTTTAAAGGCTTGTATTCATGGTATTGTCATAAAAAGTGTTTGGGGACCTGGGTCCTGCCCCAGGGGACAAGGATCAATGCAAAAAAAAGTTTTCAAAATGGCCATTTTTTCGGGAGCAGTGATTTTAATAATGTTTAAAGCGAAACAATAAAAGTGTAATATCCCTTTAAATTTCGTACCTGGGGGGTGTCTATAGTATGCCTGTAAAGGGGCGCATGTTTCCCGTGTTTAGAACAGTCTGACAGCAATATGACATTTCAAAGGAAAAAAAGTCGGTCCGACAATACACATGAAAGTTCATTGATAAAAACGGCATGGGAATTCCCCACAGGGGAACCGCGAACCAAAATTTAAAAAAAAAATGACGTGGGGGTCCCCCTAAATTCCATACCACTCCCTTCAGGTCTGGTATGGATATTAAGGGGAACCCCGGCTAAAATCATTTAAAAAAAAATGGCGTGGGGTCACCCTCAAAATCTATACCAGACCCTTCCTTTATTTAAATGCTTCTTCTTTCTTCTATCTTCCTTCGGTTTCTTCCTCCATCTTGTTCTTCTTCTGGTTCTTCTGGTTCTTCCTCCGGTGTTCTCGCCCGGCATCTTCCTCCGCGGCGTCGGCTTCTTCTTCCCTTCTTCTCCGGGCTGCTCCGCATCCATGATGGCACGGAGGGAGGCTCCCGCTGTGTGACGCTTCTCTCTTCATCTTCTTCTCTTCATCTTCTTCTCTTCATCTTCTTTTCGGGCCGCTCGGCATCCATGATGGCATGGAGGGAGGCTCCCGCTGTTTGACGCTTCTCCTCTTCTGACGGTTCTCAGCCCCCCTCTGACGCACGGGGACTTGATGGGACTTTCCTGTGACATTCCCCGTGACGCCACAGGGAAGTCCCGTCAAGTCACCGTGCGTCAGAGGGGGGCGGGGTCACCGGGTGGCCCCACCCCGTTATTTAAGAACCGTCAGAAGAGGAGAAGCGTTACACAGCGGGAGCCTCCCTCCATGCCATCATGGATGCGGAGCGGCCCGAAAAGAAGATGAAGAGAAGAAGATGAAGAGAAGAAGATGAAGAGAGAAGCGTCACACAGGGGGGAAGAAACCGAAGGAAGATAGAAGATAGAAGAAAGAAGAAGCATTTAAATAAAGGAATTGTCAAAAACTGTCTCTTGTCATTTTTAACATTTTTGACAGTTTTTTAGTGAAATGGTAAGGGTACTTTTGTACCCCCTTACCATTTCACACAGGGGGGGGCAGGATCTGGGGGTCCCCTTGTTAACGGGGGCTTGCAGATTCCGATAAGTCCCCCGCCTGCAGACCCCCACAACCACCGACCAGGGTTGTGGGGATGAGGCCCTTGTCCTCATCAACATGGGGACAAGGTGTTTTGGGGGGCTACCCCAAAGCACCCTCCCAATGTTGAGGGCATGTGGCCTGGTAGGGTTCAGGAGGGGGGGTGCTCTTTCGTCCCCCCTCTTTTCCTGCGGCCTGCCAGGTTGTGTGCTCGGATAAGGGTCTGGTATGGATTTTTAAGGGGACTCCACGCCATTTTTAAAAAAAAATTTGGCGCGGGGTTCCCCTTAAAATCAATACCAGACCTGAAGGGTCTGGCATAGATTTTGAGGGGGACCCCACGCCATTTGTTTTAAAAAATTTGGCCGGAGTTCCCCTTAATATCCATACCAGACCTGAAGGGCCTGATATGGAATTTAGGGGGACCCCTCACGTCATTTTTTTTTTAAATTTTGGTTCGGGGTTCCCCTGTGGGGAATTCCCATGCCCTTTTTATCAATGAACTTTTATGTGTATTGTCGGACCGGCAATTCATTAATAGCCGTGAGTAGTTTTGAATGACTTTTTTTCCTTTGGAATGTCATTTTGCTGTCAGACTGTTCTAAACATGGGAAACATTAATACCCCTTTACAGGCATACTTTAACACCCTCCAGGTAAGAAATTTAAAGGGATATTACACTTTTATTGTTTGACTTTAAGCATTATTAAAATCACTGCTCCCGAAAAAACTTCAGTTTTTAAACATTTTTTTTGCATTTATCCTTGTCCCCTGGGGCAGGACCCGGGTCCCCAAACACTTTTTATGACAATAACTTGCATATATACCTTTAAAATTAGCACTTTTGATTATTCATGTTCGCGTCCCATAGACTTTAACGGTGTTCGCGTGTTCGAACAAATTTTTTGCCTGTTCGCAAATTCTGGTGCAAACCGAACAGGGGAATGTTTGGCTCATCCCTACTAGCGGCTATAACATCCACTAGCAATAACTGCAGGTAAAACCTGCCATACTGGTTGTACCCAAGTTGACCGATCGATCAACTTGGTACATTCAGCATGCCCATACACTATACTGCCCATACACGGTTAAAATCTCTGCCGGTCCCTACTGAACTAACCAGGATTCAAACCGTGTATGGCCTGCCTAAGACAGGGGAAGATACAGGACATGCCTCATGCTCGGGGATGCCTGAACTTTATCCAAGTACAGCAGGGCACAGGTCTTTCTCAGCATTATTACTGACTAACAGGAACTTTCCTGTTCACGCTCGGAAATGTGGGGTCCTAATCAGCGGTTACTGGATACACTATGGGATAGGGATCAATACAATTTGTGTTGGATTTAGTGGCTGACTGGCTTCTAGAGGGGAAAGAGCCACGCCTGGAAGTGGAACCCCAAAAGCCCCATGTAAAAGGATTCCTGTGGACCGTTGGGAACCACCCACTGTCATGCTCCACAGGGTTAAAAATGTATATGTGCTGCCCTGCTACATAACATCACCGTATTGTGATATAAAATACTGCAGTCTACGTCGTGTTTCATCATTTTACCAGCTACCTTGTGGTCCATTCTTCTATTGGGTTACATGGATCATTACACACACAAATTATACCTTATGTCAAATCCAGACAATAAGAAAAATGAGGCGTTTTTACATAGATTTTTTTTTTTTTTTTTTTACATTAACAAGTGCACAATAAATTCATGGATCTATTTATTATTTATTTTTACACGTGGTGGTAATTAGGCCCATAGAGGCCTCTTTCATAAAGGGGAGTGAAAAAGGGGAAAAAAAAGAAAGAAAAAAGAGAAAAAAACATTTTCTTTCTTTTTTTTGACTTGTACACTAATAAATTAAATGCTCAATAAAATTTTGTTTTTTCTCATCCGTCTCCCCCACCCCCTTTTTTTTTTGACTTGTACACTAATAAATGCTCAATACAATTTTGGTTCTTCTCATCCGTCTCTCCCCCCCCCCTTTTTTTTTGACTTGTACACTAATAAATGCTCAATACTATTTTGGTTCTTCTCAGCCGTCTCTCTCCCCCCTTTTTTTTTTTGACTTGTACACTAATAAATGCTCAATACAATTTTGGTTCTTCTCATCCGTCTCTCCCCCCCCCTTTTTTTTTGACTTGTACACTAATAAATGCTCAATACTATTTTGGTTCTTCTCAGCCGTCTCTCTCCCCCCTTTTTTTTTTGACTTGTACACTAATAAATGCTCAATACAATTTTGGTTCTTCTCATCCGTCTCTCCCCCCCCCCCCCTTTTTTTTTGACTTGTACACTAATAAATGCTCAATACAATTTTGGTTCTTCTCATCCGTCTCTCCCCCCCCTTTTTTTTTTGACTTGTACACTAATAAATGCTCAATACTATTTTGGTTCTTCTCAGCCGTCTCTCTCCCCCCTTTTTTTTTTTTGACTTGTACACTAATAAATGCTCAATACAATTTTGGTTCTTCTCATCCGTCTCCCCCCCCCCTTTTTTTTTTGACTTGTACACTAATAAATGCTCAATACTATTTTGGTTCTTCTCAGCCGTCTCTCTCCCCCCTTTTTTTTTTTGACTTGTACACTAATAAATGCTCAATACAATTTTGGTTCTTATCATCCGTCTCTCCCCCCCCCCTTTTTTTTTTGACTTGTACACTAATAAATTCTCAATACAATTTTGGTTCTTCTCATCCGTCTCTCTCCCCCCCTTTTTTTTTTGACTTGTACACTAATAAATGCTCAATACTATTTTGGTTCTTCTCAGCCGTCTCTCCCCCCCCCTTTTTTTTTTTGACTTGTACACTAATAAATGCTCAATACAATTTTGGTTCTTCTCATCAGTCTCCCCCCCCCCTTTTTTTTGACTTGTACACTAATAAATGCTCAATACTATTTTGGTTCTTCTCAGCCGTCTCTCTCCCCCCCCTTTTTTTTTGACTTGTACACTAATAAATGCTCAATAAAATTTTGGTTCTTCTCATCCCTCCCCCCCCCCCTTTTTTTCAACTTAATATGATACAACTTCACTTCTTTTTCATTTGATTAGGGGTGTAATGATTGATTGGTGCACCAACAGATATGAGGAACAAGAATAGCTAGGGAGGGTGGGGCCCCCAACTGGGGGGGTGTCAGAGCAAATTCAACCTTTATGATATATTGTATGTTAAGAGGGGTAGTGATTTATGCCTTTTTTTTTCTTCTTCTTCTTTTTTCTTTTTTTTTTTTTTCTTTTTAAATAGAATATTTTGATATGTGTTTATAGTTTTGGATATTATGTAAATGTTATATATGGACACGTTTTTGTCCTTAGTTGACTGTTAAGCTGCATTCTAATAATATAAAAATGTAATTATTAAAAAAAAAAAAAAAAAAAAAAAAAAGAAAAATGATGAAAAAAACTATTTGATAGAATTTTATTATTTATAAAGATAAAAATACAAACTGAAGAACAAATTAAAAGTTGAAATACAACATACGAGGCTGAATTCACGAAAACCCATATACAAGTAGAAGGATCATTATTTTAGTCACGTGACCGCACTCTTCCAATCCCAGTGGACTTTTTCATGGATATATGTTTTACATCGTTACTAGCTAAGCAATAATTAAAGACCACAACAACCACGACAAACACTTCCGCTTAGAGAACAGAGCCTACCGGACATGCTCTGTACCTTCACCAATCCCCCACCAGCTTTCTTTTCTTTGTAATCCTCTGCAAATACCTCCGTCATTGTGAAGTAAAAATCTAATCGCAACTGTCCATACATTTTGTGCCAATGCATCTTATTTAAAAAAATCTAAGGCTCATAGAGCTATAGTTGTTCCCTGGTATTCTATCCTTGAGTTTGAGGGGCCTACCATCCTACCACTATTCCAAGGGACTGCCACTCTGCATGCTGTATATTGATTTTTTTTTAGTATGCTAAATTGAAGAAAAAAAAAGAACGGGGATGCGGAAAAGTTGAGGGAGGGGACTATGGTAGGCTCATCCCACCATTTGGAGCCAACAGAAGACTCTAATAAATTCCATCAATGAATAAAACATGACTTTTGGCAGTGTGAAGAACCCATACAAGAGATAAGGGTGCCACTCCGGGCTCTGGTAGGTCCTCATCTGCTGTCAGACACTGAGAGTGCAGGCAGGATAAGAACTTGTCTCAGCTCCGTAGATTTGAGTGGAAAGAAAAGGAAAAGTCTCAAAAGTCGCACAGCACAAAAAACTCCTGTAGAAGCAGCCTCAGCCTAGACTTCGTCCAGGCCATGTCCTCGACGCGTTTCACATCGCCCACATGACTAAGCCCGGTGGGCAGGGCAAAATGTATTAGAGACTTGGTCTGCATGGAGTCTAGGCTGAGGCTGCTTCTACTCTTTACACAGGTGTTTTGTGTGATGTGCGGCTTTTGGGACTTTCCTTGATGACTTTTCCCAGGATGGTCCCCAATTACAAGATGTGCTTTTTTATCCTCTGGTTGTTCTATGGACTAAACAGTTCCACGCATGATCATACATTATATTACCAAAAGTATTGGGACACCTGCCTTTACATGCACATGAACTTTATTGGCATCCCAGTCTTAGCCCGTAGGGTTCAATATTGAGTTGGCCCACCCTTTGCAGCTATAGCAGCTTCAACTCTTCTGGGAAGGCCGTCCACAAGGTTTAGGAGTGTGTCTATGGGAATGTTTGACCATTCTTCCAGAAGCCCATTTGTGAAGTCAGGCATTGATGTGGGACGAGAAGACTTGACCTCCGCTTTAATTCATCCAAAAGGTGTTCTATCAGGTTGAGGTCAGGACTCTGTGCAGGCCAGTCAAGTTCCTTCACCACAAACTCACTCATCCATTCCCTTATGGACCTTGCTTTGTGCACTGGTCCAATTCATTTGGTGGAGGGGGGGATTATGGTGTGGGGTTGTTTTTCAGGGGTATGGCTTGGCCCCTTAGTTCCACTGAAGGGAACTCTATTAGTCTATTAAGCCTCTTGGTGCTACTTTAGGGATTTAGAGCGACTCCGCTTGTGATGAGAGACCAAAGAATTGTGAAAGAGCTAGGCGAGGAAAGGGAACATAACACAATATATAAGAGGGTCGTATCCTAGGCGATAGTGATCACCAGCCTGTAGAACCTTTATCAAAACTTTGTAGGTATTCCCTGTATAGTCTGGGTAGGTAACAGACAAATGATAAAGCGATAAAGGAAAAATGGAAGTCTATTGAGCCTCTTGGTGCTACTTTAGGGGTTTAGAGCGACTCCGCTTGTGATGAGAGACCAAAGAATTGTGAAAGAGCTGGCGAGGAAAGGGAACATACAGGAAAAATACAAAAGTTTCTGCAGTATACAGGCTGGTTTTAGACCTTGCGTGTGAATCAGTGTAAGGTATAATATACATACATATCCAAACGGGTTTCGTCCACTAAAAAAACTGTATTCTGTCACATGAGATCACAACCAATACGTAAGAGGAGGTTATCCTAGGCGATAGAGATCACACACCTGTACAATTTTTATCCAAACATTGTAGGTGTTTCCTGTATAGTCTGAGTAGGTAACAGACAAATGACAAAGAGATAAAGGAAGTAAAACGGAAGTCTATTAAGCTTTTTGGTGCTACTTTAGGTGCTCAGGGAAACTCAGCTTGTGATGGGAGACCACACAACTAATATGTAAGAGGGTCGTACCCTAGGCGATAGTGATCACCAGCCTGTAGAGTCTTCATCCAAGTAGGTAACAGACAAATGACAAACAGATAAAGGAAGTAAAACTGAAGTTTCTTAAGCCTCTTGGTGCTACTTTAGGGGTTTAGAACGACTCCGCTTGTGATGAGAGACCAAAGAATTGTGAAAGAGCTGGTGAGGAAAGGGAACATACAGGAAAAATACAAAAGTTTCTGCAGTATACAGGCTGGTTTTAGACCTTGCATGTGAATCAGTGTAAGGCATAACATACATACATATCCAAATGAGTTTCGTCCACTAAATAAACTGTATTCTGTCACATGAGATCACAACCAATACGTAAGAGGAGGTTATCCTAGGCGATAGTGATCACACACCTGTACAATCTTTATCCAAACATTGTAGGTGTTTCCTGTATAGTCTGAGTAGGTAACAGACAAATGACAATGAGATAAAGGAAGTAAAAAAGAAGCCTATTAAGCTTTTTGGTGCTACTTTAGGGGCTCAGGGCAACTCAGCTTGTGATAGGAGACCACGCAACCAATATGTAAGAGGGTCGTATCCTAGGCGATAGTGATCACCAGCCTGTAGAACCTTTATCAGAACTTTGTAGGTGTTCCCTGTATAGTCTGAGTAGGTAACAGACACATGACAAAGAGATAAAGGAAGTAAAACGGAAGTCTATTAAGCCTTTTGGTGCTGCTTTAGGGGCTCAGGGCAACTCAGCTTGTGATGGGAGACAAGGCAACCAATATGTAAGAGGGTCGTATCCCAGGCGATAGTGATCACCAGCCTGTAGAATCTTCATCCAAACTTTGTAGGTGTTCTCTGTATAGTCTGAATAGGTAACAGACAAATGACAAAGAGATAAAGGAAGTAAAACGGAAGTCTATTAAGCCTTTTGGTTCCACTTTAGGGACCCAGGGCAACTCAGATTGTGATAAGAGACTAAAACATTGTGAAAGAGAAACAGAAACGAGGAGGGAGGATGGAGAGAAGAAGGAGGAGAGGGGACAAGGGGAAGGGTGTGTGTGCGACCAAGGGAGCAATAAATCGTAATTCCTCTAGAGGGCCAATGAGGTGCAGCAGAGGTGACTTTTATTAAGGTGTCCATTGTTCAGAGGTTTATGCTTGGGATCTCATAGCCTTGTACTCCTGGGAACAGGTGAATTCAGTCCAATAGAACAAACTTCTATGGAAGAGTTCCTCCCTGCCATTTGCCAATGCCACAACTCCCTCCATGTGTTTAGTTTCATTTATTTTAGAAAACCATAGGCCGTTGGGGGGGGGGGGGGGGTGCACCACCTGAATAGTGGAATACATGCATGCGCCACATTCAGTAGCATAGAGAGTTTGTAACGTTTCAAAGACATGGGTGCCAAGTGGAGCAGAGACGCTCAGGTATTCGAACATCCATCAGCTTGAATATTCAATGTTTGATTGGAGATTAGACTTAAGTTATCTGTAAAACATTTACTTCAGTCTGAAAGCTGTGAGAAGAATGCCCTGAGCTGTGTCTTGTGATGTGTTTAAGAAGCGCCTGTTTTGCGGCGAAACATTTCCCGCACTCAGTACATAAATAGGGCCGCTCACCTGCGTGACGCCTCTGGTGAGCATCGAGGTGCCCTTTCTGAGCGAAAGATTTCCCGCACTGGGAACACGAATAAGGACGCTCACCTGAGTGACTTCTCTGGTGTAGAAGAAGCTGCTCGTTTGAGAAGAAACCTTTTCCACACTCAGAACACGAATAGGGACGCTCACCGCTGTGATTTCTTTGGTGTTTACGAAGGTTTGTCTGGTCGGAAAAACATTTCCCGCACTCTAAACAGGAAAAGGGGCGCTCTCCCGTGTGAACTCTCTGGTGTTTATGAAAGTTTCCTCGGTCAGAAAAACATTTTCCGCACTGTAAACAGGAATAGGGCCGCTCGCCCGTGTGACTTCTCTGGTGGGTAAGAAGGGTTCCTTTCTTAGAAAAACTTTTCCCGCAATCCGAACATGAATAGGGACGCTCGCCACTGTGACTTCTTTGGTGCTTCAGAAGGTATCCTTTGTCAGGAAAACATTTCCCGCACTCTGAACAGGAAAAGGGACGCTCACCCGTGTGAATTCTCTGGTGTGTAAGAAGGGATCCTTTACCGAAAAAACATTTCCCGCACTCTAAACAGGAAAAGCGACGCTCACCCGTATGAAACCTCTGGTGTGCAAGAAGGGTTCCTTTCCTAGGAAAACTTTTCCCGCATTCCGGACACGAGTAGGGTCGCTCCCCAGTGTGACTTCTTTGGTGTTTACGAAGGCATCCTTTTTGACGATAACATTTCCCGCACTCTGAACAGCTAAAGGGACGCTCACCAGTGTGAGTTCTCTGATGCGAAACAAGGTTTTTTTTCCCAGGAAAACATTTTCCACACTCTGAACAGCAAAAGGGACGCTCACCCGTGTGAACTCTCTGGTGTAGAACAAGACTTTCTTTCTTAGAATAACATTTTCCACATTCCGAACATGAATGAGGACGCTCACCCCTGTGAGTTTTCAGGTGTCCTAGAAGTCCTTTTCTCTTAGTGAATGTTTTCCCACACAACAAACATGACAATGAGCTCCCTCCTGTGAGAACTCCCTCATGGCTAGAAGAGGAGTTCTGGGGATTGGCTGGATCTGTTGATCTGTCAGCACTGTGAGAACTTAGATGGACATCTGAAGTCATAGTATGGGATTTATCAGAAGGTTCCTCAGGACTAGAAGGATCCATTGATTTTAGATGAACATCTGAGGTCATAGTATGGGATTTATCAGAAGATGCTTCAGGATTAGAAGGATCCATTGATTTTAGATGAACATCTGAGGTCATAGTATGGGATTTATCAGAAGGTTCCTCAGGATTAGAAGGATCCATTGATGTTGCCATCCAGTAAAATGTTCCTTGTGGAGAACAATGTGCAATGTCACAAACTTTAGCAGTACAATGATGAGATATAACAGGACGTCTCTCCGATGTATTTAGCTTGAAAAAATACTGTCCACCTGCTGAAAAACAAATTTTATATACGTTATGTTTGTTTTGTTTTTTTATACGCCTTGTATTCAGAAGTCATGTAGATCATTCAACACTTTCCCAGAGGTCTGGCAAAGAAATGGGTACAATCCTAACAGCAAACAACGACTATAAACCAGATCAGGTGATACACCTAAGCCATACTAGGTCACAGTAGTTGTTCATTGAGGACATTGTTATAATGAAGAATAGTGATGGACCTTCCTTCACCTCAATTCCTGAAAATATGACAACCTACTAAAGAAAGAAGATATACAGTTCATATGATCTACAGCAGCGAGGGAGGGGGGGGGGGGTATCTCAAGTTCGACTCCTGATATCACCATAATATTTAATGTATTTCACGTTCCAGAAAACTGTCAGATAATGGACATACTACAGTAGAAGGTCAGAGACAGTGAACATGCTACAAGAGTAAAAAGAACATGTAAAAAGAAAATCACTGAAGCATTGTAAACTGTGTTTAATATGCTTAAGCTTGTGACTGAATAGGAAGCCTCTGTACGGAGACTTCCTATTCATTAATCTACAGTGCAGCTGAGGCTGCAGAAAAAGGGAATGAGTACTCTATGTCCTCAGGCTCTATCTCTGTCTCAAAAAAGAGACATGGGGGGGGGGGGGTCTTTTTAAATCCCTGCTGCTTCACCAAACCCCCCACCCCCCAAAACAGTAAAAATATAATATAAAAAATAACACTGTGAAAGATAAAATAAAACAAATGAAAAAGAACTTTATTGAGGCCTGGTTAATGTAGGGCATACTACAGCATACACCTGCGCGAGACCCATATTTACTCACAAGGGGATGCAAATGCGTTCCATGTATCCCCTTGCAGGCAGTCCCTTTGGTGTCAATTGGGACGCAGTGGCAGCCACTGCACATGCCCCTGAACTCAGGGGTCAGTCTGTCCCCCCCCCAGTAAAATTCCTCTAGACAATCTGACTGGGGGACTGGGGATACTGGGGTCTGTGGGACAGATTAACCTGGGGGGGGGGTGTTACTGGGGGACAGCTGACCTGGGGTAGATTATACTGGAGGTCAGAATGACATGAGGGGGGGTATACTGGGGGACAGATTGACCTGCAAGGGAGAGGGAAAGACTATACTGGGGGATAGACTGCTCTGTGGGGGACAGACTGACCTGGGGGAGATTATACTGGAGGACAGAATGACATGGAGGGATTATACTGGGACACACACTGACCTATGGGGAAGAGGAAAGGACTATATTGGGGGATAGACTGCCCTGGGGTGGTTGGATTATACTAGTGGACAGATTAACCTATGGGGGGGGGGGGTTGTACTGGGGGACAGACTGACCTGGTGGAGATTAAATTGGGGGACAGAATGACCTAGTGGGAAAATACTGGGGGACAGATTGTAAAGAGGGGGAAAGACAGAAGTAGGGAAAAGAACCTGGAGAGATTATACTGGGGGGGACAGAATGACATGGAGGGATTATACTGGGAGACACATTGACCTATGGGGAAGAGGAAATGACTATATTGGGGGATAGACTGCCTGGGGAGGTTGGATTATACTAGTCGACAGGATAACCTATGGGGGGGGAATTGTATTGGGGGACAGACTGACCTGGTGGAGATTAAATTGGGGACTGACCTAGAGGGCTGTACTGGGGGACAGACTGACCTGGTGGAGATTAAATTGGGGACTGACCTAGAGGGCTGTACTGGGGGACAGACTGACCTGGTAGCGATTATACTGGGGGACAGAGTGACCTGTGGGGAGAGGAAAGGATTATACTGGGGGCTAGACTGCCCTGGGGGTGATATACTGGGGGACAGACTAACTTGGGGGGGGGGAATTTTACTAAAGAACAGAGTGACCTAGAGAGATTATATTGTGGGACAGATTAATCTGGGGGGAGGGGAAAGGATTATACTGGGGGATAGACTGCCCTGGGGGTGATTATACTGTGGGACAGAGTGACCTAGGGGGAGGGGAAAGGATTATACTGGGGGATAGACTGTCCTTGTACTGAAGAACAGAGTGACCTAGAGAGATTATACTGGGGGACAGAATAACCTGAGGGAGGGGGAAGGATAATACTGGGGGACAGACTGACTTGGGGGTATTATACTGAAATACAGATTGACATGGGGAGAGAGGGAAAGATTATACTGGGGGACAGACTGACTTGTGGGGGGGGGGTATACTGAGGGACAGACTGACCTGTGGGAATATATTTGGGGACAGACTGACCTGGGGGGAAGGGAAGGTTTATACTGGGGGACAGACCTGAGAATTCGTCTTCTTCTTGATGTGCCCAGAGGTGCTCCAGGTCTTTTATAATCCTAGCAATGCCCCAGTCACAATGAAAACCATGCCCACTCTTCACTGTGGTGCACTAAGCACACCACATTTTTTTTTAATGAAGCAATGGGGCCCCAACTTATGATCTTGCACACAAGTCCACCGATTAAATAAAATGCACCTGACCTCGCCTCATTTTATCTGAGGCTCTGAAGGTCTCCTGGTTCTCTATTGTTATAAAAACGATTTAGAAGCCTTAAACATCTAGAAGTAACATGTGAAGTTTCAGCTCATTACTCACTTGAACTGATATCTGGAGAAGATTCCTCCTCTTTTATTGTCACCATAAACACATCCTCCTTCATACATTGCTGATCACCCGTCACATACGTCTCTTCTTCTTCCTTCTTCACCTCGGCTTTTATAGCAATCAGTTCCTCACCCTAAAACCCACAAGATTATAAAAAGCAACATACTCAAAACCAGAAACAAAACTCAAAACCAGAGACCTCAGAGATGATCTCATGCAATTTGGAATAATTTTTAGGCCGTATATACTCTAACTCCACCTACCTGATGATGGTGAGGGATGGTGTGATCTTCCTGTGTAGAATACAGAGGACGGGGACATCTCTCTGGTGGGTTCCTGTAGCTGGATGACTGCACCATGGTGTCCTGGTACAGATCTTTGTGTCCTTTTGGAAACTCTGATTCCTCCATCACCCCATCCTCATCATCCTCCTCTTTTATCTCTTCTTTAACATCAGCTTTAGAATCTCTCAGGTTTGCACTCTGAATATATAATAAAAATGACATCAATGGTAACAAAGCAGATAATGTACAGATCCTAATGATACTATCAGTGATTGTTCCTCATCTACCTGATGATGGTGAGGGATGGTGTGACCTTCCTGTGTGGAATCCCGGGAATACAGAGGACAGGGACATCTCTCTGGTGGGTTCCCATTACTGGATCCATCTGTAGGAAACACACACACTGACTGAATACATTGTTTCTATGTGTTTATCAGATGATGGGGGATCTAGGTGGACCCTCCGTACTGTTCTCTCCTTTACAATAAAGTCTCCTCTTACCCGGTGATGTGAGGGGCGGCTGATTCTCCATCATGACGTCCTTGTAGAGATCCTTATGTCCTTCTAAAGATGGACCATTGGATTGGCAGTCTGTTTTTCAACTGCTAAAATTTCCTCTTCACTGCTTAATTTATCCTGTGCAGAATTAAATTATCACTAAGCACATTCCCAGAATCCTCCTCACCTCTCCGGTCAGGTCTGTGTTTTATTAATAGAGATAAAAGTGATGTCATGTGACCTCCCAGAATCCTCCTCACCTCCTATGATCAGGTTTAATACCCTCCAGCTCTATCCCTTTGCCCCATATTGGCACTATATGTCCATTAAAATAGGCTGCAAGTAGATATGTATTTGCATTTTGAGTAGAGTCGGGACTGGCCAGAGAAGTATTACTTTGATGCAGTTGGTCAGCTTGGACACGTATTGCAAGAATTCCAAAATTCCCCAAACATAGAAACATGTAAGAGTGTATAGCAGTGTGCAGATCATTCATCTAGAATTCCAGTAATATCCTTTCATTCACTTGGTGGCGATCCTTAGCTATGTGGCCATGTTAAAGTTCTGGATGGACAATTGGATAAATGGCTCTATATTTAGGATGTATCCGGTCTATAAACCAGAGGATCTGGATGGACAGTTGGATAAATGGTTCTATATATAGGATGTATCTGGTCTATAAACCAGAGGCTCTGGATGGACAGTTGGATAAATGGTTCTATATTTAGGATGTATCTGGTCTATAAACCAGAGGCTCTGGATGGACAGTTGGATAAATGGCTCTATATTTAGGATATATCTGCTCTATAAACCAGAGGTTCTGGATGGACAGTTGGATAAATGGTTCTATATTTAGGATGTATCTGGTCTATAAACCAGAGGCTCTGGATGGACAGTTGGATAAATGGTTCCATATTTAGGATGTATCTGGTCTATAAACCAGAGGCTCTGGATGGACAGTTGGATAAATGGCTCTATATTTAGGATGTATCCGGTCTATAAACCAGAGGCTCTGGATGGACAGTTGGATAAATGGCTCTATATTTAGGATGTATCTATAGCGTGTCTACTGGTAATTAAAGACATCACAGTGACTACCTCCTCTGTGTAATCCAGTGATGTCTTCTCTCTACCCCGTTCTTCTCTCTCTCAGAACTTCCTGTCTTTACCTTTTATAACGTCTTACTTGTCTTTGTCTTACATCATTTCCTGTTCCTATTTTACATCACTTCCTGTCTGTGCGTTCCACGCACAGTAAATGATATCGCCATCTTGTGGTGATTTTAAAAACTGCATCTTACATTATGTTTTAGTATTTTGCCCTCTGCCCTGTAGCTCATTCTTCAGTTGTATACAGTTTTTTGTTTTTTTTAAGTAGAAAGGTGTTATTAAAATTTTTCAAAGTACAATTTAGCATAAAATGTCAAAAGTAGTACCACAGTTGAAGTAAATTCTTCCGTTTTATCTCATATGTTGTAGATTATGACACACGCACATTATACTTCTGTTAAAATTGTATCAATAATAAATATTTTATCTCTCTTGATACGCCCTCTGCAGGATACTGATGTGTTTTGGCTCTAGAGCATTTTTTTTTTGCTCACACATTTTAAAATCTGCATTTTTTTGTTTTGCATGACTGTTTATCAATCTATATTTTCATATTGGACCTTTCACATAGTGTACAGTATCTCATACTCATTTGTTAGGAACATGACCTTATATTGAGGAATGGAGATGGACCTTTCATATGGTGTACAGCATCTCCTCCTTATTTGTTGAGAACATGACCTTATATTGAGGAATGGAGATGGACCTTTCATATGGTGTACAGTATCTCCTCCTCATTTGTTGGGAACATGACATTATATTGAGGAATGGAGATGGACCTTTCATATGGTGTACAGTATCTCCTCCTCATTTGTTGGGAACATGACCTTATATTGAGGAATGGAGATGGACCTTTCATATGGTGTACAGCATCTCCTCCTCATTTGTTGGGAACATGACGTTATATTGAGGAATGGAGATGGACCTTTCATATGGTGTACAGTATCTCCTCATTTGTTGGGAACATGACATTATATTGAGGAATGGAGATGGACCTTTCATATGGTGTACAGTATCTTCTCCTCATTTGTTGGGAACATGACCTTATATTGAGGAATGGAGATGGACCTTTCATATGGTGTACAGTATCTTCTCCTCATTTGTTGGGAACATGACCTTATATTGAGGAATGGAGATGGACCTTTCATATGGTGTACAGCATCACCTCCTCATTTGTTGGGAACATGACGTTATATTGAGGAATGGAGATGGACCTTTCATATGGTGTACAGCATCTCCTCCTAATTTGTTGGGAACATGACGTTATATTGAGGAATGGAGATGGACCTTTCATATGGTGTACAGTATCTCCTCCTCATTTGTTGGGAACATGACATTATATTGAGGAATGGAGATGGACCTTTCATATGGTGTACAGTATCTCCTCCTCATTTGTTGGGAACATGACATTATATTGAGGAACGGAGATGGACCTTTGCCGGGCACTGACATACAGAAGGCACGCCATATACTGGACCTCGACATCCACAGGACACATTCAAATTGGGATGCCTGGATATTCATCCACCCGTTATGTAGCCCACAGTAAAAGCTCCTATGACTATCCATCCCATGCAACTCTGAATAACACTCACTGATGCTAGAAACAAGGTACACTCACAACTCCATTATTATGGTCTGGCGTCCATGGAACTTCTTACTTGATTTAATCGCCTTTGGTGCTCTGTTTTATTATTTTACTTGCTGTGCTCAAAGGTACTCCAGGTCTTTTAAAAACCTAGCAATCCCCTGGCACAATGAAACCCATGTCTATCCTTCACTGTGGCACACTAAGCACACCACATTTTTTTTAAATCAAGCAATGGGGCCAAACGTATCATCTTGGACACAGGTCCACCGATTTCATAAAACGCCCCTCACCTAGTCTAGTTTTATCTGAGGCTCAGAAGGTCTCCAGATTCTCTGCTGTTTTTTCGGGTTAGGGTTAGCATAGGACTAGGGTTAGGAATTAGGGTTAGCATAGGACTAGGGTTAGTATTGGGTTAGGGATAGCATAGGGCTAGGGTTAGAGTTAGCATAGGACTAGGGTTAGGAATTAGGGTTAGCATAGAACTAGGGTTAGGAATTAGGGTTAGCATAGAACTAGGGTTAGGAATTAGGGTTAGCATAGGACTAGGGATAGCATAGGACTAGGGTTAAGGACAGCAAAGGACTGGGGTTAGGGTTAGCATCGGGTTAGGGTTAGCATCGGCCTAGGGTTAGGAATTAGGGTTAGCATAGGACTAGGGTTAGCATAAGGCTAGGGGGTTAGAGTTAGCATAGGACTAGGGTTAGGAATTAGGGTAAGCATAGGACTAGGGTTAGGGTTTACATTTGGTTAGGAATTAGGGTTAGCATAGGACTAGGGTTAGCATAGGGCTAGGGTTAGCATAGGATTAAGGTTAAGGTTAGCATAGGATTAAGGTTAGGGTTAACATTGGGTTGGAAATTAGGGTTAGCATAGGACTAAGGTTAGGAATTAGGGTTAGCATAGGACTAGGGTTAGCATTGGATTAGGGATAGCATAGGACTAGGGTTAGGAATTAGGGTTAGCATAGAACTAGGGTTAGAAATTAGGGTTAGCATAGAACTAGGGTTAGGAATTAGGGTTAGCATAGGACTAGGGATAGCATAGGACTAGGGTTAAGGACAGCAAAGGACTGGGGTTAGGGTTAGCATCGGGTTAGGGTTAGCATAGGACTAGGGTTAGGAATTAGGGTTAGCATAGGACTAGGGTTAGTATTGGGTTAGGGATAGCATAGGGCTAGGGTTAGAGTTAGCATAGAACTAGGGTTAGGAATTAGGGTTAGCATAGAACTAGGGTTAGGAATTAGGGTTAGCATAGAACTAGGGTTAGGAATTAGGGTTAGCATAGAACTAGGGATAGCATAGGACTAGGGTTAAGGACAGCAAAGGACTGGGGTTAGGGTTAGCATCGGGTTAGGGTTAGCATCGGCCTAGGGTTAGGAATTAGGGTTAGCATAGGACTAGGGTTAGCATAAGGCTAGGGGGTTAGAGTTAGCATAGGACTAGGGTTAGGAATTAGGGTAAGCATAGGACTAGGGTTAGGGTTTACATTTGGTTAGGAATTAGGGTTAGCATAGGACTAGGGTTAGCATAGGACTAGGGTTAGCATAGGGCTAGGGTTAGCATAGGATTAAGGTTAAGGTTAGCATAGGATTAAGGTTAGGGTTAACATTGGGTTGGAAATTAGGGTTAGCATAGGACTAAGGTTAGGAATTAGGGTTAGCATAGGACTAGGGTTAGCATTGGATTAGGGATAGCATAGGACTAGGGTTAGGAATTAGGGTTAGCATAGAACTAGGGTTAGAAATTAGGGTTAGCATAGAACTAGGGTTAGGAATTAGGGTTAGCATAGGACTAGGGATAGCATAGGACTGGGGTTAAGGACAGCAAAGGACTGGGGTTAGGGTTAGCATCGGGTTAGGGTTAGCATAGGACTAGGGTTAGGAATTAGGGTTAGCATAGGACTAGGGTTAGTATTGGGTTAGGGATAGCATAGGGCTAGGGTTAGAGTTAGCATAGGACTAGGGTTAGGAATTAGGGTTAGCATAGAACTAGGGTTAGGAATTAGGGTTAGCATAGAACTAGGGTTAGGAATTAGGGTTAGCATAGGACTAGGGATAGCATAGGACTAGGGTTAAGGACAGCAAAGGACTGGGGTTAGGGTTAGCATCGGGTTAGGGTTAGCATCGGCCTAGGGTTAGGAATTAGGGTTAGCATAGGACTAGGGTTAGCATTGGGTTAGGGTTAGCATAAGGCTAGGGGGTTAGAGTTAGCATAGGACTAGGGTTAGGAATTAGGGTAAGCATAGGACTAGGGTTAGGGTTTACATTTGGTTAGGAATTAGGGTTAGCATAGGACTAGGGTTAGCATAGGGCTAGGGTTAGCATAGGATTAAGGTTAGCATAGGATTAAGGTTAGGGTTAACATTGGGTTGGAAATTAGGGTTAGCATAGGACTAAGGTTAGGGCTAGCATTGGCATAGGGTTAGCATAGGACTAGGGTTAGGAATTAGGGTTAGCATAGGACTAGGATTAGTATTGGGTTAGTATAGGACTAGGTTTAGCATAGGACTGACAATCTCAGAGGAATCTGATCGCATTGGGTGTGAACACTTATGTGGTCAGATTCCAGTGCAGACCCAAAAAATGTAAATAACATGCAGTTATGCATAAACAAGTAAACGTCGAAATGTATTCAGGCATATAATTCACAGCTCATGATACGATGAAGCAGCATCAGAATTGTTAAAACCTTATTGTTGTGATTCTTCTCGAGGGGGAGGAGGAGGATGTTGGCTTGTTGCCTATACATAAGCGGTTCAAATGCCCCTCCCTGAACATGTGTACAGTTGTATGATGGGCAATTTTGGAGATAAAGCATAACCTGGGCCATAGCTTGACCCAGCAGCAGCAGGGTACGGCATGTTTCGACCTCGAAAAGAGGTGGTCACAGAACCCCCGTCGCACTCTGCGTGAGTGCTTCCGTCAGTACACTGCTTCCTCCAGTCTGGACCTTCAGATATCAGATATTACAGCCACATATTGTAACCAAGAACAAGGCGAGACTAGCTCAGTTACAAACTAGAACATGAACTGTTTTATTGGTCAAGGATACAGGCTTTTTATACACTTGGAAAGTATGTCAGTCCCCCAAATACACACTAACCCAAATATTTACCTAAAACATCACACAATGGGTTAGATAACGAGGTAGGGCTGACTCATGGTTAATCCCCCCTCCTCTAGCAACTACTAGCTGACAATGATATAATTAACATGTTAATTAACGCAGCACTTAAACCAGCCCAGGTGAACAGACTGCCCCGCAACAAGGGTAAAGCAGAGTACATAGTAGGAGAGGTTGAAAAAAGACACAAGTCCATCAAGTCCAACCTATGTGTGTGATTATATGTCAGTATTACATTGTATATCCCTGTATGTTGGTCGTTCAGCTGCTTATCTAATAGTTTCTTGAAACTATCGATGCCCCCCCGCTGAGACCACCGCCTGTGGAAGGGAATTTCACATCCTTGCCGCTCTTGCAGTAAAGAACCCTCTACGTAGTTTAAGGTTAAACCTCTTTTCTTCTCATTTTAATGAGTGGCCACGAGTCTTGTTAAACTCTCCCGCGAAAAAGTTTCATCCCTATTGTAGGGTCACCAGTACGGTATTTGTATATTGAAATCATATCCCCTCTCAAGCGTCTCTTCTCCAGAGAGAATAAGTTCAGTGCTCGCAACCTTTCCTCATAACTAAGATCCTCCAGACCCTTTAAAATTATACATTATCCTAAGTATAAACACAGAACACCTTATTAAAAGAGACAATAGCAGGGGACCCCCAGTAACAGACTGCCCGGCATTGAGCTCACAACTTACAATGCAAATTACTACAAGTATAAACACATCCAATAGTTTGCTAGGAGACAAAGGTGTGTTAATTGGCACAATTAACAACGGATGAAAGACCTGTAGCACCCTCTACCTAGGTAGGTGCTATAGGCAGATTTTTTTAGTGAGTGCAGGTAAATTTAGGCAGGCCTAGCCAGAAGTCCGTTTGTTTTGATCTGTGTGGGCTGGGAGTAGCTCAGAGTAGGCTGGTGACTCACAGATAGCATCACTTCTTGGTTACCTCCCTCTGGCTTCTAGATGATTCTAGATGGGAGGAAGGGAAGAGAGGTGGAGCTGCTGTTTGGGGTGTCTCAGGGAGCCCTGACCAATCCCCAACTAGGATTGGCAGGGGGCAGGCCTCCTTGATATACCCAAGGTCGGCCCAGCTGGGAAATTGTTGTTGGGTGGAAGAACTGAGGATGGAGTGCTAGGCTGTTGGTGCCTTTGAGGGCACCCCCCCAGTCTGGGGGGTGACCTTGGGCCTGGGACTCGGGTTCAGGATGAATCCCTTCAAGAAAGCATACAGGAACTGGACAGGAGGCACAGAGAGGAGTCAAAGAGGACAGTAGGAGCTAGTGCTGCCGGGCAAGTCTTCAGGAGGGAACCACCGGTGTGTGAGGCCAGGCGGGTCGGTGAGTGACAGGCACAGTCGTGAGGACTGGGGAGGCACGCCTGAGAGGACTGGAAGAGTGCAGAGCCAGCAGTAAGGACTGTAATGTCACGGGCAGTGGAGTCGGGCAGCTGCGGTCAGGAGGGCTTGCAGGGCCTGAAGAGGACTCACTGGGAGCACTGTCCTATTTTTTTTTCTTACAGGCTTGACTGAGTCAGAGTTGGGTCTAATCATGTGCTAGCTGTACCTGGAAGTGAAGTGTTGTGCAAGAGAGAGAGTGCTAGTCTGCAAGCATGTGTTGTGCTGGAGGAGACTGGAGATGTGTCATGATGTACATAGAGTGTACATAGTTCTGTCCCAAGATTCTACTATGCATCCCATATATTCCCATCCAAAATCAAATCCCTCAATAAAAACACAAAAATACATACATTTGAACTGTTTATTGTCTTTAAGGTGACTGGGAGGTGAATGCCGGGCTGGGTAGGGAGACAGGAGGACCACAACTTTCAGCAGCCCCTACGCTACAGACCCTTCAGACTAGTAGACAACAGGAAACCGAGGGCTCTCACATTAATCAATGTTACTTTCACACACATCTGTCTACTGAGTCCCAAGGTGGCAGAGACCATCATGGCCTCCTTAAGAATGTCCCTTTGTATTACAGAACATCTTCCCCAAATTCTTGTAGCTCCCTCAAATTCCAGGGCCCATAGTCTGTAGCCAAGAGGCTAGCATTCAGTCCCCTCCAAAAGCCTCTCTCCTGGGTGAGTCTATCACAGAGGTGGCTTGTGATACCGATTGGTTAGGGTCGTTAACTCTAGGTGTATATTGTGAGGGGTTGGGGACATCATACACTGTTAGGACTCATGGCCTGACTGACGATGACACTGATCTTTTTTGGAATGACATGATAACGCGCATGACTTCCATTCGCATTTCACATACCAACGATGGATCGACGCGATCCATTTGTGGAATCAAACTTTTCGCAAATGCCTCATTTTCACCAAGGTCCCTTTGCTGGGTATCTATTAGTTTTTTAAACACATCCACAAATTCCTGAGCCTGCTTTTGTACATTTCTCTTTTTTGATTTTTTGCGTTGCGTTGTCGACTCAGGCTCGGGGGTCGTTAATGCAGTTTCCGGGGCGTCACCCCTATCGCCCTCAAAAAGTGGTTGGGGCTGTTCCACATCTTGTGGTTCCTCTGGAATCTGTATCTCATTAAGGTCGTTGTCACTCTCAGAGTCCATGTTGCTTTGAGTCCTAAAAAAAAAAAAAAATATATATTAAAAACGAATTACAAAATTCAAAAATATTACTCCTTGGAGAACTATACAAGTTGTTATACTTACTCTTTCAGCTCCATGACGGGCTTCAAAAACATCAGTTCTTTATAATAGCAGTACATTCGAGATGCTTTCCCGCTTGAACCACTTGAACCACTTTTGCTGGCCTTCTGCTTTTTATATTCTCTCCTAAAGTTGTCACGCATGGCTTTCCATCGTGTTTTCATTGCTTTAACTGAAAGATAAAATAAAGTTTGATTTGTTTTTTTACAGATATTTTGCCACAGGAAATAGCTACACATCTCTACATTAGGTGAGATTGTGAAGCGAACTTGTGATGCCATCTGGAATGTAAAGAATGCATTCATGCCTATTCCAACTAAAAAGAAATGGGATGAAGTTGCCCTGTGTTTCTGGAGCAAAACCAACTTCCCACACTGCCTAGGAGCAATTGATGGCAAACACATTACGCTAATAAAACCCTGTCACAGCGGAAGCCGATATTTCAACTACAAAAAAATATTTTTTTTAATTGTGCTGATGGCTGTGGTAAATGCAGACTATAAATATTTCTTAGTTGATATAGAAGTATTTGGGAGCTATGCAGACTCTACTGTTTCCAGAATTCAAAATTCGGAAAGAGTCTTGCTGCAAATCAACTTGACCTGCCTGATAACCGACCATTACCCGGGATAGAAAGTCCAGCTATGCCCTTTGTTTTTGTGGCTGACGAGGCATTCGCTGTCAATGAACATCTAATGAAGCTGTACTCAGAGACGGTAACTGAATATTCTCTTACGGGGGGGGGGTCGAGATTCCTCTATCGGGCATGCAGGCTAGTTGAATGTTTATTTGGCATTCTAGAGAACAAAATTTTCCTCAAACTAATCAACCTAAAAAGGTTGAAAATGCATGCAGAGTAGTAAAGGCAGCATGTGTGCTACATAATTTGGTACGGGAAAAAGATGGCGTTAATTTTGAAAACACATTGGGGGTTATTTACTGAAGCACTACAAGTGCAAACTACAAGTGCAAAGTGCACTTAAAATTGCATTTGGAAGTGCAGTCGCTGTATATCTGAGGGGGACATGCAAGGAAAATAAAAAACAGCATTTTAGCTTGCACATGATTGGATAATAAAATCAGCAGAGCTTCCTTTCATTTCAGATCAACCCCTCCGATTTACAGTGACTGCACTTCCAAGTGCACTTTGCACTTGTAGTGCAAATTGGATTTGCCTTTGGTAAATAACCCCTATTTCCAAACAATTCAGAACCTGCAGATTTTCCTCATGTCCGTGGTCCAAGAATGGGTTTCACAACAAGGGATCAGTTGGCAGACTATTTTTTGAGCCCTGCTGGTGCACCAAGTTGGCAAGGAGATATGATTTGATCCTTACAAATCCAATTTACCCCAACATTGTGAAGTTGCTTGGACCTTTTTTTGTTTAGTTGGTGTATTCTTGTATATACTTTGACCAACACTTGCAGTTGGTTTGTTTCACCAATTCTGCATATTTTTAAATGTTACACATTTGCTAGCAGGCATTTAATGAACAGACATTTTAGATATGATTGTTGTCTGTCTTGTATTAAAGTGACTTTAACAATAATAATTAAAAAAATGATAAAAGCACCTAATCACAACCCCCTAGTCACAATCCCTGCACCCTTGCACTTACTTTTACTGGCTTTTTGATGTTGGTGAAGATTACTCCAATGTGGGCTGTGATGGGCAGCTATTGCCTCCCATGCTTTGTGTTTTTTGTTCCTGTTGGAATAGTTGGAGTTGTTCAGATCCCACAGCTCAGGATGGATACGTAGGGAGTGAATGAATTCTTCTGGCTCAAGTGCTACATAATTTGGTACGAGAAAGAGATGGCGTTAATTTTGAGGACACGTCCTCACACAATTTAGAACCTGCTGATTTAGCTCATGTCCGTGGTCTAAGAGTGGATTTCACAATAAAGGGATGAGTTGTTTGGACCTTTTTTTTTTTTTTAGTTGGTGTATTCTTGTATATACTTTGACCAATACTTGCAGTTTGTTTTACCAATTCTGCATATTTTGAAATGTTACACATTTGCTAGCAGGCATGTAATAAAAAGAAACATTTTAGATATGATTTTTGTCTGCCTTATTAAAGTGAATTTAACAATAATTAAAATGATAAAACAAAATTTAAATCCCCTAGTTCCCAATCCCCTAGTTCCCAATCCAATTATCTCAATACTCTAATCCCAATTCCCTAATCTAAATCCTCTCGTCCCAATCCCCAATCTTTGAACTATGCTAATCCTATACCCGCACCCTTGAACTTGGCTAAGAATACTCCAATGTGGGCTGTGATAGGCAGCTATTTCATCCCAGGTTTTTTTTGTTCCTGTTGGCATGGTTGGGGTTGTTCTGAGTCCACAGCTCAGGATGGACACGTGGGAAGTGAACACATTTTTCTGTCTCGAAGCAAGAAGTTCTTGCCCATCTGTCACCCTCTGCTCTGGCCGGACTCTCGTTTCTGTCTCCTTCCTCTCAACAGGATTTCCTGATGTCCCAGCATCCTACACTGCACTCCAGATATATGACCTTCCCACAGCAGCAGGACGCTTTTCGGGTGCTTTTGAAGCTCTTCCCATTCATTTAAATGGAGAGGGGCGCTTTTGAGGTGCTTTTTTTTTTTTTAAGCGCTCCAAAGATTCTGCTTGCGGGACTTTTTTCACCATTGACATTAATGGGAAGCAGTTTTCATGAGCTTTTCAGGCGTTTTTTTTTTTTTTAGCGTGAAGGCACCTCAGTGTGAAAGGGGGTCTTAAAGGTGTAGAGGTAAAATGTGAATAGTTTCTGCTCATTACTCACTTGAGCTGATATGTGGAGAAGATTCCTCCTTTCTATTGGTATAAATAACCTCATCCTCGGTCCTACATTGCTGATCACCCATCACATATGTCTCAACCTAAAACCACAAAATGATAAAAAGAAACAGCCTCACAACATAAGCACTTACACCTGGAGACCTCAGAGATGATCATCTCAGAGTTTGGAATCATTTTTAAGTAGTAGATGCTCCAAGTGCACCTACCTGATGATGGTGAGGGATGGTGAGACCTTCCTGTGTGGAATCCCGGGAATACAGAGGACGGGGACATCTCTCTGGTGGGTTTCTGTAGCTGGATGACTCCACCATGGTGTCCTGGTACAGATCTTTGTGTTCTTTTAGAAACTCTGACACCTCCATTACCCCATCCTCATCCTCCTCCTCTTTTATCTCTTCTTTAATATCGACTGTAGGAACACTCAGGCTCCCTCTCTGAATATATAATAAAAATGAAATCAATTGTAACAATGCGTATAATGTACAGATCCTAATGATACTATCAGTGATTGTTCCTCATCTACCTGATGATGGTGAGGGATGGTGTGATCTTCCTGTGTGGAATCCTGGAAGTACAAAGAATGGGGACATCTCTCTGGTGGGTTCCCATTACTGGATCCATCTGTAGGAAACACACACACTGACTGAATACATTGTTTCTATGTGTTTATCAGATGATGGGGGATCTAGGTGGACCCTCCGTACTGCTCTCTCCTTTACAATAAAGTCTCCTCTTACCCGGTGATGTGAGGGGCGACTGATTCTCCATAACGTCCTTGTAGAGATCCTTGTGTCCTTCTAAAGATGGATCATGGAATTGGAAGTCTGTTTTTCAACTGTCCAGATTTGCTCTTCACCACTTCATTTATCCTGTGCAGAATTAAATTATCACTAAGCACATACCCAGAATCCTATATATAGGATGTATCTGGTCTATAAACCAGAGGCTCTGGATGGACAGTTGGATAAATGGCTCTATATTTAGGATGTATCCGGTCTATAAACCAGAGGCTCTGGATGGACAGTTGGATAAATGGCTCTATATTTAGGATGTATCTGGTCTATAAACCAGAGGCTCTGGATAGACAGTTGGATAAATGGTTCTAAATTTAGGATGTATCCGGTCTATAAACCAGAGGCTCTGGATAGACAGTTGGATAAATGGTTCTATATTTAGGATGCATCCGGTCTATAAACCAGAGGCTCTGGATGGACAGTTGGATAAATGGTTCTATATTTAGGATGTATCCGGTCTATAAACCAGAGGCTCTGGATGGACAGTTGGATAAATGGTTCTATATTTAGGATATTTCTGGTCTATAAACCAGAGGCTCTGGATGGACAGTTGGATAAATGGTTCTATATTTAGGATGTATCCGGTCTATAAACCAGAGGCTCTGGATGGACAGTTGGATAAATGGTTCTAAATTTAGGATGTATCTATAGTTTAGGGTTGCCACCTGTCCGGTATTCACCCGGACAGTCTGGTTCTTAAATCATGTAACTGGGTTTTGTACTGCTTGACACCCGGGCACATTACTTAGCTCAGACCAGGGACAGACCATTCAGGCGGGGGGGCGACCTTGGCACACCTGCCACTATGGAGACAGCAGAAGCGGCATTTCTTCTAAAAAGTTCCTTTCTGTCTCTCTCCCCCTCCAGTCTTCTGCAGGGTCTCTCTGATCTCTAACTCAACGCCCCAAAGCTCAGTCCAGATAATGTGAAGTCATTGATGACCATTCATGTAACTCTGTGTTTATGTGATTGAAGTGTAACTTGATTGTACAAACTCAGAGCCTGGATAACACGGAGATACATGAATGTCATCAATTACCTTCACATCATCTGTACATACAGGGTGCTGGCTTACAGTATATAGATATGTATTTCTTATACCAGATAGATTTCATTGAGCAGTATTATTGTATATATTAGTGGATGAGCACAAGAGCTTTTTTTTTTGATTATAGACATCACTATCTGACCACTTCTCAGCCCCCAACTCCCCCCAGACCACTTCATACACATCACTCAGAGCTGCTTCCTAACCTCCATCTGAGGGACATCATTCCATGGTCACTTATCTTCCCAACATGGCTTCCTGGTCATCCCTCCATATCCTGCCACCGGCATACCCACCACTAGAGTTGCCACCTGTCCGGGATTCACCTGGACAGTACGGGTTTAGAGTATTTTGAATCACGTGTCCGGGGCTCCTGCCGCCTGGAACCTGGACACATGATCCAGACCGCACTGTGGCTCAGAGCTCCATCTGTTCAGCTGGGGGCCGGGCATCCTGTCCCCCCCTCCATGTCACTCCGCCTGCCCTCCCCTGTCATCCTGCCCTCCTCCCTGTCATCCTGCCCTCCTCCCTGTCATCCTTTGCCCCCCCCCCCTGTCATCCTTTGCCCCCCCCCCTGTCATCCTTTGCCCCCCCCCCTTCCTGTCATCCTTTGCCCCCCTCCATGTCTGCCTGCCCCCCCTCCATGTCACCCTGTCCCCCCCTCCCATACACACACACACACACACATATATATCCATGTGTGTTTGGGCTTTGCTTTGGGGTGCACAACCTAACGCAACAGGCTGCGCACACCTATGAAGTGGACGTTGGGTCTCTAATTAAAGTGTCTGAACCACTTCACAAGCATTAGACGGCTGGTGCCTGATAAACATGGAGCAGTGCAGAGAAACACAGAAGGTAAGAGCTTGAGCCCAGCGGTTAAACAGTCCTGGTCCTTCCTCTGGTCCCCCAGCTGATTCCACAGAATATACTGGAATGGCTGAACAGCACTACGGCTCATTCACACATGTGGTGCCCTCTGAAGAGCAATCCACATTTGTATTGTTCTTTAGAGGGCATTTGACAGGCAGGGAGGAGGCGTTATATCAGCTCCTCACCACCTGTTTAACCCCCACAGCATCGCCCCGCAATTTAATGCAATGCACACGGATGCGGGGAGCCCCCATTCACTTGAATGGTCCACATTTGGCAGACAATACTGCTCACTGAACCCAGCAGTGCAGACATATTTTGCCACACTGTGATGCAGAACATTTTGGCTGTGTCAAATGTCCATCCCCCTCTGCTGCCTTTTCAGCTTCAGGGGAATGGTTGGGTAGCAGTTAAAACACAGCTCAACCTCTAATTTTTTCTGTCCCCCAACCACAAGTGTAAACGGAGTCGCAGGGCACTCTGAAGAGTGATCCATAGTGGATCGTGTTTTGAAGGTATTTGACAGGTGGTGAAGAAGAGTTATGTTGCCTCCTCACCACCTGTTTTTAATCCCTAAACCCCCCCCCTTCCCACTGTGCTGTAGTCATGTGCATTGCGCAAGGTTGTAGAGCAGCCCCATTCAGGTGAGTGGGTTGAGTTAAGCAATCGCAGTGCACCACTAAAATGTTCGGGTTTGGCTTGAAGAAAAGGTGGCAACCCCACCCACCGCACTCCTCTCCTGTACATACCACCCCCATCATCCCCTCCACACTCCTCTCCTGTACATACCGCCCCCGTCATCCCCTCCACACTCCTCTCCTGTACATACCGCCCCCGTCATCCCCTCCACACTCCTCTCCTGTACATACCGCCCCCATCATCCCCTCCACACTCCTCTCCTGTACATACCGCCCCCATCATCCCCTCCACACTCCTCTCCTGTACATACCGCCCCCATCATCCCCTCCACACTCCTCTCCTGTACATACCGCCCCCATCATCCCCTCCACACTCCTCTCCTGTACATACCACCCCCATCATCCCCTCCACACTCCTCTCCTGTACATACCGCCCCCATCATCCCCTCCATACTCCTCTCCTGTACATACCGCCCCCATCATCCCCTCCACACTCCTCTCCTGTACATACCGCCCCCATCATCCCCTCCACACTCCTCTCCTGTACATACCGCCCCCATCATCCCCTCCATACTCCTCTCCTGTACATACCGCCCCCATCATCCCCTCCACACTCCTCTCCTGTACATACCGCCCCCATCATCCCCTCCACACTCCTCTCCTGTACATACCGCCCCCGTCATCCCCTCCACACCCCTCTCCTGTACATACCGCCCCCGACATCTCCTCCACACCCCTCTCCTGTACATACCGCCCCCGTCATCTCCTCCACACTCCTCTCCTGTACATACCGCCCCCATCATCCCCTCCACACTCCTCTCCTGTACATACCGCCCCCATCATCCCCTCCACACTCCTCTGCTGTACATACCGCCCCCATCATCCCCTCCACACTCCTCTCCTGTACATACCGCTCCCATCATCCCCTCCACACTCCTCTCCTGTACATACTGCCCACTGTCATATCCTCCACACTCCTCTCCTGTACATACCGCCCCCATCATCCCCTCCACACTCCTCTCCTGTACATACCGCCCCCATCATCCCCTCCACACTCCTCTCCTGTACATACCGCCCCCATCATCCCCACCACACTCCTCTCCTGTACATACCGCTCCCATCATACTCCTCTCCTGTACATACCGCCCCCGTCATCCCCTTCACACTCCTCTCCTGTACATACTGCCCACTATCATCCCCTCCACACTCCTCTCCTGTACATACTGCCCTCTGTCATACCCTCCACACTCCTCTCCTGTACATACCGCCCGCTGTCTACCCTCCACACTCCTCTCCTGTACATACTGTCCACTGTCATCCCCTCCACACTCCTCTCCTGTACATGCCGCCCCCGTCATCCCCTCCACACTCCTCTCCCGTACATACCACCCCCGACATCCCCTCCACACTCCTCTCCCGTACATACCGCCCCCGTCATCCCCTCCACACTCCTCTCCCGTACATACCGCCCCCGTCATCCCCTCCACACTCCTCTCCTGTACATACCGCCCCCGTCATCCCCTCCACACTCCTCTCCTGTACATACCGCCCCCATCATCCCCTCCACACCCCTCTCCTGTACATACCGCCCCCGTCATCCCCTCCACACTCCTCTCCTGTACATACCGCCCCCGTCATCCCCTCCACACTCCTCTCCTGTACATACCGCCCCCATCATCCCCTCCACACCCCTCTCCTGTACATACCGCCCCCGTCATCCCCTCCACACTCCTCTCCTGTACATAGCGCCCACTGTCATACCCTCCACACTCCTCTCCTGTACATACCGCCCCCGTCATCCCCTCCACACTCCTCTCCTGTACATACCGCCCCCGTCATCCCCTCCACACTCCTCTCCTGTACATACCGCCCCCATCATCCCCTCCACACTCCTCTCCTGTACATACCGCCCCCATCATCCCCTCCACACTCCTCTCCTGTACATACCGCCCCCGTCATCCCCTCCACACTCCTCTCCTGTACATACTGCCCACTGTCATACCCTCCACACTCCTCTCCTGTACATACTGCCCACTGTCATACCCTCCACACTCCTCTCCTGTACATACTGCCCACTGTCATACCCTCCACACTCTTCTCCTATAAATACCGCCCACTGTCATACCCTCCACACTCCTCTCCTGTACATAGCGCCCACTGTCATACCCTCCACACTCCTCTCCTGTACATACCGCCCCCATCATCCCCACCACACTCCTCTCCTGTACATACCGCCCCCGTCATCCCCTCCACACTCCTCTCCTGTACATACTGCCCGCTGTCATGCCCTCCACACTCCTCTCCTGTACATACTGCCCGCTGGCATACCCTCCACACTCCTCTTCTGTACATACTGCCCACTGTCATACCCTCCACACTCTTCTCCTGTACATACTGCCTACTGTCATACCCTCCACACTCCTCTCCTGTACATACTGCCTACTGTCATACCCTCCACACTCCTCTCCTGTACATACTGCCCGCTGTCATGCCCTCCACACTCCTCTCCTGTACATACTGCCCACTGTCATACCCTTCACACTCCTCTCCTGCAGATCCAGATGTAAAGGGGAACAAAACCCTGTGCATTCAGATGTAGAAGGGAGACTCTTGTGATTCATTCCATATGATTACAAATGTTCTTTAATCAAAAAAAAATATATATATAGTGTATTCTACATAAAAAATGCTGTGCATTGCCTTGTACAGAGGTCATGAATTTAATGTACCACACAAAAAAAATACTAAATTGGCGCGCGCTGCTGAAGTGTTCAGGTTTGGCTTGAGGAAAAGGTGGCGACCCTACCATAGCGTGTCTACCGGAGATAAAAGACGTCATCGTGCCTACCTCCTCCAGAGACGTCTCCTCTCCACCTTGTTCTTCTCTCTCTCAGAACTTGCTGTTTTTACCTTATATAACGTCTTGTCTTTGTCTTACATCATTTCCTGTTCCTTATTTGCATCACTTCCTGTTCCTATGTTACATCACTTCCTGTCTGAGCGTTCCACGTGCAGGAAGTGGTATCGCCATCTTGTGGTGATTTTAGTAACTACATCCTATGTTATGTTTAGGTTTTTTGCCTTCTGCTCTGTAGCTCATTCTTCAGTTATATATATAGTTTTTTTTTTTTTTAACAGTAGAAAGGTGTTATTAAAAATTTTCAAAGTACAATGTAGCATAAAATGTCAAAAGTAGTACCTCAGTTGAAGTAAATTCTTCAGTTATATTTCATATGTTGTCGTGTATGACACATGCACAATATACTTCTGTTAAAACAGAATCTATAATAAATATTTTATCTCTCTTTATACGTCCTCTGCAGGATACTGATGTGTTTTGGCTCTAGAGCATTTTTTTTTGCTGCTCACATATTTCAAAATCTGCATTTTAGGCAGGATATCTTAAATATATTTGTAAGAAAGATAATTTCTAAAATATTAATTCCCCCTAGAATTTTATATGTTTTCTGAAAGCAGAGGATGGACCTTATGGTGTACATCATATGGTGTACAGTATCTCCACCTCATTTGTTGGGAACATGACGTTATATTGCGGAATGGAGATGGACCTTTCATATGATGTACAGTATCTCCTCCTCATTTGTTGGGAACATGACATTATATTGAGGAATGGAGATGGACCTTTCATATGATGTACAGTATCTCCACCTCATTTGTTGGGAACATGACGTTATATTGAGGAATGGAGATGGACCTTTCATATGGTGTACAGTATCTTCTCCTCATTTGTTGGGAACATGATGTTATATTGAGGAATGGAGATGGACCTTTCATATGGTGTACAGTATCTCCACTTCATTTGTTGGGAACATGACATTATATTGAGGAATGGAGATGGACCTTTCATATGGTGTACAGTATCTCCACCTCATTTGTTGGGAACATGACATTATATTGAGGAATGGAGATGGACCTTTCATATGGTGTACAGTATCTTCTCCTCATTTGTTGGGAACATGACATTATATTGAGGAATGGAGATGGACCTTTCATATGGTGTACAGTATCTCCTCATTTGTTGGGAATATGACATTATATTGAGGAATGGAGATGGACCTTCCATATGGTGTACAGTATCTCCTCATTTGTTGGGAACATGACGTTATATTGAGGAATGGAGATGGACCTTTCATATGGTGTACAATATCTCCTCCTCATTTGTTGTGAACATGACATTATATTGAGGAATGGAGATTGACCTTCACTATGGTGTACAGTATCTCCTCATTTGTTGGGAACATGACATTATATTAAGGAATGGAGATGGACCTTTCATATGGGGTACAGTATCTCCTCCTCATTTGTTGGGAACATTACATTATATTGAGGAATGGAGATGGACCTTTCATATGGTGTACAGTATCTCCTCCTCATTTGTTGGGAAGATGACATTATATTGAGGAATGGAGATGGACCTTTCATATGGTGTACAGTATCTCCTTCTCATTTGTTTGGGAACATGACATTATATTGAGGAATGGAGATGGACCTTTCATATGGTGTACGGTATCTCCTCCTCATTTGTTGGGAACATGACGTTATATTGAGGAATGGAGATGGACCTTTCATATGGTGTACAGTATCTCCTCCTCATTTGTTGGGAAGATGACATTATATTGAGGAATGGAGATGGACCTTTCATATGGTGTACAGTATCTCCTTCTCATTTGTTTGGGAACATGACGTTATATTGAGGAATGGAGATGGACCTTTCATATGGTGTACAGTATCTCCTCCTCATTTGTTGGGAACATGACGTTATATTGAGGAATGGAGATGGACCTTTCATATGGTGTACAGTATCTCCTCCTCATTTGTTGGGAACATGACGTTATATTGAGGAATGGAGATGGACCTTTCATATGGTGTACAGTATCTCCTCCTCATTTGTTGGGAACATGACAATAAATCGAGGAATGGAGATGGACTTTTCATATGGTGTACAGTATCCAGGGCTGGACTGGGAATAAAATCCAGCCCTGGAAAAAATTTCATACCAGCCCCACAGCATTATTAAACCAGTGCAAAAGCATAACGTCATTATTTCCTTGTTCATGAAAGGGAAAACCATACATTTTAAAGCACATTTGAAGAGTGTAATAGGGCTTTATATATATATATATATATATATATATATATATATATATATATATATATACAGAACCTTGCGCACACTAAGGTAACGGGGGGGGGGGGGGGGTTACTGATATAAGGGGGAAATGCTTTATATCAGTGCCCCTTACATTATCGTATTCACTCCCCCCTTACATCGTTGACCCCCCCTTCAGACTGGCCTAGCGGTGCTGTCACTGACCTCCTCTCAGGTGCACCATGCAGGGCTCAGTCAGTCGGCTCCAGCTTGGTGGCTCTGGTTTTATCCTATAGTCTCCTCTCCACAGTCCACACACGTCTGACTTTTCCCATGACCCCCATCCTGGCGGTGCTCCCACTCTTAAATAAAATTTAAGTACAGCGCTACGTTTAGAAAGAAAGTGAAAAGCAGCCAACACACCTATAGACTCAAGCCAGAAAAAAAACAAAAGAAACAAAAGTGTGGCGCTATATATCACATCCACAGCCGTGTGTATTACAATAAAGACATATAAAAATAGTGAATACTACCAAAAAAATGTATGATCATAAAATGGATAGTGTCAAATAATTAATCAGTGTTGATCACCCGTGCTGGTTTCATGAGCCAGACACCAAACATAAAAACATTTTTATGTTTGGTGTCTGGCTCATGGAACCAGCACGGGTTTCTACTAATCACTGGCACATCTGATAATTAAGCATTATTGTGTATTTACTTTATATGTGATCAACACTGATTAATTATTTGACACTATCCATTTTATGATCATACATTTTTTTGGTAGTATTCACTATTTTTATATGTCTTTATTGTAATACACACGGCTGTGGATGTGATATATAGCGCCACACTTTTGTTTCTTTTGGTGCTCCCACTCTTGACTCCTCTCCAGACTCCCTCAGAGACTGCAGACATGATACAGGAGATGGTCAGAGACTGCAGACATGATACAAGAGCTCAATGCAGCCTCACCAGTGCCCATCAAATGCAGCCTCATCAGTGCCAATCAAATGCAGCCTCCCTGTGCCCATCAATGCAGCCTCGCTGTGCCCATCAATGCAGCCTCACTGTGCCCATCAAATGCAGCCTCATCAGTGCCAATCAAATGCAGCCTCCCTGTGCCCATCAATGCAGCCTCACTGTGCCCATCAATGCAGCCTCACTGTGCCCATCAATGCAGCCTCATCAGTGCCAATCAAATGCAGCCTCCCTGTGCCCATCAATGCAGCCTCGCTGTGCCCATCAATGCAGCCTCACTGTGCCCATCAATGCAGCCTCACTGTGCCCACCAATGCAGCCTCACTGTGCTCATCAAATGCAGCTTCACTCTGCTCATGAATGTGGCCTCACTGTGCCCACCATTGCATCTTCACTGTGCCCATCATTGCAGCCTCACTGTGCCCATGATTGCAGCCTCACTGTGCCCATCAATGCAGCCTCATTGTGCCCATCAAATGCAGCTTTACTGTGCCATGAATGCAGTCTCACTGTGCCCATTAATGCAGCCTTACTGTGCCCAGGAATGCAGCCTCACTGTGCCCATCATTGCAGCCCCTCCTGTGCCCCATGTCCGAGTTTGCAGTCCCTGTCTGTGGGAAGGTGTGTTGTTGATGCTCGGTACGGTACCTTGCATGCCAGCAGGATATCCATGATGTTCAGCAGCAGGCAGGGTCTGTTCTCATTTTGGATGGGGACAGTTCTCCTTCCAGAGGATCTGTTTGCTGTGAGATGGAGTGGTCCCTGGCCACTTGCACCTTCAGCCGTCCTCATTTTCCGGCCCCAGCCAGCCTGTCCTCTGGTCCTGGGGAAGTGGAGAGCACTGGGTGGGAGCTGGAGAGAAGGGGGAGCAGAGAGTACTAGCGGGGTTGGAGAGCACATGGGTGGAGGCAAAGAGCAGGGGGGAGTGGAGATCACAGGGGTGGGGAGCGGAGAGCGCTGGGGGGGCCAAAAAGAACAGGGGTGGAGAGCACTGGAGGCTGAGAGCACTGGGGGGGGGGCTAAGAGTGTGGGGTGGCGAAGAGCACTGGGGGGGGCAGAAAAACAGGGGTGGAGAGCACAGGGGCTGGAGAGCACTGGGGGGTACAAAGAGCAGGGGGAACTGGAGAGCAATGGGGGGGGGGGGAGCTTGAGAGCATCAGTGGGGGCCAGAAAGAACAGGGGTGGAAAGCTTGGGGGACTGGAGAGCACTATGGGGGGCGGAGAGCACTAGCGGGGTTGGAGAGCACATGAGTGGGGGCAAAATGCAGGGGGGAGTGAAGAGTACAGGGGTGGGGAGCGGAGAGTGCTGGGGGGAGCTTGAGCACTGGAGGGGGAGCCAAAAAGAACAGGGGTGGAGAGCATGGGGGGCAGAGAGCACTGGGGGTGGGGGCTGGAGAGCGATGGGTGGAGCTTGAGAGCACTGGGGGGGGCAGAAAAAACAGGGGTGGGGAGAATGGGGGGCTGGAGAGCACTGTGGGGGGTGGAGAGCACTGGGGTGGGGGCTGAAGAGTGATGGGGAGAGCTGGAGAGCACTGGGGGGAGAAAGAACAGGGGTGGAGAATACTGGGGGGGAGAAAGAACAGGGGTGGAGAGCACTGGGGGAAGTGGAGAGCACTGGGATGGTGGCTAGAGAAGGATGGGGAGAGCTGGAGAGCAGGGGGGGGCAGAAAGAACAGGGGTGGGGAGAATGGGGGGCTGGAGAGCACTGGGGTGGGGGCTGGAGAGTGATGGGGAGAGCTGCAGAGCACTCGGGGGGAGAAAGAACAGGGGTGGAGAGCACTGGGGGGAGTGGAGAACACTGGGTTGGTGGCTAGAGAAGGATGGGGAGAGCTGTAGAGCAGGGGGGGGGCAGAAAGAACAGGGGTGGGGAGAATGGGGGCTGGAAAGCACTGTGGGGGACGTGGAGCGGGGGGGCACAAGGAGAACTGGGGGGGGGGGGGGCAGTAAAAGAAGTTGGATAGGAGGATCGGCAGGGGGCCGCATATAGAGGAAATGAGCTTTCTATATTCCTCCATGCTTGATTCTCCTCCTCTCCCTACTGCAAGCATTCACCGGCTGCATGGAGGAATATAGAAAGCTCATTTCCTCTATATGCGGCCCCCCTGCCGATCCTCCTATCCAAGCACACAGGGCGGGCTGTACGGGCGGGCATGTCCTCCTGTGGATCACGGAGCTGGCTGGGTCTGTGTTTGGCGATTGTAACACGGTCCCGCCCCCTAGACCGGCTCGTGTGATAGGCGGAACATTGATTATATCTACTATCACACAAGGCGGTCTAGGGGGGCAGGACCGTGTTACAGCCGCCGACCACAGACCCAGCCAGCTCCATGACACAGGGGAGAGAGGGGAACACTGCAGCCGCAACTCAAAGCGGCCCCAGGGCATGCGGCATACCGGGAAAGCTCCTGACAGTATCTCCTCCTCATTTGTTGGGAACATGACATTATATTGAGGAATGGAGATGGACCTTTCATATGGTGTACAGTATCTCCTCATTTGTTGGGAACATGACATTATATTGAGGAATGGAGATGGACCTTTCATATGGTGTACAGTATCTCCTCCTCATTTGTTTGGAACATGACATTATATTGAGGGATGGAGATGGACTTTTCATACGGTTAGTCAATAACTGCAGCCTACATTATGTTTTAATATTATGCCCTCTGCCCTGTAGCTCATTCTTCGGTTATAGTTCATAAATTATGACACACCTCCTCACCTCTCAGGCCTGTGTTTTTTTTTAACAGAGATAAGAGTAATGTCATGTGACACTTCCCAAATTCTCCTAACCTACCTGGCCAGGTTTAATATCCTCCAACTGTGTCTATCTGCCCCGTATGGACACTATATGGCCATTAAATATGCTGAAAGCAGATAAGTATTTGCATTTTAAGTAGATTCGGGACTGGCCAGAGAGGGATTACTTTGATGCAGTTTTGATGCACATATTGCAAGAATTCCAAAATTCACAAAATATAGAAACATGTAAGAGTGTATAGCAGTGTGCAGAGCATTCATCTAGAATTTCCATAATATCCTTTCATTCACTTGATGGTGGTCCTTGCCTATGTGGTCATGTGATTGGAAAAATGACTCTATATTTAGGAGGAATCTTGTCTATAAACCAGAGACTCTGGATGGAGAGTTGGATAAATGGTTCTATATTTAGGATGTATCCGGTCTATAAACCAGAGGCTCTGGATGGACAGTTGGATAAATAGCTCTATATTTAGGATGTATCTGGTCTATAAACCAGAGGCTCTGGATGGACAGTTGGATAAATGGTTCTATATTTAGAATGTATCCGGTCTATAAACCAGAGGCTCTGGATGGACAGTTGGATAAATGATTCTATATTCAGGATGTATCTGGACACATATTATAAAATAACTCCAATATACAGGATGTGATATGTCTGTAGTAGTGAATGTTGGAGATAAAAGACATCACAGTGACTATGGAGGAAGAGGACGGACATGACGGGGGGGTTACTGGGTGTAAGTATAAAATAATATCCTATTACCTCCTCTGTGTGATCCGGTGATGTCTTCTCTCCACATCATTCTTCTCTCTCATAGAATTTCCTGTACTTACCTTTAGAAACGCCTTGTCTTTCATCATTTTTTTATATTTCGTCCTGTAGCTCATTCTTCGGGTTATATTTCATACATTATGATGCACATTATACTTCAGTTAAAACTGATTCTACATTAAATATTTTATCTCTATTTTTACACCCTCTGCTGGATACTGATAGGTTTTGACTCTAGGGAATTTTTTATTTATTTTGTGTACGCATTTTGTGTCCGCTGGGGGATACCTGATGTAACGGTGGCTCCGCTGGGGGACACCTGATGTAAGGGGGACACCTGATGTAAGGGGGCTCTGCTGGGGGATACCTGATGTAAGGGGGGCTCCTCTGGGGGATACCTGATGTAAGGAGGGATTCCGCTCTGGGAAACCTGACGTAACGGGGACACCGCTTGGGATACCTGATGTAAGGGGGGGCTCCGCTGGGGGATACCTGATGTAAGGGGACACCGCTGGGGATACCTGATGTAAGGGGGGCTCCGCTGGGGGATAACTGATGTAAGGGTAGGCTCCGCTGGGGGATACCTGATGTAAGGGGGGCTCTGCTGGGGGACAACTGATGTAAGGAGGGACTCCGTTGGGGGATAACTGATGTAAGGAGGGACTCCACTGGGGGATACCTGATGTAAGGGGGACACTGCTGGGGATACCTGATGTAAGGGGGGGTCCGCTGGGGGATACCTGATGTAAGGGGGCTCCTCTGGGGGATACCTGATGTAAGGGTAGGCTCTGCTGGGGGATACCTGATGTAAGGGGGGGCTCCCCTGGGGGACACCTGATGTAAGGAGGGACTCCGCTGGGGGATACTTAATTTAAGGGGGACACTGCTGGGGGATACCTGATGAAAGGGAGACACCGCTAGGGGATACCTGATGTAAGGGGGACACCGCTGGGGGACACCTGATGTAAGGGGGTCACCGCTGGGGGATTCCTGAAGTAAGGGGGACACCGCTGGGGGATACCTGATATAAGGGGGACACCGCTGGGGGACACCTGATGTAAGGGAGACACCGCTGGGGGACCCCTGATGTAAGGGGGACACCGCTGGGGGATACCTGATGTAGGGGGGACACCGCTGGGGAATACCTGATGTAAGGGGGCTCCACTGGGGGACACCTGATGTAAGGAGAGACTCTGCTGGGAATGCCTGGTGTAAAGAGGGACTCTATTGGGAATGTCTGGTTTAATGAGGGACTCTACTGGGAATGCATGGTGTAAGGGGGGACACTGCTGGGGACACCTGATGTAAGGAGGGACTCTGCTGGGGACACCTGATGGCATCTGGTGGTAGGCGACATGGCAGGGGACACGCTCAGGGCTCCCACTGATTCTGCATTATGGTGAGTTGAACTATTTCATTTTATATTACAATGTAATAATAGAAATAATGCGCTTCAATCACCTTGACACCATAACAACCATGGTGCCGGGATGATTGAAGCGTTAACACCAGGTGTTTGGAGTATCTTTATTTACTGATTCTAAACTTTCTGAAATACACATATTTCTATTGTGATGTAGGATCTGGGACTGCTGTCCCTCCATCCCTTTCTTTCTTTCACCCTTTGTTCCTCCCTCCATCCCTCGTTCATCTCAGACTCTAACCACACCCTCTTTGAGTCACGCCCAATATTTAGCTTAACCCACGCCCATTAATCACAGATTCGCGTGCCACATTTTTATTTCCTCACTACGTCACACCTTCAAATGAATGCCCCACCCCCTAATTATAATAAGACCCCCTGCCTACAGACAAAAAAGTGTCCCTATAAATTTTTTTTACAATGTTGGCAACTATGACTGAGGTGCAACCTGGCGGCGTCGGGTGGACCAAAAAATAATTTCCCAGATGTGTTCTATTGGATTTACGTCAGGCAAGCATGGAGGCCAGTCAATGGTATCAATTCCTTCATCCTCCAGGAACTGGCTGCATACTCTCGCCACATGAGGGCGGGCATTGTCGTGCACCAGGAGGAACCCAGGACCCAATGCACCAGTGTAAGGTCTGACAAATGGTCTAAGGATTTCCTCCAGATACCTAATGGCAGTCAAGGTGCCATTGTCTAGCCTGTAGAGGTCTGTGTGTCCCTCCATGGATATGCCTCCCCAGACCATCACTGACCCACCACCAAACCGGTTCTCCACGGCTTCTCCAGACCCTTCCACGTCTGTCACCTGTGCTCGGGGTGAACCTGCTCTCATCTGTGAAAAGCATAGGGCACCAGTAGTGGACCTGCCAATTCTGGTGTTCAATGGCAAATGCCAATTGAGCTCCACATTGCCAGGCAGTAAGCACAGGGCCCACTAGAGGACATCGGGCCCTCAAGCCACCCTCATGAAGTCTGTTTCTGATTGTTTGGTCAGAGACATTCAGACCAGTGGCCTACTGGAGGTTATTTTGTAGGGCTCTGGCAGGTCTCATCCTGTTCTTCCTTCAACAAAGGAGCAGATACTTAAAGTAAGGCCTCTGATCACCGCCGTTGGTGGGGGGAGGGGGTTGGGTGGTAGCGGTGGTGCGAGTGAGGGGGGGGGGGGGATTGTTTGCCACTCTCCCCAAATATTGAGCACCAGCTGCCACAGATTTTTATATTAAAAAAAAGTCACTTAAAGTGCACATAACCTGGGTGCTGGGTACCTGCATTCCAATGAGACATACACTATTGGAGCCAAGTGCCCAAACTTGTTCTCGCAACGGGAGCTAGGACTATAGAACTGCAGGATTTTGCTTAAATCGAGGAAGCGAGGAACCTCTAGGAGGAACATCTCACTATTTGGAGCCTCCAAGAAACAGAAAAATCCAACAGAAGACTCAGCCTAATAAGCTCCACCCATAAATGAAACAAGACTTTTACCAGGATGTTTCCCATTATCTAACCATTTATTATCCTCCAAATGCTATGGACTAAACACTTCCACTCAATAAACGTCATTATATATTTGTCGAAACGCGTCAGTAGGAATCTCCTCTTCGATTAGACTTATGTGATCTGTACAACATCTACCACAGTCTGAAAGTTGGTCGGATGCTCTGAGATATGTCTTGTCATGTGTGTAAGAAGTGATTTTTTCACAGTGAAACATTTCCCGCACTCCGTACATAAATAGGGACGCACACCTGAGTGAGTTTTCTGGTGTTTAACAAGGCCTTCTTTGCTAGTGAAACATTTCCCGCACTTTGAACATGAAAAAGGACGCTCACCTGAGTGAATTCTCTGGTGACTAACAAGGCCTCCTTTCATGGTGAAACATTTCCCGCACTCTGAACATGAATAAGGACGCTCGCTTGACTGCTTGCTATCGTGACATCTTTCGTGTGTACGCAGATTTCCTTGTTGAGAAAAGCATTTTCCGCACTCTAAACAGGAAAAGGGACGCTCACCCGTATGAACTCTCTGGTGTTTACGAAGGTTTCTTTTGTCGGAAAAAGATTTGCCGCACTCTAAACAGGTAAAAGGACGCTCGCCCTTATGACTTCTCTGGTGCGAAAGAAGTGATCCTTTGCGTGAAAAACTTTTCCCGCACTCTGAACATGTATAGGGACGCTCACCAGTGTGAAGTCTTTGGTGTTTCTGAAGGCTTCCTTTTTCAGAAAAACGTTTTCCGCACTCTGAACAGAAAAAGGGACGCTCATCCGTGTGAATTCTCTGGTGACTAAGAAGGTTTCCTTGTTTAGCAAAACATTTTCCGCACTCTGAACAGGAATAGGGACGCTCATCCGTGTGAATTCTCTGGTGACTAAGAAGGTTTCCTTCTTTAGCAAAACATTTTCCGCACTCTGAACAGGAATAGGAACGCTCACCTGTATGAGTTTTCAGGTGACTACGAAGATTTGCTTTCATAGTAAAACATTTCCCGCATTCCGAACATGAATATGGACGCTCACCAGTGTGACTTCTTTGGTGTCTCAGAAGGCTTCCTTTGCGAGAGAAACATTTTTCGCACTCTGAACAGCAAAAGGGACGCTCACCTGTATGAAGTCTCTGGTGTGTAAGGAGGGATTCCTTACTAGAAAAACATTTCCCGCACTCTAAACAGGGAAAGGGAAGCTCTCCTGTATGATGTTTTTGGTGTACAAGAAGGGATTCTTTACTTGTAAAACTTTTATCGCACTCTGAACATGAATGAGGGCGCTCACCCTTGTGAATTCTCTGGTGGGCAACAAATCTATCTTTCCTATAGAAGCATTTTCCACACTCTGAACATGAATAAGAATGCTCACTCTTGTGAATTCTCTGGTGCGCAACAAGGTTATCTTTCCTAGAGAAACATTTTCCACACTCCGAACATGAATAAGGGTGCTCATGGGACATGGGACAATGGGACAATGAGCTCCCTTCTGTGTGAGCTTCCTCATGCCTTGAAGAGGATTTCTGGGGATTGGATGGATGAGTTGATCTGTCAGCATTGTGAGAACTTAGATGGACATCTGAAGTCATAGTATGAGAGTTATCAGAAGGTTTCTCAGGATTAGAAGGATCCATTGATCTTAGATGGACATCTGAAGTCATAGTATGAGAGTTATCAGAAGGTTTCTCAGGATTAGAAGGATCCATCGACATTAGATGGACATCTGCAGTCAAAGTATGGGATTTATCAGAAGGTTTCTCAGGATTAGAAGGATCCATCGACATTAGATGGACATCTGAGGTCATAGTATGGGATTTATCTGAAGGTTTCTCAGGATTAGATGGATCCACTGATCTTAGATGGTCATCTGAAGTCATAGTACGGGATTTATCAGAAGATTTCTCAGGATTAAAAGGATCCATTGATATTGTGCAATGTCACCAGCTTCTGAAGTACAATGTGGAGATGTAATAGGACGTCTCTCCAACTTATTTAAATTCCAAAACTACTGTCCGTATGCTGAAAAACATTTTTTAATATATGGTATGTTAGTTTTTATACACATTGTGTTAAGAAGTCATTCAACACTTTCCCAGAGCTCTGGCATTCAGTTGGGTACAATCATAACAGCTAACAGTAAATATAAACCAGTTCAGATGATATGGTACACCCAAGCCAGTATCTCCTCCTCATTTTTTGAGAACATGATGTTATATTGAGGAATGGAGAGGGACCTTTCATATGGTGTACAGTATCTCCTCCTCATTTGTTGGGAACATGATGTTATATTGAAGAATGGAGATGGACCTTTCATACGGTGTACAGTATCTCCTCCTCATTTGTCGAGAACATGACTATATGTTGAGAAATGGACCTTTCATATGGTGTACAGTAATCCCTCTACATTAGTTGAGAACATGGCGTTATATTGAGGAATGGAGATGGACCTTCCATATGGTGTACAGTATCTCCTCCTCATTTTTTGAGAACATGAAGTTATATTAAGGAATGGAGATGGACCTTTCATATGGTGTACAGTATCTCCTCCTCATTTGTCAAAAACATGACTATATATTAAGAAATGGACCTTTCATATGGTGTACAGTAATCCTTCTACATTAGTTGAGAACATGATGTTATATTGAGCAATGGAGATGGTACTTTCATATGGTTTACAGTATCTCCTTCTCATTTGTCGAGAACATGACTATATGTTGAGAAATGGACCTTTCATATGATGCACAGTATCTCCACCTCATTTGTTGGGAATATGATGTTATATTGAATAATGGAGATGGACCTTTCATAGAGTTCCCTCTCCAGTCAAAAGCTCAGTGATTTTCTTATTGACTTTTAGAATGTTCTTACACTGTTTAGCTCTGTTTTCAGGCAGTGAGGTGGAGGCACTGTATCGGGTGGTGTCTTGTAAAGAGAGATGGTGGATGTTTATGAGCATTGAGATAAATACATTTTCATCACTACTTTATGATTCGATGTAAATAGAGAAGACAACAATTATCACACTATTCCACCAGAGGCTCTGGATGGACAGTTGGATAAATGGTTCTATATTTAGGATGTATCCGGTCTATAAACCAGAGGCTCTGGATAGACAGTTGGATAAATGGTTCTAAATTTAGGATGTATCTGGGCACATATTATAAAATAACTCCAATATACAGGATGTGATATGTCTGTAGTAGTGGATGTTGGAGATAAAAGACATCACAGTGACTATGGAGGAAGAGGACGGACATGACGGGGGTGTTACTGGGTGTAAATATAAAATAATATCTTATTACCTCCTCTGTGTGATCCGGTGATGTCTCCTCTCCACCTCGTTCGTCTCTCTCATAGAATTTTCTGTCCTTACCTTTTGAACGCTTTTTCTTTCATCATTTCCTGTTCCTACTTTACTTTACATCACTTCCTGTCTGGGCGGTCCACTCAATCTAAGTGATGTCCCCATCTTGTGGTGATTTTAATATCTGCATCCTACGTAGTTTTTTAATATTTTGTCCTGTAGCTCATTCTTCGGGTTATATTTCATACACTATGATGCACATTATACGTCAGTTAAAACTGATCCAACATGAAATATTTTATCTCTAGATTTACACCCTCTGCTGGATACTGATAGGTTTTGACTCTAGGGAATTTTTTATTTAAAAATCTGCATTTTGGGCTCCAAATATTAAAAATGTAACATAAAAAAAAAAAAATAATAATAATAATATAAATGTTTATGTAGCACTAACTCACGGTGGAGCTGCTGATTTTTAGCGGGCTGTTACCGTCACCTTTTTCCCCTGTAATTGCACCAGTACCGGGTCTAGGGTCCCGTTGAGCTTACCATCAGACAATGCAGGCAACAGTCACTTGAATATTTTTCCAATGCTTTAATGGGAGATAACTGGAAGAAGTAGCAGTAAAGACGTAGAAGAAGAGTTGCAGGGAAGTTCAAATACCTTTTTCTTGGGGTAGCATCAAGGAATTTAAATCTCTAGGATGAATATATCTTCTGCTTAGGATTAAATCTTTGCCTGCCCGGATAGGTCTCTCTCACTAACCTAGCAGCCGGTACGCAGCACGAACAAAAGGAAAAGTCTCTGCCACAGGCTTGAATGAAACAAAACTGTATGATCCTGTGCCACAGGATGTAGTAGTTTTCGATGAACAGCAAACACAGTACCAGAACCTTTAAGCCGACCCGGCAGTACTTGTGCGGTAGTGTAGTTTAGGATATGTCCTCCAACCGAGTCACCAGGCCCTTCTTAAGATCAGCCTTGCATGGTCTCTTCCCAGATGGGTCCTCCCCTGGATCTTCCCGATTGTAAGGCTTCTTCCCAAAGGACAGACAGCACAGGACCATCCCAGCTATAGCAGGCCCCAGACAGGCTTCTGGGCCCACCTGCACGGCTGCCGCAACGCAACCCTCCAAGGGCTACGAGGTAGAACTCACTGACACATACCTCTAGGCCAGGAGGGCCACGAGGCAAGAAGACTCCTCGGAACATGGCGTCTGTCCCATAAATACCCTCTCCCAGAATGCAATTCGGAGGACCACCTCCACCGAGTTATCTCCGGGACAGAGGAGCACTCATACACTTCAGCGTGTTGCTTTTCCAACACCGGCCCATGGTGACAACGACACCCACAGGCACAATGTGGAACTGCACACAACACAGCCAAGCTGGAACATAGGCTAATCTAACACTAAATTGAATCTGAACTATGTACAGAACAGATGACCCACTAAATTTACCTATAAGCGGTAGATTGAAAAAGCGCTACATTTAATTTCCCCAGATTATTATATATTTCTGTATGCAGAGGTGCCCTAGAATATCATAGAGAAAGCTGCAATTTATTATGTTGCACAACTGTTTATCAATTTATATTTTTAGGAAAAAATACACGCCTATACTTTTTTTTTTGCACACACACACGCAATATAATCTATTGAAAAAGTCATACCTGTGATTGTTAGGGTCTTGCAATGTCTCATGGGACTTGTAGTTTCAAAACATCTGGAGGTTGCCTACCCCTGCCCTAAGAGGGACATTATTGTGGCCAAATGCCTGAACTTTTTCTGGCACTGGGCTCCGGGTCTCAGCATGGATCTTCAGGACACCAGCATTTTGTTAAAATTTCGGGACAGTCCCGTAAAATCTGGGATGGTTGGGAGATATGACATCACCACCTTGTGATATATACACTGTTAAAAAAAATGAAAGGATCACTTTGAAAACACATCAGATCTCAATGGGGAAAAAATATCCTGGATATCTATACTGATATGGACTGGGTAATGTGTTAGGGTCTATACTGGTATGAACTGGGTAATGTGTTAGGATCTATACTGGTATAGACTGGGTAATGTGTTAGGGTCTATACTGGCATGAACTGGGTAATGTGTTAGGATCTATACTGGTATGGACTGAGTAATGTGTTAGGATCTATACTGGTATGGACTGGGTAATGTGTTAGGGTCTATACTGGTATGAACTGGGTAATGTGTTAGGATCTATACTGGTATGGACTGGGTAATGTGTTAGGGTCTATACTGGTATGAACTGGGTAATGTGTTAGGATCTATACTGGTATGGACTGGGTAATGTGTTAGGATCTATACTGGTATGGACTGGGTAATGTGTTAGGGTCTATACTGGTATGGATTGGGTAATGTGTTAGGATCTATACTGGTATGGACTGGGTAATGTGTTAGGATCTATACTGGTATGGACTGGGTAATGTGTTAGGGTCTATACTGGTATGAACTGGGTAATGTGTTAGGATCTATACTGGTATAGACTGGGTAATGTGTTAGGATCTATACTGGTATAGACTGGGTAATGTGTTAGGATCTATACTGGTATGGACTGGGTAATGTGTTAGGGTCTATACTGGCATGAACTGGGTAATGTGTTAGGATCTATACTGGTATGGACTGGGTAATGTGTTAGGATCTATACTGGTATGGACTGGGTAATGTGTTAGGATCTATACTGGTATGGACTGGATAATGTGTTAGGGTCTATACTGGTATGGACTGGGTAATGTGTTAGGATCTATACTGGTATGGACTGGGTAATGTGTTAGGATCTATACTGGTATGGATTGGGTAATCTGTTAGGGTCTATACTGGTATGGACTGGGTAATGTGTTAGGATCTATACTGGTATGGACTGGGTAACGTGTTAGGATCTATACTGGTATGGACTGGGTAATGTGTTAGGATCTATACTGGTATGGACTGGGTAATGTTTTAGGATCTATACTGATATGGACTGGGTAATGCATTAGGATCTATACTGGTATGGACTGGGTAATGTGTTAGGAACGAAAGGATGCCACATCGTTTGATGGAAATGAAAAGGATTAGCCTACAGAGGGCTAAATTCAAAGACACCCCGAAAATCAAAGTGAAAAAATGATGCAGCAGGCTAGTCCATTTTGCTGAAATTTCATTGCAGCAACTCAAAATGGTCCTCAGTAGTTTGTGTGGGCCCCCCAGGTGCTTGTATGCATCCCTGACAACGTCAGGGCATGCTCCTAATGAGACGACGGATGGTGTCCTGGTTTATTTCCTCCCAGATCTGGACCAGGGCATCACTGAGTTCCTGAACAGACTGAGCATACTTGCCAACTGTCCCGAATTTCCTGGGACATTCCCGGGATTTAGACCTCTTTCCCGGTTTTCGCGATTTCCGGGAAATCCTTGTTTTCCCGCTGTGGTGCCGCCCACCCCCGCCTCTCTGCCAGTCTGTCTGTGACCTGTTGTTGGAAAGGCCGCGGGGAGGGGGGGCATCGCAACTTAATTTCCATTGGCAGCCACCCCGCTGGCTCCACCTATTTTGCTCCTCTCTGCCCGTTACTTCATTCTCAGGCGTTCTGTAATGGCGGCGGAGAGAGCCTCCGCTGCTGGGGGATACCTGATGTAAGGAAAGGGGGCTCCACTGGGGGGGTACCTGATGTAAGGGGGACACCGCTGGGGGATACCTAATGTAAGGAAAGGGGGTTCCACTGGGGGGTATCTGATGTAAGGGGGACACTGCTGGGGGATACCTGATGTAAGGAAAGGGGGCTCCACTGGGGGATACCTGATGTAAGGGGAACACCGCTGAGGGATACCTAATGTAAGGAGGGACTCCGCTTGGGGATACCTGATGAAAAGGGGACTCTGCCGGGGGATACCTGATGTAAGGAGGGACTCCGCTGGAGGATACCTGATGTAAGGGTAGGCTCCGCTGGGGGACACCTGATGTAAGAGGGACAATGCTGGGGAATACCTGATGAAAAGGGGACTCCGCTGGGGATACCTGATGAAAGGGGGACACCGCTGGGGGACACCTGATGTAAGGGGGACACTGCTGGGGGATACCTGATGTAAGGGGCGCTCTGCAGGGGGATACCTGATGTAAGGGCGGGCTCCGCTGGGGGACACCTGATGCAAGGAGAGACTCCGCTGGGGGATACCTGATGTAAGCGCTGCGAGTGAGGGGGGAGGATTGTTTGCCGCCCTCCCCAAATATTGAGCACCAGCTGCCACTGATTTTTATATAAAAAGAAAAAAGTTACTTAAAGTGCACATAACCTGGGTTCCGGGTATCTGCGTTCCACTGAGAGATGCACAATTGGAGCCAAGTGCCCAAACTTGTTCTGGCAATGGGAGCTAGGACTATAGAATTGCAGGATTTTGCTTAAATCCAGGGCTAGTCCCTCGGAATCCGGGACGGTTGTGAGGTATGACATCACCACCTTACAAAATATAAATACTGCAGTCTACATTATGTTTCCTCATTCTCCCCTCTGCCTCATGGTCCATTCTTCTATTGATGATTACACACACAGATTATATAGTACCTCACATTAAATCCAGACAATAAAAAAAATAATAAAAAAAGCAACAATTTGAGTTAGAATTTAGAGATTTAATACATAATGTAAAACTAAAGAACGATAAAACTGACAAGATATTATACAAAGCTTTATTACATGTAAAAGGATTGTTATATTAGCCATGTGACTGAAAGTTTTAAATCTCATTGGGCTTTTTTTATTCATATTTTTTTTTTACATTATTACCAGGGGGAAAACGTGAGCTCCATTGTGCTTCCTGTATTTCTTTTTTATAGGATATATAAGACTGATATCACCTTTAATATACAACGGACTCATTTCTTTATTGTCCAACACAGATTATATCACAATTAACATACAAAGAATGAAAAAAAAAACTTAATAGAAAAAACATCTCTCTGACAACGCTATAATATTTATAATGACGGGGAAACAAAAGAACGAAAAACAAACTGAAAAATGATCAGATTATAAAGTAAACCCATTCAGTGTATAATTATGTACCACCCTTGTGGTGCAGCTAATCCCTGGAGAGGTGTGCCCCGTAGGTGGCTGGAGGGAGAACATAAATGGTCTGGGGTCTGGAGCAGCCATGTTCTTGTCCTGCTGGAGAAGTCCCACAGCCTCAGGGGCCGTTGCCCCTCTGAGGAAGTTTTGCTGGAGTTCATCGGGGTCCCAGTTGTGGTAGAGCTTGAGGGGCGGGGTGGGGAGGTACTATTACTAATCATCCTTGGAGCTAAGCAGTCTCAATTAAAAATCTGGTCTGAAGGACGCAAAAGAGTGCCGGGTGGAAGCTGGAAGGTGTGCAACTGTCCTGTGGCATTGTATTTACCCCTCCCTCCCTGAAGAGTGTCTAAAAAACCAAGGCTATCCCAACAAACTAGCCGACAGTCCCGGATTTGTTGGGATAGACCTGATTTTTAGTTGCCTGTCCCTTGAAGACTGGATCGTGGGTTTGTCCCGAGATCACGGCATGAAGCACAAGACTATCCCAACAAATCCGGGACTGTTGGCAAGTATGTAATTATAGTAATAAAGTTTTAATAGAAAACAGTACTGATCTGCTTTCACATTTGCAAAGACGGCACGCGTTGGTTTCCCTATGTTATGTCATTGCTCTCAGTGTTTTGTCCATTGCCAATTTTTATGGTGCAGTCTTTGCAAAGCAGAGCAGATCAGTCCTGTTTTCTATGAGAACTTTCTTACTATAATTACATACTTGCTGACAGTCCCGGATTTGTTGGGATAGACCTGATTTTTAGTCGCCTGTCCCTTGAAGGCTGGATCATGGGTTTTGCCTCGAGATCATAGCATGATGCCCAAGACTATCCCAACAAATCCGGGACTGTTGGCAAGTATGTAATTATAGTAATAAAGTTTTAATAGAAAACAGTACTGATCTGCTTTCACATTTGCAAAGACGGCACACATTGGTTGCCCCATGTATTATCATTGCTCTCAGTGTTTTGTTCATTGCCAATTTTTATGGTGCAGTCTTTGCAAAGCAGAGCAGATCAGTCCTGTTTTCTATGAGAACTTACTATAATTACATACTTGCTGACAGTCCCGGATTTGTTGGGATAGACCTGATTTTTAGTAGCCTGTCCCTTGAAGGCTGAATTGCAGGTTTTGCCCCGAGATCATAGCATGAAGCCCAAGACTAACCCAACAAATGTTGGCAAGTATGTAATTATAGTAATACATTTCTAATAGAACACTAAGAAGTGAAACAGGCCCCTTTAAACTGCAGTTCTGGACTGCTGTCCAACTAAGACACTTCCTTACATACATACCTAACCCGCAAAGGTTTAACAAACCCCTAACTACGTTTGAAGACTACTGCTCAGCAGATGCTACACTCCCGAGGATGCTACCCGTAATGTATATCCTCCTAATTTCCCCGACGGAAAGCACACACCAGACCTTCCTGAGTAAGTGGGAGAGAGACCTGAACTGTACATTTACTTCGAACCAGACCCAACGTATCATAACGTTTACCCTACAATCCTACATCTCTACAAAAGTACAAGAGACTAATTATAAGCTTCTAACAAGGTGGTATTTAACCCCACAAGCTCTACATACTTACTAGCCGAACACCTCAGCACTTTGCTGGAGGTGTCAGGGAGACAGGGGTACGTTATTACATATATTCTGGTCTTGTCCGAAGCTATCTCATTTCTGGTCTACAGTCAGAGCAACTATTCAGAAGTTTACGGATTATAATATCCCAGATGACCCGGCTTTCTTTTTACTGCACGTAAACACAATATCAACTAAGAGATACAAAAAGTCTATTGTACGTCACTTGTTAAATGCCGCAAAATCCTGTATCCCACTCCAATGGAAAAGTCAAACCCCACCAACGGTGGCTAGTTGGATCCAGAGGGTAGAGGACATTAGTAAAATGGAAGACCTAGTGCTCAATGTGAGACACCAACAGGAAAAATATAACAAGACATGGGCGCTTTGGCACAATTCATTCTCTCCCCAGAGGGTATCATCCTTAGGACTTCCTGATGAGGTCAATATCCCAATAAATATGAACTCCTGGGCCATCCTGAATCAACCAGGGCCCTCCCATACCCCCTGTCACGGAACGCCCCACACTCCGCTTGAGTGCTTCCGTCATATACCGCTTCCTAAGTTCTGGAACACGAGTCCAATGGATCTGGCTATAGGAACCCCAAGAACTAGACAACACCAGTCTTGGAGTACATCAGAACTACCTTTATTTTGAGATCTCACAGACCTTTATACAGCAGGGATGACTCAAAGCTAACCTAATTAACATGACTGAGTCCGATTAATACAGTTCAGACTGGATTTCTCATTCACCTCAAATGCTAGGGCCCATAATCGGTGGGCAACAGGCTTGCATACAGTCCTCTCCAACAGCCTCCGCTCTGGCCATGCCCGTGACATTTCTCCCCTTTCGGCAGGAGACAAACACAGGAGGAGACCCCAGACGGGTTGACTCCGAAGTTAGTCCACAGCTCCAGTCCTCTACTGCCTGTACCCACACAGTACCCCAAACAAATCATCCCAAACAGTGCATTACTCACCCAGCCATCCTCTGCCTCTCTCAGAGAACATATCTGCCGCTGGGGAGAGGCCCAGACTGGCCCTTCTCCCTGGAATCCTTTCTGCCGCTGGAGAGAAGACAGGGTGACTGGGCTCACTCTGTCATGCTGTTGGGGATCTGGGCCTACTGCCCAGCATCCCTGGGGTATACAGGTGGAGACTGAAGTCCCATCCACCTTCACAGGAGATCCATCCTCTGTTAGTTGAGGGCAGAGTCCAGCAGTCCTCGGCCCTGTTCCCAGCCCTTCACTCTGGCCATGCCCGTGACACCCCCCCTACCTGTACCCCATCCTTATGACCCCTCCCCACTTCCTCCTTAAATTCCCGTATTTACTTTTTTGTGTGCCCCCCTTTTTTTTTCCTGCCCCCCCCCTCTTCTGGCGATGGAGTTCCGGATGGGGTGGGAGGTGGTTGGGGGGGTGGGAGAGGAGACAGAAGACAACCGAGACTTACCTTCCTCCATCGCCTCCTGTTGGAGGACCCACCGATGAAGAGGGCCTCGGCCCCGCAGAATTAATTTAGGAAGTTCTCGTCACTTGATATATAACCACAAGCTAGAAAGTATATATGAAACTCTGCCTTATCTCCCCTCCATGTGTTGATGTCGATTATGTTTTTACCCCGTTTCCTTTTTGGTTGTTTTTCGTATATGTGTATATTCTATTGTCTTAGCCCATGTTGGGCGTTAATAAAAATGTATATTTGAAAAAAAAAAAAAAAGTTCTAATAGAAAACAGTACTGCTCTTCTCTCACATTTGCAAAGACGGCACGTGTTGGTTGCCCCATGTATTGTCATTGCTCTCAGTGTGTTGTCCATTGCCAATTTTTATGGTGCAGTCTTTGCAAAGCAGATCAGTACTGCTTTCTATGAGAACTTTCTTACTATAATTACATACTTGCTGACAGTCCCGGATTTGTTGGGATAGACCTGATTTTTAGTCGCCTGTCCCTTGAAGGCTGGATTGCCGGTTTTGTCCGGAGATCACAGCATGAAGCCCAAGACAGTCACTACCTCTGCCCAGCATTGCCCGGTCACATTGTGTACAATTGAATTTGGGGATTTAAGAATTACTTCAATTAATATTCAAATATTGCAACATTCATATGTAAATCACCCGTTCATTCATATGCCGATCCCCTCCCCCAGTTCCCACCCTCCATCTCCTCTACTGAATACCCCTAAAGACACAAATCTGATCACTTAGCTCCCAATTTGCTGTGATGTGATTGAACCTCTTGGGCCATTCCCCTGAAAATCTGAGGCTCCTGGGGTTACAATTGTTCCCTTGGAGGCTTTTATCATTGAGTTCCTGGGATTGCAAACTGGTGACTACGAGGGACCACCACTCTGAATGCTGTATTTTTTATTTTATAGCAAAATGGAAAAACAAGAGTGGGAATAAGACAAAGTGGTGGTGGTAAAGGGGGAAGTGAGGAACATCTCACTATTTGGAGCCTCCAAGAAACAGAAGAAGCCAACAGAAGACTCAGCCTAATAAGCTCCACCTATAAATGAAACATGACTTTTACCAGGATGTTCCCCATTATATAATCATTTTTTATCCTCCAGCTTCTATGGACTAAACAGTTCCACCTGATAAAAGCTATTGGACATTTGCCGAAACGCGTCGGGTGGGTGCCTTCTCTCTCCGATTAAACTTATGGGATCTGCACAACATCTACCACAGTCTGAAAGTTGATCGGATGCTCTGAGATGTGTCTTGTCATGTGAGAAAGAAGGTATTGTTTCGCAGTGAAACATTTCCCGCACTCCGTACATAAATAGGGACGCTCACCTGAGTGAGTTTTCTGGTGTTTAACAAGGCCTTCTTTCAAAGCGAAACATTTCCCGCACGTTGAACATGAAAAAGGACGCTCACCTGAGTGAATTCTCTGGTGTCTAACAAGGCCTCCTTTCATGGTGAAACATTTCCCGCACTCTGAACATGAATAAGGACGCTCGCTTGACTGCTTTCCAGCGTGACGTCTTTCGTGTTTACGAAGATTTCCTTGTTGAGAAAAGCATTTTCCGCACTCTAAACAGGTAAAAGGACACTCGCCCGTATGCCTTCTCTGGTGCCTAAGAAGAGATCCTTTGTGTGAAAAACTTTTCCCGCACTCTGAACATGAATAGGGACGCTCACCAGTGTGAAGTCTTTGGTGTTTCCGAAGGCTTCCTTTTTCAGAAAAACGTTTTCCGCACTCCGAACAGGAAAAGGGACGCTCACCCGTGTGAATTCTCTGGTGATTAAGAAGGTGTGCTTGGACAGCAAAACATTTTCCGCACTCTGAACAGGAATAGGAACCTTCACCTGTATGAGTTCTCAGGTGATTACGAAGATTTACTTTCAAAATAAAACATTTCCCACATTCCGAACATGTATGGGGACGCTCACCGGTATGAATTCTTTGGTGTCTCAGAAGGCTTCCTTTGTCAGAGAAACATTTCCCGCACTCCGAACAGAAAAAGGGACGCTCCCCTGTGTGAATTCTCTGGTGTGTAAGAAGGTATTGTTTACTAGAAAAACATTTCCCGCACTCTAAACAGGGAAAGGGACGCTCTCCTGTATGACATTTCTGGTGTACAACAAGGGATTCTTTCCTTGTAAAACTTCTATCGCACTCCGGGCATGAATGAGGGCGCTCACCCTTGTGAATTCTCTGGTGTTCAACTAATTTATCTTTCCTATTGAAGTATTTTCCACACTCTGAACATGAATAAGAATTCTCACCCGTGTGAATTCTCTGGTGTATAACAAGGTTACTTTTATTAGAAAAATATTTTCCGCACTCCGAACAGGAATGAGGGCGCTCACCCGTGTGAATTCTCTGGTGTTCAACAAGGTTACTTTTATTAGAATAATTTTTTCCGCACTCCGAACATGAATGAGGGCGCTCACCCGTGTGAATTCTCAGGTGTGCAACTAATTTATCTTTCCTAGAGAAGCATTTTCCACACTCTGAACATGAATGAGGGCGCTCACCCTTGTGAATTCTCTGGTGCACAACAAGGTGATCTTTCCTAGAGAAGCATTTTCCACACTCTGAACATGAATAAGAATGCTCACCCTTGTGAATTCTCTGGTGCACAACAAAGTGATCTTTCCTAGAGAAGCATTTTCCACACTCTGAACATGAATAAGGGTGCTCAGACTTGTGAGATTTCCGGTGTTTAAGAAGTAATTTTTTCTTAGTGAATGATTTCCCGCACACCAAACATGACAATGAGCTCCCTTCTGTGTGAGCTTCCTCATGTCTTGAAGAGGGTTTACTGGGATTGGATGGATTAGTTGATCTGTCAGCATTGTGAGAACTTAGATGGACATCTGAAGTCACAGTATGAGAGTTATCAGAAGGTTTCTCAGGATTAGAAGGATCTATTGATCTTAGATGGACATCTGAAGTCATAGTATGATTGTTATCAGAAGGTTTCTCAGGATTAGAAGGATCTACTGATCTTAGGTGGACATCTGAAGTCATAGTATGGGATTTATCAGAAGACTCCTCAGGATTAGAAGGATCCGTTGATCTTAGATGGACATCTGAAGTCATAGTATGGGATTTATCAGAAGATTCCTCAGGATTAGAAGGATCCGTTGATCTTAGATGGACATCTGAAGTCATAGTACGGGATTTATCAGAAGATTCCTCAGGATTAGAAGGATCCATTGATATTGTGCAATGTCACCAACTTCTGAAGTACAATCTGGAGATATAATAGGACGTCTCTCTAACTTATTTAAATTCCAAAAATACTGTCCGTCTGCTGAAAAACATTTTTAAATATATGGTATGTTAGTTTTTATACACATTGCGTTAAGAAGTCATGTATATCATTCAACACTTTCCCAGAGCTCTGGCATTGAGTTGGGTACAATCATAACAGCTAACAGTAAATACAAGCAAGTTAGAGACTGTAGGTTTGTTCTTAAGTTGAATCTGTTTGTAAGTCGGAACAGGTACATTATTTAAGTGTAGCTCCAGCCAAAAAAACTATTTTTAAGCTTTTTGGATAGCATAGGGAAGGGTTATCACCCCTGTAACATTTGTTTTGCTGTCTGTGCCCCTGTTCAGAAGATTTCACCTCACTTTTTGTCCCAATGACAAATGGATTTTGAAAATTTTGGGTTGTGGAAACAAGCCTTGGTGATAAAGCATAAGTGGAGGTACCTTTTCCCCATATTAACTCTTACAGGAGAGAATTTCCCTTCTTAGATGTAGATTTCCTCCCACTTCCTGTTGTCTCCCTCCGTTTGTAAGTAGGAGTTGTTTGTAAGTCGGATGTTTGTAACTAGGGGACCCCCTGTATCTCCTCCTCATTTGTTGGTAACATGACATTATATTGAGGAACGGAGATGGACCTTTCATATGGTGTACAGTATCTCCTCCTCATTTGTTGGGAACATGACGTTATATTGAGGAATGGAGATGGACCTTTCATATGGTGTACAATATCTCCTCCTCATTTGTTGGGAACATGACGTTATATTGAGGAATGGAGATGGACCTTTCATATGGTGTACAGTATCTCCACATCATTTGTTGGGAACAGGACGTTATATTGAGGAATGGAGATGGACCTTTCATATGATGTACAGTATCTCCTCCTCATTTGTTGGTAACATGACGTTATATTGAGGAATGGAGATGGACCCTTCATATGGTGTACAGTATCTCCTCCTCATTTGTTGGGAACATGACGTTATATTGAGGAATGGAGATGGACTTTTCATAGAGTTCCCTCTCCAGTCAGAAGCTCAGTGATTTTCTTATTGACTTTTTCAATGTTCTTACACTGTTTATCTCTGTTTTCAGGCAGTGAGGTGGAGTCACTGTATTGGGTGGTGTCTTGTAAAGAGAGATGGTGGATGTTTATGAGCATTGAGATAAATACATTTTCATCACTACTTTATGATTCTGTGTAAATAGAGAAGGCGACAATTATCACACTATTTCACCAGAGGCTCTGGATGGACAGTTGGATAAATGGTTCTATATTTAGGATGTATCTGGTCTATAAACCAGAGGCTCTGGATGGACAGTTGAAAAAATGGTTCTATATTAAAGATGTGTCCGGTCTATAAACCAGAGGCTCTGGATGGACAGTTGGATAAATGGTTCTATATTTAGGATGTATCTGGACACATATTATAAAATAACTCCAATATACAGGATGTGATATGTCTGTAGTAGTGGATGTTGGAGATAAAAGACATCACAGTGACTATGGAGGAAGAGGACGGACATGACGGGGGGTTACTGGGTGTAAATATAAAATAATATCTTATTACCTCCTCTCTGTAATCCAGCGATGTCTCCTCTCCACCCCCTCTTCTCTCACCCGGAACTTCCTGTCCTTATCTTATGTAACGTCTTGTCTTACATCATTTCCTTTTCCTGTTTTCATCACTTCCTGTCTGAGCGGGCCACTCAAACTAAGTGATATCACCATCTTGTGGTGATTTTAATAATTGCATCCTGTGTAATGATTTAATATTTTGTCCTCTGCCCTGTAGCTCATTCTTCGGTTATATTTCATAGATTATGACACACACACATTATACTTCAGGTAAATCTGAATCAATAGTAGAATATTTTAACTCTATTTTTACACACTCTGCGGAATATTGATGTTTTCTTGTTCACACATTGTAAAAAATCAGCATTTTTAGCTAGATGTATATTTATTCCCTCAAAATATTATACGTTTTCTGAAAGCAGGGGCCCTCAAGAATACAATGGTATTGTACAAAACATGCGAACGCTATTAAAGTCAAATCAAAAGTGCTAATTTTAAAGGCTTATATGCAAGTTATATGGGGACCCGAGTACTGCCCCAGGGGACATGTATCAAAGCAAAAAAAAAGTTTTTAAAACAATCATTTTTTTCAGGAGCAGTGATTTTAATAATGCTTAAAGTGAAACAATAAAAATGAAATATTCCTTTAAATATCGTGCCTGGGGGGGGGGGGGTCCCCTTAGTCTGCCTGTAAAGTGGCACATCTGTGTGATGTGTATAACATGCCGCAGCAATAATGACATTTCTAAAAAAAAAAAGTAATTTAAACTTGTTCACGGCTGTAATGTATTGCCGGATCCTGGCAATATAGCTGAACAAAAATGAAAAAAAAGTTGGCGTGGGGTCTCCCCCAAAATCCATTTCAGACCCTTATCCGAGCAAGCAGCCTGGAGGTCAGGAAAGGGTGGGGGCGAGCGAGCGCCCCCCCCCTGAACCATACCAGGCCACATGCTCTCAACATGGGGGTATGGGTGCTTTGGGGGATGGGGGGGTTCTGCGCCCCCCAATCCAAAGCACCATGTCCCCATGTTGATGGGGACAAGTGCATCTTTCTGACAATCCTGGCTGGTGGTTATCGGGGTCTGCAGGCGGGGTCAGGCTTATCAGCATCTGGAAGCCCCCTTTAACAAGATCCTGCCCCCCTAAGAAAAAAGTAACGATGGATTTACATCGCGGGACAATCACCCCACCCGACGGACCTAAAAAATAGAAAAAAACTCCGCCTCCATGGGAGGCCTTCCGGCGGCTGCTCTCGGGAGACAGCACCCCAAAGCACCCTCCCCATGTTGAGGGCAATCGGCCTAGTATGGTTCAGGAGGCCGTTTGCTTGTCTCCTCCCTTTCCTGTCCTCCAGGCTGCATGCTCGGATAAGGGTCTGGTATGGATTTTGGGGGGAACCCCATGCCATTTAAAAAAAAAAATTGGGCATGGAGTTCCCCTTAAAATCTATGCCAGACCCAAAGTCCCTGGTATGGATATGGGGGGACCCTACGCCATTTGTTTCACTTAATTCTGTCACAGAGTCCCCCTTAACCACTTCAATACACTTTATTATATACAATCCACTGACTGCACTACATATTCTCCACTGTATTATATATACTACACTGACTGCACTAAATACTCTGCAATGTATTATATACACTACACTGACTGCATACTCTGAACTGTATTATATATACTTATATATTTCACTGACTACACTATATACTATCCACTGAATTATAAATACTACACTGACTGCACTATATACTCTGCACTGTTATATATATATAAACTACACTGACTGCATTAAATACTCTGCAATGTGTTATATATACTACACTGACCGCACTGTATACTCTGAACTGTATTATATATACTGCACTGTATACTCTGAACTGTATTATATATACTTAACTGACTACACTATATACTCTACACTGACTGCACTATATACTCTGCACTGTTATATATATATATAAACTACACTGACTGCACTATATACACTGTACTGTATCAAGGAGCTTACAATCTAAGGTCCCTAACTCACATTCATACTAGGGCCAATTTAGACAGGATCTAATTAACCTACCAACATGTCTTTGGAGTGTGGGAGGAAACCGGAGTACCCGGAGGAAACCCACCCACCCAGGTACAGGGAGAACATGCAAACTCCAGGCAGGTAGTGTCGGGATCGGTGGTTGGGATTCGAACCAGCAACCCTTTTGCTGCTAGGCGAACGTGCTATCCACTACACCACTGTGCTGCCCATATTATATATACTACACTGACTGCACTATATACTCTGAACTGTATTTTATATTCTACACTGACTGCACTATAAACTACCTGCCTAATCTCCATTCATTCACTATATATGTTCCAGAACCAGCAACCCTTTTGCTGCTAGGCGAACGTGCTATCCACTACACCACTGTGCCGCCCATATTATATATACTACACTGACTGCACTATATACTCTGAACTGTATTTTATATTCTACACTGACTGCACTATAAACTACCTGTCTAATCTCCATTTATTCGCTATATATGTTCGCCGTGTAAGCAGCAGCCTTATATAGTGTGGGGTGGGACTTAGCCCCTGAGCCTTGATTGGCCAAAGGCACCCTCCCTCCAAACCCCTTTTTCTAGAGCCCTCTCCCCACCACAAATCGTCTTATTCCATTATAAACCCCCAACCCCGATCACTCCTGTCTTTGTTTTCCCTGCCTTTGTGTCCCCTCCAGTGCAATACCCCATAGAACTCACAGACCTCAGATGCAGAATGGCTCATTGCCAGGGGAAGTCCTTTTTTCTCATTGTGTCATTGGACACATCAGATTCAAGGAGGAGCCCGAGAGTAAGCTTCACTCAACTGTGACAATGTGCCATTGTGATAGGCAGCTGATGGAACAAGTTTCCAGCTGCTATAGAATGGGTTTTCTTGGTGTCGGGAAACCCTGCAGGCGGTGCCCGGTGCCAACGAGCCCCTAAGAGGTACATTATTGGGACCAAATGCCTGAACTGTTTCTGGCACTGAGCTCTTGTTTTCAGCTTGGATCCTTGGGACACCAGCATTTTTTTAAAATCTCAGGACAGTCCCGTGAAATCTGGGATGGTTGGGAAGGATGACATCACCACCCTGTGAATAATAAATACTATGGAGCGGTTTGCTAGCAGTGAGAGAGACATCTGCATTCTGTCAGAAGGCTCCACTTGTGTTCTGTAACCTATTGGTTTTGTAGGAAACACGGAGATTGATTTGGAAATAAAGAGATGTTTCTGCTGAGCTGGAGTCAAGAATATCCAGCTCCTGGACATCAACTGGATAGGACTGACAAATCTTTTGGACAATTCTGGATTGAAATATACACACCGGGAGTGATACTTTGATCGGGAGCATGCCAGGATCGCCATCACCCATGTGGATGTGTTTGGGAAGTTTTTCCCCAAGGCTTGCTAGGCTTTTGCATTAGTTTGGAAGCCAACATACTCTGGTAAGCAGCCATTTATTTTGTTGTTATTGTTTGGTGTCTACACTCGGAGGACTCGGGGGAAGCTGGATCTCCTTATGCATGCATCTACCCTTCCCGTGGAATATGCCTTTGGGACACTGAATTTTCTTTCCAGCTTTTTTTTCACGTTTTTTTTTTTATGGACTTCCATTTATGAACAATTTTTATTATGATATTCATATACAATATTTAATTAGTGTGTTTTTTTCAAAGATTGAATTGAATGAGTTGTTATATATGTTTTCCTATGTTAATTAACGGATAATAACAGAGTCATTTTTATATATATTGTCGTCTATTTGCTGATTAGTACTGCACCTTTGTATATACTGTATACTGTTTTGGGTTGTTGTTTATTGGCCCGTGCTAGCAATTATAATAAATTATCATTTATTTCTACTTATCTAGCGTGGATTTTGCACATTTATTTTATATAAATACTGCAGCCTACATTATTCTGCTAAAAAAAATCTTTTCCATACCCTTCCCCCCCAAATCCCACCTAGAGCTAATTACCCCCTCCCCAAATCCTTTTATTCCACCCCAATACACTGAGTGTACCTCAATGCCAGGGGGTTGGAAAATTACCTGAGTGCTGACCGTGTATCATTGTGACAAGCAGCCGGCGGAATGAGATGCCGGTTGCTGTAGAATGGGTGATTGTGGTGGTGGGGACCTGAGGCACCCGGCAGGTGATTCAGGGCACATAACCTGCGTGCTGGGCTCCAGCATGCCCCTGCGAGTTTCATTGTTGAAGCCAAGTGCCCAAACTTGTTGTTTAACTGCAGGACTACAGATGAAGGGCACATAACCTGGGTGCCGGATGCCTACACGCCACTGAGAGATACACTATCGGAGCCAAGTGCCCAAACTTGTTGTTGGACCGCAGGACTGCAGGAGATGAAGGGCACATAACCCGGGTGCTGGGTGCCTACATGCCACTGAGAGATACACTATTGGAGCCAAGTGCCCAAACTTGTTGTTGGACCGCAGGACTGCAGGAGATGAAGGGCACATAACCCGGGTGCTGGGAGCCTACATGCCACTGAGAGATACACTATTGGAACCAAGTGCCAAACTTGTTCTGGCACTGGGATCATGGACTTTGAAGCTCCAGGATTTTGTTGAAATTCAGGGACAGTCCCTCGGAATCCGGGACGAGTTGGGAGATATGACATTACCACCTTCCCCTCCTAGCACAAATCCTCTCTCCAACCTCCTTCCCCCAAGAACGAATCACCCCCTCCAATTGCTCCCCAGCACAAATCCTCTTATTCCACCCCCCCTACATTGAATGTGCCTCAATGCCAGGGGGTAATCCTTCTTCCTGGGCTTCCCTGGTGTCATGGGACACATCAGAGATGACGAAAAGTCCAGAGGAAAACTCTTTATTGAAGCCAAGTGTCCAAACGTGTTGTTGGACAGCAGGACTTCATCACCACCTTGTGATATATAAATACTGCCCCCTACGTTTCATCATTTTTGCCCTCTGCCTCGTAGTCCATTCTTCTATTAGGATACATCGATGATTACACACACTTGTTCTAGCACCAGGATCTGGGACTATAGAACTCCAGGATTTTGTTGAAACCCAAGGACAGTCCCTCAGAATCCGGGATGGCTGGGACATATGACATCACTACCTTATGATATATAAAAATTGCAGCCTAAATTGTGTTTCATCATTTTCCCCTATGCCTCGTAGTCCATTCCTCTATTAGGATACATCGATAATTACACACACTTGTTCTGGCACCAGGATCCGGGACTATAGAACTCCAGGATTTTGTTGAAATCCAGGGACAGTCCCTCAGAATCCAGGACAGCTGGGAGATATGACATTACCACCTTATCCTATATAAATACTGCCCCCTACGTTTCATCATTTTGCCCTCTGCCTCGTAGTCCTTTCCTCTATTAGGATACATCGATGATTACACACACTTGTTCTGGCACCAGGATCTGGGACTATGGAACTCCAGGATTTTGTTGAAATCCAGGGACAGTCCCTCGGAATCCGGGACGGCTGGGAGATATGACATCACCACCTTATGATATATAAATATTGCAGCCTTCATCGTGTTTCATCATTTTCCCCTCTGCCTCGTGGGCCATTCTTCTATTAGAGTTATATCGATGATTACATACGCAGATTTTACCTCACATCACATCAATACAATAAAAAAAAAAACACAACAATGTGATAAAGTTTTAATACTTAAAAATGTGAAACTAAAGGAAAAAACTGACAAGATATTAGGCTAAATTTACAAAGCTTTATTACATAAATGTGAAACTAAAGAAGGAAAAAACTGAGAAGATGTTAGGCTAAATTTACAAAGCTTTATTACATGTAGAAGGTTCATTATTGTAGCCATATGGCTGGATTTTTAAACTCTCATTGGACTTTTGCATTCATATATTTTTTTATTTACATTATTACCAGCAAAGTAACTATTAAATACCTGCCAAGCACACTCACTGCTTATAGAAAACAGTGTCTACTGGGCATTTCTCTTTTATAGGATATATAAGACTGATATCATCTTCAACATACAACTGACTTATCTCACGCAGATTATATCACAGTTAACATACAAAGAATGAAAAAAAATATATATATAATATTTATAATGATGGTAGAATGAAAAATAAGCTGAAAATTGATCCAATTATAAAGTACACCCTTTCAGTGTATAATTATGTACCACCCTCCTAGGTAGGTTGCTAGGGGAGGTTAGGTGCTCTGGACATCTAGTCTTACAGATACAACAGGCCCACTGAGGGCAACCATAATGCTGATGACGCTGATCATGTCTTTAGAGTGTGAGAGGAAACCTAAGTCCGTCACTACCTCTGCCCAGCACTGCCCGGCCACATGGTGTACAATTGAATTTGGTGATTTAGGTATGAATTCAATTAATATTCAAATATTGCAACATTCATATGTAAATCACCCGTTCATTCATATGCTGATCCCCTCCCCCAGTTCCCACCCTCCATCTCCTCTACTGAATACCCCTAAAAACACAAATCTGATCACTTAGCTTCCAATTTGCTGTGATGTGATTGAACCTCTTGGGCCATTCCCCTGAAAATCTGAGGCTCGTGAGGTTATAATTGCTCCCTTGGAGGCGTTTATCATTGAGTTCCTGGGATTGCAAACCGGCGACTACAAGGGACTAGCACTCTGCATGCTGTATTTTTATATTATAGAAAAATGGAAAAACAAGAGTGGGAATAAGTTAAAGTTGTGGTGGTAAAGGGGGTAGGGAGGAACCTATAGGAGGAACATCTCACTATTTGGAGCCTCCAAGAAACAGAAAAGGCCAACAGAACCCTCATCCTGATAAGCGCCACCTATAAATGAAACATGACTTTTGCCAGGATGTACCCCATTATATAATCATTTTTTCTCCTCCAGGTGTTCTATGGACTAAACAGTTCCACCCGATAAAAGCCATCGTACATTTGTCGAAACGCGTCAAACCCAATCAGTAGGCGTCTTCTCTTCGATTAGACTTCTGTGATCTGTACAACATTTATCACAGTCTGAAAGTTGTTTGGATTCTCTGAGCTGTGTACTATCATGTGAACATTCATATGCAAATCACCCGTTCATAAATTTGCCGATCCCCTCCCCCAGTTCCCACCCTTCATCTCCTCTACTGAATACCCCTAAAAGCACAAATCTGATCACTTAGCTCCCAATTTGCTGTGATGTGGTTGAACCTCTTGGGCCATTCCCCTGAAAATCTGAGGCTCCTGGGGTTATAATTGTTCCCTTGGAGGCTTTTATCATTGAGTTCCTGGGTTTGCAAACCGGCGACTACGAGGGACCACCACTCTGCATGCTGTATTTTTATTTTATAGCAAAATGGAAAAACAAGAGCGGGAATAAGGTAAAGTGGTGGTGGTAAAGGGGGCAGGGAGGAACCTATAGGAGGCTCATCCCACCATTTAGGGTTTCCAAGAAACAAAGGAAGCCAACAGAACACTCTGCCTGATAAGCTTCACCTATAAGAAACCTTTTGCCAGGATGTCCCCCAATCATTTTTTATCCTCCAGCTTCTATGGACTGAACAGTTCCACCCGATAAACATCATTACATATTTGTTGAAACGCGTCAGTAGGCGTCTTCTCTCCGATTAGACTTATGTGATCTGTACAACAGTTACCACAGTCTGAAAGTTGGTCGGATGCTCTGAGATGTGTCTTGTCGTGTGTAAGAAGTAATTTTTTCTTAGAGAAATATTTCCCGCACTCCATACATAAATAGGGACGCTCATCTGAGTGAGTTTTCTGGTGTTTAACAAGGTCTCCTTTGGTAGTGAAACATTTCCCGCACGTTGCACATGAAAAAGGACGCTCACCTGAATGAATTCTCTGGTGACTAACAAGGCCTCCTTTCATGGTGAAACATTTCCCGCATTCTGAACATGAATAAGGACGCTCGCTTGACTGCTTTCCATGATGACGTCTTTCGTGTGTACGAAGATTTCCTTGTTGAGAAAAGCATTTTCCACACTCTAAGCAGGAAAAGGGACGCTCACCCGTATGAACTCTCTGGTGTTTAAGAAGGTCTCTTTTGTCAGAAAAAGATTTGCCGCACTCTAAACAGGCAAAAGGACACTCGCCCGTATGACGTCTCTGGTGCAAAATAAGAGATCCTGTTTGTGAAAAACTTTTCCCGCACTCAGAACATGAATAGGGACGCTCACCAGTGTGAAGTCTTCGGTGTTTCAGAAGGGTTCCTTTTGCAGAAAAACGTTTCCCGCACTCTGAACAGAAAAAGGGACGCTCATCTGTGTGAATTCTCTGGTGATAAAGAAGGTTTCCGTGTTTAGCAAAACTTTTTTCGCACTCTGAACAGGAATAGGAACCTTCACCTGTATGAGTTCTCTGGTGATTACGAAGATTTACTTTCAAAATAAAACATTTCCCACATTCCGAGCATGAATAAGGACGCTTACCAGTGTGACTTCTTTGGTGTCTCAGAAGGCTTCCTTTGCTAGAGAAACATTTTTCGCACTCTGAACAGCAAAAGGGGCGCTCACCTGTATGACGATTCTGGTGAGCAAGATGGGATTCTTTCCATGGAAAACTTCTTGCGCAAACCGAACATGAATATGGAAGCTCACCCTTGTGAATTATCTGGTGTACAACAAGGTTCTTTTTCCCACAGAAGCATTTTCCACACTCTGAATATGAATAAGGATGCTCACCCTTGTGAATTCTCTGGTGTACGACAAGGTTATCTTTCCTATAATAACATTTTCCACATTCCGAACATGAATAAGGGTGCCCAGACTTGTGAGATTTCTGGTGTTTAAGAAGTGATTCTTTCTTAGTGAATGATTTTCCGGACACCAAACATGACAATGAGCTCCCTCCTGTGTGAGCTTCCTCATGGCTTGAAGAGGATTTCTGGGGATTGGATGGATATGTTGAGCTGTCAGCATTGTAAGAACTTAGATGGACATCTGAAGTCATAGTATGAGAGTTATCAGAAGGTTCCTCAGGATTAGTAGGATCTATTGATCTTAGATGGACATCTAAAGTCATAGTATGGGATTTATCAGAAGATTCCTCAGGATTAGAAGGATTCACTGATTTTAAATGGTCATCTGAAGTCATAGTATGGGATTTATCAGAAGATTCCTCAGCATTAGAGGGATTCATTGATCTCAGATGGTCATCTGAAGTCATAGTATGGGATTTATCAGAAGATTTCTCAGGATTAGAAGGATCCATTGATATTGTGCAATGTCACCAGCTTCTGAAGTACAATCTGGAGATATAATAAGACGTCTCTCCAATGTTTTTGATTCCAAAAATACTGTCCATCTGCTGAAAAACAATTTTTAATATATGGTTTGTTAGTTTTTATACACATTAAGAAGTCATGTATATCATTTAATACTTTCCCAGAGCTCTGACATTGAATTGGTTACAATCATAACAGCAAACAGTAAATATAAAGATATGGTACACCCAAGTCAGTGTCTCTTTTGTTGGGATCATGACGTTATATTGAGGAATGGAGATGGACCTTTCATATGGTGTACAGTATCTCCACCTCATTTGTTGGGAACATGACATTATATTGAGGAATGGAGATGGACCTTTCATATGGTGTACAGTATCTCCACCTCATTTGTTGGGAACATGACATTATATTGAGGAATGGAGATGGACCTTTCATATGGTGTACAGTATCTCCTCCTCATTTGTTGGGAACATGACGTTATATTGAGGAATGGAGATGGATCTTTCATATGGTGTACAGTATCTTCTCATTTGTTGGGAACATGACATTATATTGAGGAATGGAGATGGACCTCTCATGTGGTGTACAGTATCTCCACCTCATTTGTTGGGAACGTGACGTTATATTGAGGAATGGAGATGAACTTTTCATATGGTGTACAGCAGGGCTCAAAATTTCAAGCTACTAGTCAGGCCTTAAAGGTTACTCGCCACCAGTTGCTCCACCCAATCCCTACCCTGCACCGCCCCTAAACACACCCTCATAAAATATCACATGAAATTACACTTAAATGTTTTATGCAGAATTAAGTTACAAAAATAAATATTAACAACTTTATCAGTCCAGCCTCACCAGTGCCCATCAATGCAGCCTCACCAGTGCTCATTAGCACAGCCTCATCAGAGCCCATCAATGCAGCCTTGTCAGTGCCCATCAATGCAGCGTGACCTGTGCCCACCAATGCAGCCTCACCTGTGCCCACCATTGCAGCCTCACCTGTGCCCATCATTGCAGCGTGACCAGTGCCTGCCATTGGAGTGTGACCTGTGACCATCAATCATTGCAGCCTCACCTGTGCCCATCATTGCAGCCTCACCTATGCCCACCATTGCAGCCGCACCTGTGCCCACCATTGTAGGCTGACCTGTGCCCATCATTGCAGCGTGACCTGTGCCAACCATTGCAGCGTGACCTGTGCCCACCATTGCAGCGTTACCTGTGCCCAACATTGCATTTTTACCTGTGCCCACCATTGCAGCATGACCTATGCCTACCACTGCAGCCTCACCTGTGTCCACCATTGCAGCGTGACCTGTGCCCATCATTGCAGCCTCACCTGTGCCCACCCTTGCAGCCTCACCTGTGCCCACCATGCAGCCTCACCTGTGCCCATCATTGCAGCCTCACCTGTGCCCACCATTGCAGCCTCACCTGTGCCCACCATTGCAGCTTCACCTGTGTCCATTATTGCAGCGTGACCTGTGCAGAGGAAGAGAGAGGGTGCCCGCATCATCACAGGGGACAAGAGAGTGGAGGAAGAGGATTGCCGGCTGGATCACAGAGCAGGGATAGCCCACTGTAACAGCTTACATTAGAACTGCCTCCACTTGCGGGCACACACAGCCCCGCCTCCGGCACCTGTGACAGACAGAACACATCCCAGTATTGGACCGGCGTCCTGTCTATCACAGGCGTCGGGTCAGGAGGCTGGGCTGTGTGTTACGGTGAGCAAAGGCAATTCTAATGTAAGCTGTTACTGTGAGCAATCTCCGCTCTGGAATCCGGCCAGCAATTCTCTTCCTTTACGGTCTCTTCCCCTAGGGCGATCGCTGGGAAAACCCTTCCGGCGGTGCTCGCCCCCCCCCCACTCCAGGGCAGCCCATGCTCGCCAGCCCTCATTTTCCACTCGCAAAATGCAAATAGGCGAGTGGAAAATTTGAGGGATGGTGTACAGTATCTCCTCATTTGTCGAGAACATGGCGTTAAATTGAGGAATGGAGATGGACCTTTCATATGGTGTTCAGTATCTCCACCTCATTTGTTGGGAACGCAATGTTATATTGAGGAATGGAGATGGACCTTTCATATGGTGTACAGTATCTCCTCCTCATTTGTTGGGAACATGACATTATATTGAGGAATGGAGATGGACCTTTCATATGGTGTACAGTATCTCCACCTCATTTGTTGGGAACATGACATTATATTGAGGAATGGAGATGGACTTTTCATAGAGTTCCCTCTCCAGTCAGAAGCTCAGTGATTTTCTTATTGACTTTTAGAATGTCCTTATACTGTTTATCTCTGTTTTCAGGCAGTGAGGTGGAGGCACTGTATCGGGTGGTGTCTTGTAAAGAGAGATGGTGGATGTTTATGAACATTGAGATAAATACATTTTCATCACTACTTTATAATTCTTTGTGAATAGAAAAGCCGACAATTATCACTCTATTCCGCCAGAGGCTCTGGATGGACAGTTGGATAAATGGTTCTATATCTAGGATGTATCCGGTCTATAAACCAGAGGCTCTGGACGTACAGTTGAAAAAATGGTTCTATATTTAGGATGTATCTGGTCTATAAACCAGAGGCTCTGGATGGACAGCTGGATAAATGGTTCTATACTTAGGATATATCTGATCTATAAACCAGAGGCTCTGGATGGACAGTTGGATAAATGGTTCTATATTTAGGATGTATCTGGTCTATAAACCAGAGGCTCTGGATGGACAGTTGGATAAATGGTTCTATATTTAGGATGTATCCGGTCTATAAACCAGAGGCTCTGGATGGACAGTTGGATAAATGGTTCTATAATTAGGATGTATCCGGTCTATAAACCAGAGGCTCTGGACGTACAGTTGTATAAATGGCTCTATATTTAGGATGTATCCGGTCTATAAACCAGAGGCTCTGGATGGACAGTTGGATAAATGGTTCTATATTTAGGATGTATCTGGTCTATAAACCAGAGGCTCTGGATGGACAGTTGGATAAATGGCTCTATATTTAGGATGTATCCGGTCTATAAACCAGAGGCTCTGGATGGACAGTTGGATAAATGGTTCTATATTTAGGATGTATCTGGTCTATAAACCAGAGGCTCTTGATGGACAGTTGGAAAAATGGTTCTATATTTAGGATGTATCCGGTCTATAGACCAGAGGCTCTGGATGGACAGTTGGATAAATGGCTCTATATTTAGGATGTATCTGGACACATATTATAAAATAACTCCGATATACAGGATGTGATATGTCTGTAGTAGTGGATGTTGGAGATAAAAGACATCACAGTGACTACGAAGGAAGAGGACGGACATGACGGGGGTGTTACTGGGTGTAAATATACAATAATATCTTACATCCTCTGTGTAATTCAGCGATGTCTCCTCTCCACCTTGTTCTTCTCTCACCCGGAACTTCCTGTCCTTATCTTATGTAACGTCTTGTCTTACATCATTTCCTTTTCCTGTTTTCATCACTTCCTGTCTGAGCAGTCCACTCAACCTAAGTGATATCACCATCTTGTGGTGTTTTCAATAACTGCCTCCTGTGTTATGTGTTAATATTTTGCCCTCTGCCCTGTAGCTCATTCTTTGATTATATTTCATACTATGACACACACACTGGTCTGGAGGACTCACTGTGGAGTTCTGGGTGGAAGCTTGAAGGTAGGAAGCTGCCCTACAGCATTGTATTAACTATATATGAAAAAATGCGCCGCGCCTAGGGGTGTACCTGAATAAATGTAAACCTGAATATAAATCACAAATAATATAGCGTGCAAATCTCAGATAGTTTGAAACTAAAATCACTTGCTGAAATCCCTTGCTGTGTGAATCCTATAACCATGCACGCCAAAATGTCTAGTGCAATAAATCACAAGGTGCAATGTGCATATAAAACATACCTATATCTTACAATGTAACCATGATGTGATAAATATGATGTGATAAATATAAAATCATCAGTGGTTAAAATAAAGAGAAAATAATTTCTGATGGGGTGTATATACTAAAAAAATGTTAAACACATATAAGTCCACTGTGATTAAAGTGAAAGTGAAAAAGTAAAAATATATATATATATTAGTAAAAATGGTAAAAAACACATATAGAGTAAATCAGTCACATGCGTAGAAAAATTAAAACTATAATCGCCCTAATTATGGTGTTCAAATCACAATCGTGAAGAAATCTTCCAATCCAGTAAGGTAAAGTGACCAAGTTCAAATAAAAGTCAGTGTATTAGTGATGGTTCAAAAAAAAGTTCCAGTTCTGAGTCAAACGTGCCCAAAGAAAACATGCTGTGAAGTGCCTTGGTGACCCCCAATATGGTTGCGCTCACCTTGGAGCGTGTGACACAGTTTTAAATGTGTCAATACACGCTTTTGGAGCCACCCCTGGGCTCAGTAATTGGTACAGCTGATTCCCAAAATAGATTCTTTATGACTCCACTCACATCAGACCATATAAAAAAGAAAGGCTAATATAGCGTAATACCGTAGGATACTTTTATTAAAATCACATCCAATCCCTGCATGGGGTACTCACATTTATAAGGTGCTCATGTGCACTAAACATAACAATGGAAAAGAAACGGCTGTGCGGCGTGCTGCGGGGTGTGAGAGCTCCACAACCCAGCTCTGTGCTGATCGCTCCGTCCTGGCCCCTCCCCTACGCGTCTTCGACACAGGGAGTCACGTGTCTTCATCAGGGGGATATCCTTTCTTTTTTATATGGTCTGATGTGAGTGGAGTCATAAAGAATCTATTTTGGGAATCAGCTGTACCAATTACTGAGCCCAGGGGTGGCTCCAAAAGCGTGTATTGACACATTTAAAACTGTGTCACACGCTCCAAGGTGAGCGCAACCACATTGGGGGTCACCAAGGCACTTCACGGCATGTTTTCTTTGGGCACGTTTGACTCAGAACTGGAACTTTTTTTTGAACCATCACTAATACACTGACTTTTATTTGAACTTGGTCACTTTACCTTACTGGATTGGAAGATTTCTTCACGATTGTGATTTGAACACCATAATTAGGGCGATTATAGTTTTAATTTTTCTACGCATGTGACTGATTTACTCTATATGTGTTTTTTACCATTTTTACTAAGATATATATATTTTTTTACTTTTTCACTTTCACTTTAATCACAGTGGACTTATATGTGTTTAACATTTTTTTAGTATATACACCCCATCAGAAATTATTTTCTCTTTATTTTAACCACTGATGATTTTATATTTATCACATCATATTTATCACATCATGGTTACATTGTAAGATATAGGTATGTTTTATATGCACATTGCACCTTGTGATTTATTGCACTAGACATTTTGGCGTGCATGGTTATAGGATTCACACAGCAAGGGATTTCAGCAAGTGATTTTAGTTTCAAACTATCTGAGATTTGCACGCTATATTATTTGTGATTTATATTCAGGTTTACAGTTATTCAGGTACACCCCTAGGCGCGGCGCATTTTTTCATATATAATTTATCGCACGGTCATGAATACGTGATCTGCGTCTGCAGCCGGGTAGCTATTTGGTTGATTTTCTATTGAGGCACTGGATGATTGTGGCTCGCAAGATTTTTTCTATAATTCAGCATTGTATTAACTCCTTCCTCACTCAAGAGTCTCTAAGGGAAGCTGGGAAATGAGTTGTTCTGAAGCATAGAGAGACATTGTGAGAATAGACCTGAGCTCAAGATCCAAGTGACTGTGTTGAAGGATATATGCTTTTGGTAGCCCTTTCTGAGACAGACTTTACAGGGTCTCAGTTCTGATCATTCCCATTAACCCTTGGCATTAAGTTCAGAGAAGCCTACCCTAGACAAGAGAGAAACTCTTGTCTAGGCAAGGTTTGTATGAACTTATTGCCAGGGGGTTAATAGGAATGGTCAGAACTGAGACCCTGTAAGATCTCCTTTAGTATCCCATATCACCCTCACTCTCTCCCATCCCAGGTTCTACAATCAATGAACTACAGAAAGACAACCCCTAGACCACAAGTGTTATAAACAAGGCCCACCAGGCCATTTCATGTGGCTCTCACACCTCTCCCGCAGCTGCGGAACCCCTCCTTTTCTAATCTCTGCAATCAGCAGCAGCGAGGAGGACAGAACTTCTCCGCCAGATCCTGCGGTTCTCCGTTCAGCCTTGGAGAGGCTCATCTCTAGTAACCCCCCCACGCAGTAGTCGGCAGCAGAGAGGACAGAATGCTTCCTATGGAACCTGCACCTATCTGTTCAACTGCAGCACCCCCATGTATCTGCCTCCCCTGGTCTCAGCATTCAACGGACTCCAGCCATCTTCCAGTCCTTGCTCCTTCATGCTTCCCAGCTCCACCCCCAGCTTCTTCCCAGCAGCAACACAAGGTAAGAGGGGGGGAGGTGTACTGTGATGTAAAGGAGGGTGGGGGGACTCATGACTTCTGATGGTCGAGGGGCTTTTGCCATCTGATGTAAGGTGGGGAGGTGAGGTGCTCTGGACATCTAGTCTTACAAATACAACTGGCCCATTGAGGGCAACCATAATGCCGATGCAGCCCATGATGAAATTGAGTTGGACACCCCTGCCCCAACCCCTAAACTGTTTATTGGAACCAGATTGAATGGACTGTTGTTTGTGTGACTGGTGGCCTCTTAACCGACTGGAAAAAGAACCAGTTAAAATCTTCAGCCCTCTAGGGGGTAGCGCTACAATTATATGAATTTTTTTTTTTTTTTAAAGGTAACTTTTATTGTACATATACATAAAGAAATTTGTATATAACATCGATCTGGTTGCAGAATAAAGAAGAACTGTTACAAAGAAAAGATTGAGCAAACAGTGCTCACATATCACCATACATCATATGTATAATGTCTATTCCCTATACGTGGATCATGAAGTAAAAAACCAAACATATCACTTAAAATCTCCTACAAGCACGTCATTAACCACTTCCAGCCCAATCACATCATTGACTTTAAATGGGGATATGGGAATGATGGGTGTAGCTGCAGGCATCATTCAGATATCATTCTTTTCAGTGGCAGTTCAGCCGCTTGATTGTTCTTACAGGCGATGGGAGGGGACATTTCCCCCCCTCCCACCTCCCTCCGGTGCTCCTCCGTGCTCTCCCCCATACGATCAGCAAAAGAATCCGCTGCCGCCGGATGTTGATCATTGAGATTTACAGTGACCATGCGGTCCCCAGTCATTACAAATTTACGAATATTCAGAAAAATTTGTTAAATGGGTTAAAAAATGAATTCGGAACGAAAAAAATTCCAGATGTCTAATGGCTGACATTGCTAATTCTGTGGCCCGTCTATGCATACAATTATTCATATGTTGTCGCAGTTACTTGTTGGTTGCCCCGTGTATTGTCATTATGTTGCCCACATATTGGGCAATTTTTATGGTGCAGTCTTTGCAAATGTGGGAGCAGATCAGTCCTGTTTTCTATGAGAACTTTATTACTAATATTTACATTCCTGGATTTGTTGGGATAGTCCTGATTTTTAGTCGCCTGTCCCTTGAAGGCTTCATCCCGGGTTTTGTCCCGAGATCCCAGCATGAAGCCCAAAACCGTCAATACCTCTGCCCAGCAGTGTCCGGTCACATTGTGTACAATTGAATTTGGTGATTTACATATGAATTCAATTCATATTCAAAAATTGCAACATTCCTATGTAAATCACCCGTCCATTCATATGCAGATCCCCTCCCCTTGTTCCCACCCTCCATCTCCTCTACTGAATACTCCTAAAGATACATATCTGATCACTTAGCTCCCAATTTGCTGTGATGTGTTTGAACCTCTTGGACCATTCCCCTGAAAATCTGAGGCTCGTTGGGTTATAATTGTTCCCTTGGAGGCTTTTATCATTGAGTTCCTGGGTTTGCAAACCGGGGACTACGAGGGACTACCACTCTGCATGCTGTATTTTTATTTGATAGCAAAATGGAAAAACAAGAGTGGGAATAAGGCAAAGTGGTGGTGGTAAAGGGGGATGGGAGGAACCTATAGGAGGAACATCTCACTATTTGGAACCTCCAAGAAACAGAAGAATCCAACAGAAGACTCAGCCTAATAAGCTCCCCCTTTAAATGAAACAAGACTTTTGCCAGGATGTACCCCATTATATAATCATTTTTTATCCTCCAAATGTATTGGACTAAACACTTCCACTCAATAAACGTCATTGTATATTTGTCGAAACGCGTCAGCAGGAATCTTCTCTTAGATTAGACTTATGTGATCTGTACAACATCTACCACAGTCTGAAAGTTGTTTGGATGCTCTGAGATGTGTCTTGTCATGTGTGTAAGAAGTGATTTTTTAACAGTGAAACATTTCCCGCATTCCGTACATAAATAGGGACGCTCACCTGAGTGAGTTCTCTGGTGAGAGGCCAGGGTTCCTTTGGAAGAGAAACATTTGCCGCATGTTGAACATGAAAAAGGACGCTCATCTGAGTGAATCCTTTGGTGACTAACAAGGTCTCCTTTCATGATGAAACATTTCCCGCACTCTGAACACGAATAAGGACGCTCGCTTGCCTGCTTACCAGTGTGACGTTTTTCGTGTTTACGAAGGTTTCCTTGTTCAGAAAAGCATTTTCCGCACTCTAAGCAGGAAAAGGGACGCTCACCCTTGTGAACTCTCTGGTGTTTAAGAAAGTTTCTTTTGTCAGAAAAAGATTTGCCGCATTCTAAACAGGAAAAAGGACACTCGCCCGTATGACATCTCTGGTGCGTAAGAAGAGATCCTTTATGCGAAAAACTTTTCCCGCACTCTGAACAGGAATAGGGACGCTCACCAGTGTGAAGTCTTTGGTGTTTTAGAAGGCTTCCTTTTTCAGAAAAGCATTTCCCGCACTCTGAGCAGGAATAGGGACGCTCCTCCGTGTGAATTCTCTGGTGATTAAGAAGGTTTCCTTGGACAGCAAAACATTTTCCGCACTCTGAACAGGAATAGGAACGCTCACCTGTATGAGTTTTCAGGTGAATACGAAGATTTACTTTCATAGCAAAAGATTTCCCGCATTCCGAACATGAATAGGGACGCTCACCAGTGTGATTTCTTTGGTGTCTCAGAAGGCTCGCTTTGTCAGGGAAACCTTTTTCGCACTCTGAACAGCAAAAGGGACACTCACCTGTGTGAAGTCTCTGGTGTGTAAGAAGGTATTCTTTACTAGAAAAACATTTCCCGCACTCTGAACAGCAAAAGGGACGTTCCCCCGTGTGAACTCTCTGGTGTGTAAGAAGCCTGTCTTTACTAAAAAAACATTTCCCGCACTCTGAACAGGAAAAGGGACGCTCTCCCGTATGACGTTTCTGGTGTGCAAGAAGGGATGCTTTCCATAGAAAACGTTTCCCGCAATCTGAACATGAATATGGAAGCTCACCGTTGTGAATTCCCTGGTGTACAACAAGGCTATTTTTCCTAGAGAAACATTTCCCACACTCTGTACATGAATAAGGACGTTCACCATTGTGAATTCTCTGGTGTACGACAAGGTTGTCTTTTCTAGAAGTCCCAGTATGGGAATTATCAGAAGGTTCCTCAGGATTAGAAGGATCCATTAAACTTAGGTGGACATCTGAGGTCATAGTATGGGATTTATCAGGAGGTTCCAAAGGATTAGAAGGATCCATTGATCTTAGGTGGACATCTGAAGTCATAGTATGGGATTTAGCAGAAGATTTCTCAGGATTAAAAGTATCCATTGATATTGTGCAATGTCACCAGCTTCTGAAGTACAATCTGGAGATATAATAAGATGTCTCTCTAATGTATTTAAATTCCAAAAATACTGCCCGTCTGCTGAAAAACAATTTTTAATATATGTTATGTTAGTTTTTATACTCATTGCATTAAGAAGTCATGTATATCATTCAACACTTTCCCAGAGCTCTGGCATTGAGTTGGGTACAATCATAACAGCTAACAGTAAATATAAACCAGATCAGATGATATGGTACACCCAAGTAGGTATCTCCTCCTCATTTGTTGGGATCATTACATTATATTGGAAAATGGAGATGGACCTTTTATATGGTGTACAGTATCTCCTCCCCATTTGTTGGGAACATTACATTATATTGGAAAATGGAGATGGACCTTTCATAGGGTGTACAGTATCTCCTCCTCATTTGTTGGAAACATGACGTTATATTGAGGAATGGGGATGGACCTTTTATATGGTGTACAGTATCTCCTCCCCATTTGTTGGGAACATTACATTATATTGGAAAATGGAGATGGACCTTTCATATGGTGTACAGTATCTCCTCCTCATTTGTTGGAAACATGACGTTATATTGAGGAATGGGGATGGACCTTTTATATGGTGTACAGTATCTCCTCCTCATTTGTTGGGAACATGACGTTATATTGAGGAATGGAGATGGACCTTTCATATGGTATACAGTATCTCCTCCTCATTTGTTGGAAACATGACGTTATATTGAGGAATGGGGATGGACCTTTTATATGGTGTACAGTATCTCCTCCCCATTTGTTGGGAACATTACATTATATTGGAAAATGGAGATGGACCTTTCATATGGTGTACAGTATCTCCTCCTCATTTGTTGGAAACATGACGTTATATTGAGGAATGGGGATGGACCTTTTATATGGTGTACAGTATCTCCTCCTCATTTGTTGGGAACATGACGTTATATTGAGGAATGGAGATGGACCTTTCATATGGTATACAGTATCTCCTCCTCATTTGTTGGGAACATGACGTCATATTGAGGAATGGAGATGGACCTTTCATAGGGTATACAGTATCTCCTCCTCATTTGTTGACAACATGACCCTATATTGAGGAATGGAGATGGACCTTTCATAGAGTTCCCTCTCCAGTCAAAAGCTCAGTGATTTTCTTATTGACTTTTAGAATGGTCTTACACTGTTAATCTCTGTTTACAGACAGTGAGGTGGAGGCACTGTATCGGGTGGTGTCTTGTAAAGAGAGATGGTGGATGTTTATGAGCATTGAGATAAATACATTTGCATCACTACTTTAGAATTCTGTGCAAATAGAGAAGGCGACAATTATCACACCAGAGGCTCTGGATGGACAGTTGGATAAATGGTTCTATATTTAGGATGTATCTGGTCTATAAACCAGAGGCTCTGGATGGACAGTTGGATAAATGGTTTAATATTTAGGAAGTATCTGGTCTATAAACCAGAGGCTCTGGATGACAGTTAGATAAATGGTTCTATATTTAGGATGTATCTGGACACATATTAAAATATATCTACAATATACAGGATGTGATATGTCTGTAGTAGTGGATGTTGGAGATAAAAGACATCACAGTGACTATGGAGGAAGAGGACGGACGTGACGGGGGGTTACTGGGTGTAAATACAAAATAATATCATTAATAATACATTATTACTTACTCTGCGTAATCCAGCGATGTCTCCTCTCCACCTCGTTCTACTCTAACCCAGAATTTCCTGTCCTTACCTTACGTAACGTCTTGTCTTTGTCTTGCATCATTTCCTGTTCCTGTTTTCATCACTTCCTGTCTTTACATTACTTCCAGTCTGAGCGGTACACTCAATCGAAGTGATATCACCATCTTGTGGTGATTTCAATAACCGCATCTTATGTTATGTGTTAATATTCTGCCCTCTGCTCTGTAGCTCATTCTTCGGTTATATTTCATACATTATTTATGACACACGAACATTATACGTCAGTTAAATCTGAATCAATAATAGAATATTTTTTTACACCCTCTGCGGAATATTGATGTGCTCTTGCTCACACATTGTAAAATCTGCATTTTTGGCTAGATGTATATTTATTCCCTCAGAATATTATACGTTTTCTGAAAGCAGTAGCCCTCTAGAATACAATAGTAGTCGTAATTTTTTATGTTGCATGACTGTTTATTAATCAATTTTTTTTCAGGAAGAAATACAATAAAATAAATCTAAGTGCATACAAACAATAGATTCTCAGATTTTTTTTTTTTGTGTACAAAATAAAAGATGAGTTTGTGTCGAGTAAATAGATATCAAAAGTGCCAGGTATAAGAACTGCAAGTGTCCATGAAATAGTGAAAAATATTGGTAACCAAAATAATATTCTGTATCCTGTATGCATGGATTGCCTTAAGCACAGCTGGAATCCCTAAGAAACATTCAGCTTGCTACCTGCTCAGCAATCCTCCAAAGTCTCCAGAAAGGATGGACAAACGATTTGGCCATGCATGATTTGGGGCTGAACATTAACTGTTCGCCCGTTCGCCGAACAACCAAATTATTGGGTCAGCCCGCCAATTGACCACAATGCACTGCATTGCCGCACAGTGCATTGAAAGCCCTGATTGGCTGAAGCAATGAAAGCCTTGCCCAATCAGGGCACAGAGCACTGTCCAATCCATTATTGGCTCATTGCTCTTAATCCTGACCCACACTATAAATGTATTCTTCCCATAGCGGCCATTTTTAGTGTGATATTGCTGTGTAGAGAGATAGAACAGGGCTCTGTTCAGTGCTACTAGACAGTTAGTGTGCTATTGTGATTCTGTTGTCAGTATAGAATATTAGTTTAGTGTGAATCTAGAGACAGTGCAGTCAGTATGAGAGCAGTGACCCACAATTCATCTTTATATTTGTGTGAATCTAGGGACAGATCAGTGGTTGTAGTGTAGTGACCAACAGTCATCTTTACATTAGTGTGAATCTAGTTACAGTTGAGTGAGTGTGAGTGTAGTGACCGTTTAACGCCATATATTTCATTGCGTTACTACAAGTTTAACGCCATATAGTTCTATGCGCTACTGCAAGTTTAATGCCATATATTTCTGTGTGTTACTGCAAGTTAAACGCCATACATTTCATTGAGTTACTTCAAGTTTAGCGCCATATAGTTCTGTGTATTACTGCAAGTTAAACGCCGTATATTTCATTGCGTTACTGCAAGTTTAACACCATATATTTCTGTGCATTACTGCAAGTTTAACACTGTATATTTCATTGCGTTACTGCAAGTTTAATGCTATAGAGTTCTGTGCGTTACTGGAAGTTTAACGCCATATATTTCTGTGCGTTACTGCAAGTTTAATGCTATAGAGTTCTGTGCGTTACTGGAAGTTTAACGCCATATATTTCTGTGCGTTACTGCAAGTTTAACGCTGTATATTTCCTTGCGTTACTGTAAGTTTAATGCTATATATTTGAGTGTATTACCTTCCATTTAATGCAGTATAGTTCAGTGGGTTACTGCAAGTTCAACGCCATATATTTTAGTGCATTAGTGCATGTGTAACGTAGTATATTTCTATGTGTTACTGCATGATTTATGCAGTATATTATAGTGTATCTGTGGAGTGTGTCTGTGTAGTGAGTACTCAAGTTAAAGTGCACCAAACAGCACTTTCCATTGAATAAAGTGCATCCACGTACACATTTCCACATCTTTGTTACATTTTGTTAATAAGCACCCCCCCCCACCATGTCTGGGAGGACAACAAGGAGAGGCAGATTTTCCCATAGCACTGTAAGGGGGCCAGCAGCGTAAGTGTCCACAGACAAAGGTGGACGTGGTCAGTCCTCAAGCAGGGCATCATTTCCTCTGTTTAGTGATGTTGCCCATGCTATCCAGCCACAGCATGCCGAGGAGGTGGTGGATTGGCTTACTAAACTGTCCTCATTCTCCTTACCCTCCGCCACCCAAGCAGAGACTAGTGCACAGTCCCCTGTAGCTTCCAGAGTGGCTAAACCTGCCACCTTGTCCACAGCTATTCCTGCCATAGCCCCAGCATCAGGCATGGAGGAGTCAGCAGAGTTATTTGAACACAGCATCAGCCACTTGCTTGTTGATGATGCACAGCCATTACATGATTCTAATGTTGGTTCTGAGGTTGAGGAAGGCAGGAACAACACTGATACACAAATTGGCATTCATGTTCCCCCAGCATATTGCCAAGTTGTTTCCAGTGGTAATGAGGATGGAGGAGATGATGATGAGGTCACTGATGTGACTTGGGTGCCAGATAGAGCAGAGGAAGAAAGTGAGGGTGAGGCACAACCCCAATGAGGCAGCCATCATGGAGAGTAGAGAGCAGCCATCCTATTCCATTACAATGTGGAGCGGTTAGCTCCTGGCCCACTTCCTACAGCTTAGCTGTCTGAGCCTTTTTTAGTACATGTGCAGCTAATTGCACTGTTGCTATTTGCAAACTTTGTCTCAAGCACATCAAGCGTGGCAAAAACACCAGCGATTTGGGTACCACATGCTTGACAAGGCATTTAACCTCCAACCACTCAGCACCTAAAAGCCACACAAAAGGGGCACAAATCTGTTTCTCCTCCTTACTCACCTCAGTCTGCCCCTGCTTTACCTCATGACCTCTCAGCAGCCTCCACTGACAGGGATGATGGTATAGCGCAGGGTGTCCCAGGTCCTTGCAGCACATCATCAGCTGTAGATTATATCCGGCAAATTTATCTGCCCCATCTGCTCCAGCGGAAAAAAAAATACAGTCACTTTCACCCACATGCCCAGTGTCCAAATGCAAGCTTGTCAAAGCTGCTGGCTCTACAACTTCTGCCTTTCCGGCTAGTGGATTCTGCACCCTCCCATGAATTTGCAGATTGTGCTGTACCACAATGGCAGGTTCCCAGTCGCTATTTCTTTTCACGCAAGGCCATTCCAGCTCCCTACCATCACAAAGGCAATATTGTGGCATCATTGAGCAAGGCAGTCAGCCGCAAAGTCCAGGATACTGCTGACACGTGGTCCAGCAAGCATTGTCAGGGATGATATATTTTGTTCACAGCTCACTGGGTAACTCTGCTTGCAACTCAGAAGGATGCAGGACAGGGCTCAGTGCTTCAGCTTGTTGTGCCTCCACGTCTCCATACAGCTGGTGATGATGCAAGATTTGTCAGCTCTACCCCCTCCTCCTCGCCCTCCTCTGCTGAATTGTCCTATGAACCTCAAGTACCCCCTAAGCGTTTAAAGGGCTATTCAATGAGTCAGGCTAAAAGGTGCCATGCAGTACTTCAGCTGGTGTGGCCGAAATATTCCCATAATAAACAAGTCACACTAATCTATTAGTCTAAACATTTCTAGCAAGTAAACACATTCCAAGTCAAACTCAGATAATAGAACTAACATGGAAATATACAGAATAGAGACAGCATAGAAACATCATTAACCCTTCAATCCCCTCTTTTATCATGAATATCATCATTTTCTCCACATTATGTCACATGTCCGTACATTCTGTTCAGATGTTTCTTATTGATTTGTACAGGGTGATTTTCTACATATCGAGCCCCAAATACATGTAACTCCGCCCACTTACAGCTTTCATTCATGTAGAGGATGATTTTGGAGATGTAATATGGATGTGAGGCTGGAACTACGGGGGAAAACGTGAGCGCCATTGTGCTTCCTGTGTTTCTCTTTTATAGGATATATAAGACTGATATCATCTTCAATATACAACTGACTCATTTCTTTATTATCTCACGCAGATTATATTGCAGTTAACAAAAAAAGAATGAAAGAAAAAAACACAATGGAAAAAAAAAACAACTCTCTGACAATGCTATAATATTTGTAAGGACGAGGAAACAATAGAATGAAAAACAAGCTGAAAATGGATACAATTATAAAGCACACTCATTCAGTGTATAATTATGTACCACCCTCCTAGGTAGGTTGCTAGGATGATAGGTAAATGCAATTAAATGTAATTGGCTCCTCTGTAATCATTGGAGCAGGTGTTGATTTCTTTGGGATGTTCTGGGTTTCACAAGTTGCACCCTTTGATTGCTTCGCTGCCTTCTAGAACACAGTGGGCTGCAAAGAGGCAGCTTGAATTTTTATTGTGCTGCAGCTAATCCCTGGGGAAGTGTGCCCAGTAGGAGGTTGGAGAAGAACATAAGTAGTCTGGGGTTTGGAGCAGCCATATTCTTGTCCTACTGGAGAAATCCCCAGCCTCAGGGGCTGTTGCCCCTCTGAGACAGTTTTTGCTGGAGTTTGCTGATGTTCATTGAGGTCCCAGCTGTGTGGGGAGGAGGGGGGACGGATGTATTCTTAATCATCTTTGGGGCTAACTAAGCAGTCTCACCTAAGGATCTGGTCTGAAGGACTCACTGAAGAGTGCTGGGTTGAAGCTGGAAGGTGTACAACTGCCCTGTGAAATTTTATTAACCTCTCCTTGACTGAAGAGTGTATGGGAAGTTGGGAACTAAGTAGTTGGCCTGAAGCATAGAGATTGCTGAGGGAAACTGGGGAGTTCAGCTGTCCTGGAGAGACATTGTGAGAATAGACCTGACCTCAAGATCCAAGTGACTGTGTTGGAGGATATGTGCCATCTGTAGCCCTTTCTGAGACAGATCTTAAAGGGCCTCAGTTCTGGTCATTCCTATTAACCCTTGGCATAAAGCCCACCAAAGCCGAGCCTAGACCAGAGTGTCCTTAAGTTACCATTCAATGTTCCTTTAGTATCCCATATCACCCTCACCCCTCTCCCATCCCCGGTTCTGTAAGCAATAAACTACAGAAAGACAGCTCTGCCACCCCCTTGTTATTTCGGATCCCACCTTGTCTAATCTCAGCAGTAGCGAGGAGGACAGAACTTCTACGCCAGATCCTGTGGTTCTCCATGCAGCCTCTGAGAGGCTCATCTCTGCCCCCCAACTTAGCAGTTGACAGCAGAGAGGACAGAACCCCTCCTACAGAACCTGCACTTATCTGTGGAGCCACAGCACCTCTCTTCTCTGCCTCCCCTGTTCTCTGCATTCAGCTGACTCCAGCCCTCCTCCTGCACTTTATCCCCATGACTAAGCTCTGGGGGGCGAGTGAAACTCGTTGGGGCGTGGCCTGGTTGGAGTCCAGGCTGAGGTTGTCACTCTCTTCACCTCTCTAGGATATCTTGGATGTGTGACTTCCCTTTTCTTTTTCATATCCAGACCCTGCACTTTATACTTCCCAGCTCCACCCCAGCTTCTTCCCGGCAGCAGCACAAGGTATGGAAGGGGTTGTACTGTAATGTAAGGGAGGGTGGGGACTCAGGACTTCTGATGGTGGGAGGGGCTCTTGACATCTAGTCTTACAGATACAACTGCCCTTGGGCAACCATAATGCTGAAGATGCTGATCATGTCTTTAGAGTGTGAGAGGAAACCTAAGGCCGTCACTACCTCTACCCAGCATTGCCCGGTCACATTGCATACAGTTGAATTTGGTGATTTACATATGAATTAAATTCATATTCAACTATCGTAACATTCAAATGTAAATCACCCGTTCATTCATATGCCGATCCCCTCCCCCAGTTCTCACCCTCCATCTCCTCTACTGAATACCCCTAAAAACACAAATCTTATCACTTAGCTTCCAATTTGCTGTGATGTGGTTGAACCTCTTGGGCCATTCCCCTGAAAATCTGAGGCTCGTGAGGTTATAATTGTTCCCTTGGAGGCTTTTATCATTGAGTTCCTGGGTTTGCAAACCGGGGACTACGAGGAACTACCATTCGGCATGTTGTATTTTTATATTATAGCAAAATGGAAAAACAAGAGTGGGAATAAGGTAAAGTGGTGGTGGTAAAGGGGAAAGGGAGGAACCTATAGGAGGAACATCTCACTACTTGGAGTCTCCAAGAACCAGAAGAAGCCAACAGAAGACTCATCCTGATAAGCTCCACCTATATATGAAACATGACTTTTGCCAAGATGTACCCCATTATATATTCATTTTTTCTCCTCCAGGTGTTCTATGGGCTAAACAGTTCCACCCGATAACAGCCATCGTACATTTGTCGAAACGCGTCGAAACCCGTCAGTAGGCGTCTTCTCTCCGATTAGACTTCTGTGATCTGTACAACATTTATCACAGTCTGAAAGTTGTTTGGATGCTCTGAGCTGTGTACTACCATGTGAGCAAGAAGTGATTGTTTCGCAGTGAAACATTTCCCGCACTCTGTACATAAATAGGGACGCTCACCTGAGTGACATTTCTGGTGTCTAACAAGGTGTCCTTTCATGGTGAAACATTTCCCACACTCTGAACATGAAAAAGGACGCTCACCTGAGTGAATTCTGTGGTGACTAACAAGGCCTCCTTTCGAGGTGAAACATTTCCCGCACTCTGAACACGAATAAGGACGCTCACTTGCCTGATTTCCAGCGTGGCGTCTTTCGTGTTTACGAAGGTTTCCTTGTTCAGAGAAGCATTTTCCGCACTCTAAGCAGGAAAAGGGACGCTCACCCGTATGAACTCTCTGGTGTTTAAGAAGATTTCTTTTGTCGGAAAAAGATTTGCCGCACTCTAAACAGGTAAAAGGACACTCGCCCGTGTGACTTCTCTGGTGCGTAAGAAGAGATCCTGTTTGTGAAAAACTTTTCCCGCACTCTGAACATGTATAGGGACGCTCACCAGTGTGAAGTCTTCGGTGTTTCTGAAGGTTTCCTTTTTCAGAAAAACGTTTCCCGCACTCTAAACAGGAAAAGGGACGCTCCTCCGTGTGAATTCTCTGGTGACTAAGAAGGTTTCCTTGTTTAGCAAAACATTTTCCGCACTCTGAACAGGAATAGGAACGCTCACCTGTATGAGTTCTCAAGTGATTACGAAGATTTGCTTTCATAGTAAAAGATTTCCCGCATTCCGAACATGAATAGGGACGCTCACCAGTGTGATTTCTTTGGTGTCTAACGAGGCTCGCTTTGTCAGTGAAACATTTTTCGCACTCTGAACAGCAAAAGGGACGCTCACCTGTGTGAAGTCTCTTGTGTACAAGAAGGTATTCTTTACTAGAAAAATGTTTCCCGCACTCTAAACAGGGAAAGGGACGTTCTCTTGTATGACGTTTCTGGTGTGCAAGAAGGGATTCTTTCCTTGTAAAACTCTTACCGCAATCCGAACATGAATGAGGGCGCTCACCCTTGTGGATTCTCTGGTGTGCAACAAATTTATCTTTCCTATAGAAGCATTTTCCACACTCTGAACATGAATAAGAATGCTCACCCTTGTGAATTCTCTGGTGTATAACAAGGTTACCTTTATTAGAATAATATTTTCCGCACTCCGAACATGAATGAGGGTGCTCAGACTTGTGAGATTCCTGGTGTTTAAAAAGTGATTTTCTGTTAGTAAATGATTTGGTGCACACCAAACATGACAATGAGCTCCCTCCTGTGTGAGCTTCCTCATGGCTTGAAGAGGATTTCTGGGGATTGGATGGATTTTTTGATCTGTCAGTATTGTGAGAACTTAGATGGACATCTGGAGTCATAGTATGGGATTTATGAGAAGATCCCTCAAAATTAGAAGAATTCAATGATCTTAGATGGACATCCGAGGTCATATTATGGAATTTATGAGAAGATTCCTCAGGATAAGAAGGATCCATTGATCTTAGATGGACATCTGCAGTCATAGTATGGGATTTATCAGAAGGTTCCTCAGGATTAGAAGGATCCATTGATCTCAGATGGACATCTGAAGTCATAGTATGGGATTTATCAGAAGGTTCCTCAGGATTAGAAGGATCCATTGATCTTAGATGGACATCTGAAGTCATAGTATGGGATTTAACAGACGAGTCCACAGGATTGGAAGGATCTGTTGATCTTAGATGGACATCTGAAGTCATAGCATGGGATTTACCAGAAGATTTCTCAGGATTAGAAGGATCCATTGATATTGTGCAATGTCACCAGCTTCTGAAGGACAATTTCGAGATATAATAAGACGTCTCGCCAATGTATTTAAAATCCAAAAACACTGCCCATCTGCTGAAAAACAATTTTTAATATAGGTTATCTTAGTTTTTATACACACTGGGTTAAGAAGTCATATATATCAGTGGTTCTCAACCCAGTCCTCAAGTACTCCCAACAGGATATGTTTTGGGAATTTCTCTTAGATGAAATAGCTGTCCAAAATACCAAACCATTGACCCTGATTCTGATTTAAAGCACATAGGCAAGATAAAGGAAGACCTGCAAACATGGCCTGTTGAGAGTACTTGAGGACTGAGGTTGAGAACCACTGATATACTGTATATCATTTAACACTTTCCCAGAGCTCTGGCATTGAGTTGGGTACAATCATAACAGCAAACAGTAAATATAAACCTGTATCTCCTCCTCATCTGTTGGGATCATAACATTATATTGAGGAATGGAGATGGACCTTTCATATGGTGTACAATATGTCCTCCTCATTTGTTGGGAACATGACGTTATATTGAGGAATGGAAATGGACCTTTCATATGGTGTACAGTATCTCCTCCTCATTTGTTGGGAACATGACGTTATATTGAGGAATGGAGATGGACCTTTCATATGGTGTACAGTATCTCCTCCTCATTTGTTGGGAACATGACATTATATTGAGGAATGGAGATGGACCTTTCATATGGTGTACAGTATCTCCTCATTTGTTGGGAACATGACGTTATATTGAGGAATGGAGATGGACCTTTCATATGGTGTACAGTATCTCCTCCTCATTTTTTGGAAACATGACATTATATTGATGAATGGAGATGGACTTTTCATAGAGTTCCCTCTCCAGTCAAAAGCTCAGCGATTTCCTTATTGACTTTTAAAATGTTCTTACACTGTTTATCTCTGTTTTCAGGCAGTGAGGTGGAGGCACTGTATCGGGTGGATGATAAATAAATACATTTTCATTGCGACTTTATAATTCTGTGTAAATAGAGAAGGCGAACTGTCCACCAGAGGCTCTGGATGGACAGTTGGATAAATGGCTCTATATTTAGGATGTATCTGGACACATATTATAAAATAACTCCAATATACAGGATGTGATATGTCTGTAGTAGTGGATGTTGGAGATAAAAGACATCACAGTGAGTATGGATGAAGAGGACGGACATGACGGGGGGATTACTGGGTGTAAATATAAAATAATATCTTATTACCTCCTCTGTGTAATCCAGCGATGTCTCTCTATACCTCATTCTTCTCTAACCCAGAACTTCCTGTCCTTGTCTTTGTTATACCTCATTTCCTGTTCCTATGTGTTCATCACTTCCTGTCTGAGCGGTCCACCCAATCTAAGTGATATCGCCATCTTGTGGTGATTTCAATAACTGCACACTGTGTTATAATCTAGTATTTGGCTCTCTGCCCTGTAGCTCATTCTTCAGGTATATTTCATACATTATGAAACGCACACATTATACTTCAGTTAAATCCAAATCAATAATTGAATATTTTACACCCTCTGTGAAATACTGATGTGTTCTTGCTCACACGTAATAAAAACTGCATCTTTGGCTAGATGTATATTTATTCCCTCAGAAAATTATACGTGTTCTGAAAGCAGGGGCCTTAAGAATACAATGGTAGTCCTTGCAAGTTTTTATGTTACATGAACGTTTATTTTTTTTCAGGAAGAAATACAATAAAATCAATTTTAGTTTACGCACACAGTTTCCTCATACAAAATAAAAGATGAGTTTGTGTCGACTAAAACACTTTCCCAGAGCTCTGGCACTGAGTTGGGTACAATCATAACAGCAAACATTAAATATGAACCAGAATCTCCTCCTCATTTGTTGGGATCATAACATTATATTGAGGAATGGAGATGTATCTTTCATATGGTGTACAGTATCTCCTTCTCATCTGTTGGGATCATAACATTATATTGAGGAATGGAGATGGACCTTTCATAGGGTTCCCTCTCCAGGCAAAAGCTCAGTGATTTCCTTATTGAATTTTAAAATGTTCTTACACTGTTTATCTCTGTTTTCAGGCAGTGAGGTGGAGGCACTGTATCGGGTGGTGTCTTGTAAAGAGAGATGGTGGATGATTATGAGCATTGAGATAAATACATTTTCATTGTGACTTTATAATTCTGTGTAAATAGAGAAGGCAAACTGTCTACCAGAGGCTCTGGATGGACAGTTGGATAAATGGTTCTATATTTAGGATGTATCTGGTCTATAAACCAGAGGCTCTGGATGGACAGTTGGATCAATGGTTCTATATTTAGGATGTATCTGGTCTATAAACCAGAGGCTCTGGATGGACAGTTGGATAAATGGTTCTATATTTAGGATGTATCTTGTCTTTAAACCAGAGGCTCTGGATGGACAGTTGCAGGAGGTGACCAATGCCAACAAGCCCCTAAGACGTACACTATTGGGGTCAAGTGCCTGTTTTTTTTTCTGGCAGTGGGCTCTGGGTCTCAGCCTGGATCCTTGGGACACCAGCATTTTGTTGAAATCTCAGGACAGTCCAGTGAAATCCGGATGGTTGGGAGATATGACATCACCACTTTGTGATATATAAAGACTGTAACCTACATTATTCTGGTAAAAATCATGTCTATGGGAATGTCTGACCATTCTTCCAGAAGCGCATTTGTGAGGTTAGGCACTGATGTTGGATGAGATGGCCTGGCTCCCAGGCTCAGCTCTAATTCATCCCAAAGGTGTTGACAGTTGAGGTGAGGACTCTGTGCAGGCCAGTCAAGTTCCTCCATCCCAAACTCGCTCATCCATGTCTATATGGAGCTTGCTTTGTGCACTGTGCTTTCCCCGACTTGTTCATTCCCCGGCTTGTTCATCCCTGACTTAGTTGGGGTAGGCGGAACACTTTGGTGGGGGTGGGTCAGCCACGCATCTTGACCATTGACCTCTGGGGACCCGCCTGCTGACCTTTGGAGGAGGTCCCTATTCCAATTCCTGAGTCCTAACCTTGTTCTTCAAGGGGAAACCCTAACCCTGACCCTAACCATAACCTTAATCCCTGAGTCCCACCCTTGTTCTTCAAGGGGAAACCCTAACCCTGACGAGGTCCCTATTCCAATCCCTGAGTCCTAACCTTGTTCTTCAAGGGGAAACCCTAAACCCTTTTTTTGAAGACCAAACATATGTTTTCCCGTTTTAGAACTAACTAGGAAATTGTATATAGGATATAGCAAAAACACAAATAATATATATATATATATATATATATATATATATATATATATATATATATATATATAAAACAATATATCCCAAGGTCTAATGATGGCACTAGCAAAATTAACCTGTGAACCGTAATATATTAACAACATAGGTGTCTATTATAAATTTACATCCACATAATAACCCAAAGGAACAAAATATACAGTACATAACAATATACTGTACCCTCTAGGAGTCTACCATCAAAAATAAAAATAAAGAAAAAGAGTGAACTAAATCTAATAATTACATTTGGAACCACTGATCAATTTGAGGATAGGAGTTGCCTATCTATAAAATTTCCAGAACAGTAATAAAGATCTAAAAGAAAACAATACTGATCTTCTCTCACATTTGCAAAGACGGCACGCGTAGGTTGCCCCATGTCTTGTCATTGCTCTCAGGGTGTTAATTTTTATTTTGCAGTCTTTGCAAATGTGAGAACAGATTGGTACTGTTTTCTGTGAGAACTTTACTGCCATAATTACATACTTGCAAGCAGTCACGGATTTGTTGGGATAGTCCTGATTTTTTGTCGCCTGCCCCTTAAAGGCTGAACCTCTGGCTATGTCCTGAGATCACAGCATGAAGCCCAAGACGGTCACTACCTCTGCCCAGCACTGCCCGGTCACATAGCGCACAAATAAATTTGGTAATTTACATATGCATTCAATTTATATTCAAATATTGCAACATTCATATGCCAATCCCCTCCCCCAGTTCCCACCCTCCGTCTCCTCTACTGAATACCCCTAAAGACACAAATCTTATCGCTTAGCTCCCAATTTGCTGTGTTGTGGTTGAACCTCTTGGGCCATTCCCCTGAAAATCTGAGGCTCCTGGGGTTACAATTGTTCCCTTGGAGGCTTTTATCATTGAGTTCCTGGGTTTTTAAACCGGCGACTACGAGGGACCACCACTCTGCATGCTGTATTTTTACTTTTATAGCAAAATGGAAAAACAAGAGTGGGAATAAGGCTGAGTGGTGGTGGTGAAGGGGGAAGGGAGGAACCTATAGGAGGCTCATCCCACCATTTGGAGTCTCCAAGAAACAGAAGAAGCCAACAGAAGACTCAGCCTAATAAGCTCCACCTATAAAAGAAACATGACTTTTCCCAGGATGCCCCCATTATATAATTATATATATCCTCCAGGTGTTCTATAGAATGAACAGTCCCACCCGATAAAAGCCATCGTACATTTGACGAAACGCGTCAGCAGGCGTCTTCTCTCCGATTAGACTTATGTGATCTGTACAACATTTATAACAGTCTGAAAATTGTTCGGATGCTCTGAGCTGTGTCTTCTCATGTGTGCAAGAAGGGAGTGTCTCTGAGCGTAACATTTTCCGCACTCTGTACATAAATACGGACGGTCACCTGAGTGAATTCTCTGGTGAGAGGCCAGGGTTTCTTTGATAGCGAAACATTTCCCACACGTTGAACATGAAAAAGGACGCTCACCTGAGTGAATTCTCAGGTGGTGTCTAACAAGGCCTCCTTTCAAGGTGAAACATTTCCCACACTCTGAACATAAATAAGGACGCTCACTTGACTGTTTGCGTGTGTGCCGTCTTTCGTGTTTACGAAGGTTTCCTTGGTCAGAAAAACATTTTCCGCACTCTAAGCAGGAAAAGGGACGCTCACCCGTGTGAACTCTCTGGTGTTTAAGAAGGTTTCTTTTGTCAGAAAAAGATTTGCCACACTCTAAACAGGAAAAGGGATAGTCGCCCGTATGACTTCTCTGGTGCGTAAGAAGAGATCCCTTCTGTGAAAACCTTTTTCCGCACTCTGAACATGAATAAGGACGCTCACCAGTGTGAAGTCTATGGTGTTTCAGAAGGGTTCCTTTTTCAGAAAAACGTTTCCCGCACTCTGAACAGAAAAAGGGACGCTCATCTGTGTGAATTCTCTGGTGAGTAAGCAGGTTTCCTTGTTTAGCAAAACATTTTCCGCACTCTGAACATGAATAAGGACGCTCATTCTTGTGGGTTTTCTGGTGTTTAAGAGGTCCTTTTCTCTTAGTGAATGTTTTCCCACACACCAAACATGATAATGAGCTCCCTCCTGTGTGAGCTCCCTCATGGCATAAAGAGGATTTATGTGGATTGGATGGATCTGTTGATCTGTCAGCACTGTGAGAACTTAGATGGTCATCTGAAGTCATAGTATGGGATTTATCAGAAGATTCCTCAGGATTAGAAAGATCCATTGATCTTAGATGGACATCTGAAGTCATAGTATGGGATTTATCAGAAGATTCCTCAGGATTAGAAGGGCCCATTGATCTTAGATGGACATCTGAAGTCATAGTATGGGATTTATCAGAAGGTTCCTCAGGATTAGAAGGATCCATTGATCTTAGATGGACATCTGAAGTCATAGTATGGGATTTATCAGAAGATTCCTCAGGATTAAAAGAAGCCATTGATCTTAGATGGATATCTGAGGTTATAGTATGGGATTTATCAGAAGATTCCTCAGGATTAGAAGGATTAATTGATCTTAGATGGATATCTGAGGTCATAGTATGGGATTTATCAGAAGATTCATCAGGACTAGAAGGATCTATTGATCTTAGATGGACATCTGAAGTCATAGTATGGGATTTGTTTAGAAGATTCCTCAGAAAGGATCCATTGAACTTGCCACAAGAATATTTTGCATTATAAGGTCACTATCTTCTGCAGTACAATCTGGTGATATATCAAGATGTCTCTCGGATGTATTCAGATTCCAAAAATACTGTCCATCTGCTAAAAAACAATTTTTATATATGTTATGTTTGTTTTTATACGCCTTGTATTCAGAAGTCATGTCCATCATTCATCACTTTCCCAGAGCTCTGCCATTGAATTGGGTACAATTATAACAGCAAATGAATATGAACCAGATCAGATGATACACCCAAACCATACTAGGCAACAGTAGATGTGCACTGAAGAATGAAGTTATATAGTTCAAATGATCTACGATATTGGGGGAAGGGGGGGTCTCAAGTTTGACTTCTGACATCACCAAAGAGATTCAGATAATATAGTTTATAACATGTTCCATAAAACTGTCAGTGGAACATACTACACTGGATGGTCAGAGAGAGAAAACATGCTACAGGAGTGAAAATAAAATGTAAAATAAGGAAAACAATTTACCAAACAAAAGCACATTGTTATATTGAGGAATGGAGATGGACCTTTCACATGGTGTACAGTATCTCCTCATTTGATGGGAACATGACGTTATATTGAGGAATGGAGATGGACCTTTCATATGGTGTACAGTATCTCCACCTCATTTGTTGGGACATGACATTATATTGAGGAATTGAAATGGACCTTTCATACGGTGTACAGTATCTCCTCCTCATTTGTTGGGAACATGACGTTATATTGAGGAATGGAGATGGACCTTTCATATGGTGTACAGTATCTCCTCATTTGTTGGGAACATGACATTATATTGAGGAATGGAGATGGACCTTTCATATGGTGTACAGTATCTCCACCTCATTTGTTGGGACATGACATTATATTGAGGAATTGAAATGGACCTTTCATATGGTGTACAGTATCTCCTCATTTGTTGGGCCATGATGTTATATTAAGTAATACAGATGGACCTTTTTATATGGTGTACAGTATCTCCTCCTCATTTGTTGGGAACATTACATTATATTGAGGAATGGAGATGGACCTTTCATATGATGTACAGTATTCTCCTCCTCATTTGTTGGGAACATGACGTTATATTGAGGAATGGAGATGGACCTTTCATATGGTGTACAGTATCTCCACCTCATTTGTTGGGGACATGACATTATATTGAGGAATTGAAATGGACCCTTCATATGGTTCTTTTTCAGTCAGAAGCTCAGGAAATTTTCTTGTTGACTTTTAGAATCTTCTTGTACTGTTTATCTCTGTTTTCAGGCAATTTTCTGAACTTTGCACATGGTTCTGGGGTGCTTGCAGAGCAGCGCTATTCACTTGAATGGGTCTTTCTGCAATGGCTGTGAAGCATAGCATTGTGGTCTTGGTATTTTAGCAAAAATATAATTTAATATTTTCGGAGGAGGTGGGCCTGTCAAGTAGGTTGTATAAGGCAGCATGATTTCTAGCAGCAGCCCTGGTTGGATAAACTGTTCTATATTTAGGATGTATCTGGTCTATAAACCAGAGGCTCTGCATGGGCAGTTGGATAAATGGTTCTATATTTAGGATGTATCTGGACTAGGGATGAGCTTCATGTTCGACTCGAACATTGGCTGTTCGCAAGTTCGCCGAACAGCGAACAATTTGGGGTGTTCGCGGCAAATTCGAATGCCGCAGAACACCCTTTAAAAGTCTATGGGAGAAATCAAAAGTGCTAATTTTAAAGGCTTATATGCAAGTTATTGTCATAAAAAGTGTTTGGGGACCCGGGTCCTGCCCCAGGGGACATGGATCAATGCAAAAAAAAGTTTTAAAAACGGACGTTTTTTCAGGAGCAGTGATTTTAATAATGCTTAAAGTCAAACAATAAAAGTGTAATATCCCTTTAAATTTCGTAGCTGGGGGGTGTCTATAGTATGCCTGTAAAGGGGCGCATGTTTCCTTTGTTTAGAACAGTCTGACAGCAAAATTACATTTCGAAGGAAAAATTCCATTTAAAACTACCCGCGGCTATTGCATTGCCGACAATACACATAGAAGTTCATTGATAAAAACGGCATGGGAATTCAACACAGGGAAACCCCGAACCAAAATTAAAAAAAAAAAAAAAGACGTGGGAGTCCCCCTAAATTCCATACCAGGCCCTTCAGGTCTGGTATGGATATTAAGGGGAACCCCGGCCAAAATTTTTAAAAAAAATGACGTGGGGTTCCCCCTAAATTCCATACCAGACCCGAATCCCACGCCAAAAAAAAAACAAAAACGGCGTAAGTCCCCCCAAAAATCCATACCAGACCCTTATCCGAGCACGCAACCTGGCAGGCCGCAGGAAAAGAGGGGGGGACGAGAGTGCGGGCCCCCCCTCCTGAACCGTACCAGGCCACATGCCCTCAACATTGGGAGGGTGCTTTGGGGTAGCCCCCCAAAACACCTTGTCCCCATGTTGATGAGGACAAGGGCCTCATCCCCACAACCCTGGTCGGTGGTTGTGGGGGTCTGCGGGCGGGGGGCTTATCGGAATCTGCAAGCCCCCTTTAACAAGGGAACCCCCAGATCCCGGCCCCCCCCTGTGTGAAATGGTAAGGGGGTACTTACCCCTACCATTTCACTAAAAAACTGTCAAAAATGTTAAAAATGACAAGAGACAGTTTTTGACAATTCCTTTATTTAAATGCTTCTTCTTTCTTCTATCTTCCTTCATCTTCTTCTTCTTCTGGTTCTTCCTCTGGCGTTCTCATCCAGCATCTCCTCCGCGGCGTCTTCTATCTTCTTCTCCTTGGGCCGCTCCGCACGCATGGCATGGGGGGAGGCTCCCGCTCTTCTCTTCATCTTCTTCTTCATCCTCTTCTCTTCTTCCTTCTCTTCTTCATTTTCTTCTCCGGGCCGCTCCGCATCCATGCTGGCATGGAGGGAGGCTCCCGCTGTGTGACGGCGTCTCCTCGTCTGACGGTTCTTAAATACCGGGGGGCGGGGCCACCCGGTGACCCCGCCCCCTCTGACGCACGGGACATGACGGGACTTCCCTGTGGCATTCCCCGTGACGTCACAGGGAAGTCCCGTCAAGTCACCGTGCGTCAGAGGGGGCGGGGTTACCGGGTGGCCCCGCCCCCCCATTATTTAAGAACCGTCAGACGAGGAGACTCCGTCACACAGCGGGAGCCTCCCTCCATGCCAGCATGGGTGCGGAGTGGCCCAGAGAAGAAAATGAGGAAGAGAAGAAGGAAGAAGAGAAGAGGATGAAGAAGAAGATGAAGAGAAGAGCGGGAGCCTCCCCCCATGCCATGGGTGCGGAGCGGCCCGAGGAGAAGAAGATAGAAGACGCCGCGGAGGAGATGCTGGACAAGAACGCCGGAGGAAGAACCAGAAGAGCCAGAAGAACCAGAAGAAGATGAAGGAAGATAGAAGAAAGAAGAAGCATTTAAATAAAGGAATTGTCAAAAACTGTCTCTTGTCATTTTTAACAGTTTTTTAGTGAAACGGTAGGGGTAAGTACCCCCTTACCATTTCACACAGGGGGGGGCTGGGATCTGGGGGTCCCCTTGTTAAAGGGGGCTTCCAGATTCCGATAAGCCCCCCGCCCGCAGACCCCCACAACCACCGACCAGGGTTGTGGGGATGAGGCCCTTGTCCTCATCAACATGGGGACAAGGTGTTTTGGGGGGCTACCCCAAAGCACCCTCCCAATGTTGAGGGCATGTGGCCTGGTACGGTTCAGGAGGGGGGGCGCACTCTCATCCCCCCCCCTTTTCCTGCGGCATGCCAGGTTGCGTGCTCAGATAAGGGTCTGGTATGGATTTTTGGGGGGACCCCACGCCGTTTTTTTTTTTTTGGCGCGGGGTTCCCCTTAAAATCCATACCAGACCTGAAGGGCCTGGTATGGAATTTAGGGGGACTCCCACGTCATTTTTTTTTTAAATTTTGGCCGGGGTTCCCCTTAATATCCATACCAGACCTGAAGGGCCTGGTATGGAATTTAGGGGGACTCCCACGTCATTTTTTTTTTTTTTATTTTGGTTCGGGGTTTCCCTGTGTTGAATTCCCATGCCGTTTTTATCAATGAACTTCTATGTGTATTGTCGGCAATGCAATAGCCGCGGGTAGTTTTAAATGGAATTTTTCCTTCGAAATGTCATTTTGCTGTCAGACTGTTCTAAACACGGGAAACATGCGCCCCTTTACAGGCATACTATAGACACCCCCCAGCTACGAAATTTAAAGGGATATTACACTTTTATTGTTTGACTTTAAGCATTATTAAAATCACTGCTCCTGAAAAAACTTCCATTTTTAAAACTTTATTTTGCATTGATCCATATCCCCTGGGGCAGGACCCGGGTCCCCAAACACTTTTTATGACAATAACTTGCATATAAGCCTTTAAAATTAGCACTTTTGATTATTCATGTTCGTGTCCCATAGACTTTAACGGTGTTCGCGTGTTCGAGCGAACTTTTTTCCTGTTCGCATGTTCTGGTGCGAACCGAACAGGGGGGTGTTCGGCTCATCCTTAATCTGGACACATATTATAAAATGACTCCAATATACAGGATGTGATATGTCTGTAGTAGTGGATGTTGGAGATAAAAGACATCACAGTGACTATGGAGGAAGAGGACGGACATGACGGGGGGTTACTGGGTATAAATATAAAATAATATCTTATTACCTCCTCTGTGTGTTCCGGTGATGTCTCCTCTCCACCTCGTTCTCTCACCAACAACTTCCTGTCTTTACCTTATAGAACGTCTTGTCTTTTTCTTACATCACTTCCTGTTCCTACGTTACATCACTTCCTGTCCTTACATCACTTCCTGCCTGAGCAGTCCTCTCAATCTACATGATATCGCCATCTTGTGGTGATTTTAATAACTGCATCTTACATTATGTGTTAATATGTTGTCCTCTGTCCTGTAGCTTATTCTTCGGTTATATTTCATACATTATGACACACACATATTATACTTCAGTTAAAACTGAACCTATAATACAATCTTTTCATCCTCTGCAGGCTCCTGATGTGTTTTATTTTTTTATTTTGGGCACACATTTTTACAATTTTTAAAATCGGCGTTTTCAGCTGGAAGTATTAAAAATATAACAGAAAATAATAATAAATAGAATATATATATATATATATATATATATATATATATTCATATTCTATATATATATATATATATATATATATATATATATATATATATATATATATATATATATATATATATATATATATATATATATATATATATATATATATATATATATATATATATATATATTATATATATATATTTATTTTTTCCCCCAGATTTTTTAAGCAGAAGTTCTCTTGAATACAATGTTGCATTTTTTTTATGTTGCACAACTGTATATTAATTATTATATTTTCAGGAAAACATACACTATAATGAATTTTAGCGCACTCTACACTGTACAATCTCTGATTTTCTTTTTACAAATCTTACACTTCTAGTGCAAATCTTTGCTTTCCTTGTGATTGTTTCCCCCTCCGGTGTAATCCCCCCCTCTGTAAAACCCACTGACCTCAGATACAGTGTGGCTCAATCCCAGGGGGAAGTCCTTTCTGCTGGGCCACTCCTCCCATCTGGGCTGTGGTTAGAAACCACGGGTCCCAATACAGTCAACCTAACAGGAACCCCCTCCAAAAAACAAAAAAAAACAAACACAATTTACTATGCTTCAGTTATGAATGAACACAGTAAGTGATCAGTACCAATCACCCATTGTATTCATTCAGGAAAGAAAGGGGCTGGTAAATGTGACATAGTTACTGGATCCTTCCCCTGCTCTCCATCCTGAAGGATCCTACTGTGTGCTTGCAGCAGTGGCGACCCATAATGCAGTCTGGCTCCCTAATCTACATGCAGGGCGCCGGACACATGGATTCCAATGGGGTGTTTTTTTGTTTTGTTTTTTGAAGCATGTGATTAGAGCCAGAGGCTCTAATAGGCTTCAAAATACGGTGGGCTCGGGGCGCAGTGAGCCCACCCAGTTGCGTGACAATAGTGAATGAATATTCGCTATTGTCGCACTGATTCTTCTCCAGGAAGTGTCCAGCCAATCAGGAAGCGGGTCCTGAGACCCTTTTCCCATTTGGCCGAAAGCAGAAGTGATCCTATTGGCCTAGGAGGGAGGAGATGCATGGCCGCAGTGGTGTTGCTATGGGGGTGCGGGCCGCACCGGGTGACACCTGCCAGAGGGATGACAACGGGGCCGCCGCCAACCATTACACGCTGTACTATATTGCTTCTGCTTGCACTTGCAGAGCTGCAGTGGAGCGGTGCAAGCAAGGCACCAAGCCATGTGGGGGAGGCCGCCTGTAACACTCCCCTGTCTTAAGCTGTCCCTCAGGGATCTCCAATATCTCTGGAGGCATCCGGAGTTGGTGGGCGGAGATGGGGGTGTGGCTGCCTCCTCCACTCCTCCCACAGACTCCGTCACTCTGGCTGATCCCACAGCTGGAGGAGAAAAAGGTTAGAACACAGCAGCCCCCGGATGTCTTCATCTCCGGCATGCTGTAAGTTATTGCACATTGTCTGTCTCTACATAGAGTCCTAACCTGCCCTATACCATCCCAACCTGCCCTATGCCAAACCCAAACTGTCCTATGCCATCCCAAAGTGTCCTATGCCACCCCAGCCTGCCCTATGCCATCCCAACCTGCCCTATGCCATCCCAACCCGCCCTATGCCATCCCAACCTGCCCTATGCCAAACCCAAACTGTCCTATGCCATCCCAACCTGCCCTATGCCACTGCAACCTGCCCAATGCCATTCCAACCTGCCCTATGCCAAACCCAAACTGTCCTATGCCATCCCAACCTGCCCTATGCCACTGCAACCTGCCCAATGCCATTCCAACCTGCCCTATGCCAAACCCAAACTGTCCCATGCCACCCCAGCCTGCCCTATGCCATCCCAACCTGCCCTATGCCAAACCCAAACTGTCCTATGCCCCCTCAGCCTGCCCTATGCCACCCCAACCTGCCCTATGCCAAACCCAAACTGTCCTATGCCCCCCCAGCCTGCCCTATGCCACCCCAGCCTTCCCTATACCCGCCCAACCTGCCCTATACCACCCTATACTATCATTTATAGGGGTCATATGGGGATGCGCCCTATGCGCTGTCTTTAGGGTGCTGGGCAGGAGGGGGGTGACACAATGCTTTGCCGCACCAGGTGACACCAACCTTAGTGACGCCACTGCATGGCCGCCGTGATGCAGAGGAGGAGATGCAGGGGAAGCTGCCGCCCGTCGCCCAGGTGGAAGCGCTGCCTGCCCCATAGATGGGGTAAGTGCGGGGCTGGTAACTGACTGACCGATCCACTGTCGGGGGGGGTTGTGGGTGACCTGACTGACCAGGGTGGGTGACTGTGCATTGTTTGCCCCCCCAAAAATATTTACCACCAGCTGTCACTGGCTTGCAGTTGCCGGTGGAAAGGAGAAAAGGTAGGCCAGCAGCACTGCGGGGGTGGGGGGAACACAAGGGGCAACAGGGGGGAAACCTATGGTGCACAGGGAGAATCCTGGGTGCACTGAGGGGGAAATTACTGGAACCGATCCCCACACAGGAGATGCCAGGATTTGGTTGTAATCTTGGGACAGTCCCGCGGAATCCGGGATGGTTGGGAAGTATGACATCACCACCTTGTGATATATAAATACTGCAGCCTAGGTTAGGTTTCATAATTTTGCTCTCTGTCCCATGGTCCTTTGTTCTATTTGGTCAATATCAGACATGTGCAATTCGTTTCATTACTAATTCGTTTTCAGATTAAATTTGGCATCCGAATGAACGAAAGACTCTTTGACGAATGCAAACGAAAACTAATTTTCAGAAAGAAAGAAAATCCGAAAGAACGAAAATACGAAAATCTGAAAGAATGAAAAACCTATGAGTTTAATGAATTGATTACATTCGGATAAACTTTTTTTTCAGATTTTCTATTATAATTAAAATATTAACTATTATAGTTTTTATTACTATTATTATTATCTACTTGCTTACTGGGTACTTAAACTCGCCTCCTGCCCAGACCAATTTTCAGCTTTCAGTGCTGTCACACTTTGAATGACAATTGCGCAGTCATACAACACTGTACCCAAATTAAATTTGTATCATTTTTTTCCCCACAAATAGAGCTTTCTTTTGGTGGTATTTGATCACCTCTGGGATTTTTATTTTTTCTACAAAAAAGAAAAAAGTCCAAAAATTTTGAAAAAAAAAATACAAAACTGTTTTATATTGTTATAAAATTTTGCAAACAGGTAATTTTTCTCCTTCATTGATGTACGCTAATGAGGCTGCACTGATGGGCACTGATAGGCTGCATTGATAGGCACTGATAAGGCATCACTGGTGGGCACTGATAGCTGGCACTGATAAGTGGCAGTAATGGGCACTGATGGGTGGCAGTGATAGACAGTGATGGGCACTGGTAGGTGACACTGATAGGCAGCACTGCTAGGTGGCACTGATGAGGCATTGATTGGCACCACTGGTGGATATTGATAGGTGACACTCCTGGGCATTGATAGTTGGCACTGATTGGTGGCACTGATACACACTGGTGGGCACTGATATGCACTATGTGGGCACTGGCAGGCGGTACTGGTTGGCACAGATGAGGCGGATGTGCCTCTTTCTCTTCTGGACCGATGTTCCCTTCCACAAAAGCCATTGATCGCTATTAGCGTGAGGAGAAAAAAAAAATGATTGCCGATCTTCTGTTTACATCACATGATCAGCTGTCATTGGCTGACCACGTGGTAAGGGGCTGGGATCGGCCCCTTACTCCGATCTCTGATCACCCGAGTCTCATTGACTCGGTGATCACAGCACGTGCCCTGCAGGGAGGACGTCTATTGATGGCCTCCCAGGCAATGTAGGTCTGTGCAGTAGCCATCATTCAGATATGAACAGGTTATAATAAACTGTTCAATTATAGGTATTGGAATTTCCTTTCAAATTTGGCTACAGTAACTCTTAGTGAATGTAACGAGTACGAATGCATCCTAAACGAAAATAAACAAATTTTTCGGTAGCGCACATGTCTAGTAATATTTATAAATGTGAAACTACTCAATGAAAAAGCTGAACATTGAAATACGTTGTGGGCTGAATTCACAAAGCTTTAATACATGTGTAGAAGAATTGTTCTTTTAGCCATGTACAGGATTATGTCGGAGAGGTAATGTGGATGTGAGTCTGTAAAAGGGGGAAACGTGGTAGGCCTTGGCATCGGGCAGCAGCATATTTGCGTGTAATGGTGGGAATACAGTGTGCGCCCTACACGCTCTTGGCACAGTTACCGGCGCTTAACAGAAAGCTGCCAATCGCCAATTTGCGATGGGGAGCTTTCCAATCACGTGACCACTGTCACATCCAATCACGGCATTCACATGATCATAAACCCTGCACACCTCCTAAACCCCTTAAAGGGCCAGGAGGCGCCGGTTTAAAGGGATTGATATTATCTTCATATAGAGCGGACTTGTGTCTTTATTATCACACGCAGATTATAACGCCGTTAACATACAAAAAAAAAAACTGAAACAAACGACTCTATGACGGCGCTATACAATTTATAATGATGGTGAAACAAATGAACGAAAAACAAACTGAAGATTGATAAAAACACATTTATTGTATAATTATATGAATTTCGGACAACGTATACAATGACCGCCTTTGTAATAAGCCCTTCACTTCCCACCGATTGAATGGTGGAAATCCTGATTGGATGTTAGGGGTCGGGACATTTTAGCAGAGGTCCATTCCGCATTCAGTAGGCAAGATCCATATATACATTTTCTGCAGAATATAAATACCAGGCAGACCTCCTTCCAGTGGTTGTTCCTCCATTTCGTTGCCGAAGTATGACCGCCATCGCTAATTCCGTGCCGTCTATTCAAACAACCAGGGCTTTTTTTCAGCGGGAACATGGGGGAACGCAGTTCCGGCACCTCTAGCACTGAATGTGTAAAACCAAGGAGTGCTGGGGAATGCTGAAGGGTCTATTGATGCTGGCTGCTGGGGGATCTATTGTCGCTGGTGGGGTTCTATTTTTGTGTGGGGGTCTACTGTTGCTAGGTAGGCCTATTGTTGCTGGTGGGAGGTCTTATGTTGTTGTTGGGGGGGTCAATTGTTGCTGGGAGGGATCTACCGTTGAGGGAGAGACCTGGGAGACCTGTTGTTGCTACAGGTAGTCTATTGTTGCTGGGGGAAGCCTATTGTTGTGTGAGGGATCTATTGCTGCTTTGGTGGGGTCTATTGTTACTCACTGTTTTACTGTCTGTCTGTCTTTTTACCATTAACTAATTCCGTACAAATTACTTAGAAGCACAAAATGATATTTGGTTCTGTATTCTCTAAAAGGGGCGATGCTGGGAGGTGGGTAGGGGGGGTGGAGCCTAGAGACAATGCTCAGGGGTGGATAGGGGGCGGAGACAAGAAGTGACTCAGAAGGGGGGAGTTATTGCATCTATTCTCTGAGAAAAAAAGTCCTGCTTACAATTATTCATATGTTGTCACAGTTACTTGTTGGTTGCCCCGTGTATTGTCATTATGTTGCCCACATATTGGGCAATTTGTATGGTGCAGTCTTTACAAATGTGGGATCAGTACTGTTTTCTATGAGAACTTTATTGCTATAATTACATACTTGCTGACAGTCCTGGATTTTTTGGGATAGTCCTGATTTTTAGTCGCCTGTCCCTTGAAGGCTGAATCCCAGATTTTGTCCTGAGAATGAAGCCCAAGACCGTCCCTACCTCTGCCCGGTCACATTTTGTACAACTGAATTTGGCAGACCACGTTCCAGTGTATGTTCCTGCATTGTTTTGCCTATGTATGGCCGCCATTGCTAATTCCGTGCCTGTCTATTTTATACAATTATTCATATGCTGTCACAGTTATTTGTTGGTTGCCCCGTGTATTGTCATTATGTTGCCCACATATTGGCCAATTCTTATGGTGCAGTCTTTGTAAATGTGGGAGCAGATCAGTACTGTTTTCTATGCAAACTTTATTACTATAATTACATACTTGTCAACAGTCCCGGATTTGTTGGGATAGCCCTGATTTTTAGGCGCCTGTTCCTTGAAGGCTTCATCCCGGATTCTGTCCCGAGATCACAGCATGAAGCCCAAGACCGTCACTACCTCTGCCCAGCATTGCCCGGTCACATTGCGTACAATTGAATTTGGTGATTTACACATGAATTCAATTCATATTCAAAAATTGCAACATTCATGTGTAAATCACCCGCTCATTCATATGCCGATCCCCTCCCCCCAGTTCCCACCGACCATCTCCTCTACTGAATACCCCTAAAAACACAAATCTGATCACTTAGCTCCCAATTTGCTGTGATGTGATTGAACTTCTTGGGCCATTCCCCTGAACATCTGAGGCTCATTGGGTTATAATTGTTCCCTTGGAGGCTATTATCTTTGAGTTCCTGGATTTTCAAACCGGCGACTACGAGGGACTTCCACTCTGCATGCTGTATTTTTATACTACAGCAAAATGGAAAAACAAGAGTGGGAATAAGGCAAAATGGTGGTGGTAAAGGGGGACGGGAGGAACCTATAGGAGGAACATATCACCATTTGGAGTCTTTAAGAAACAGAAGAATCCAACAGAAGAACTGATAAGCTCAACCTAAGGATGAAACATGACTTTTGCCAGGATGTCCCCCATTATATAATCATATATATCCTCCAGGTGTTCTATTGTCTGAACAGTCCCACCCGATGAAAGCCACTGTACATTTGACGAAACGCGTCAGCAGGCGTCTTCTTTCCGATTAGACTTATGTGATCTGTACAACATCTATCACAGTCTGAAAGTTGTTCGGATGCTCTGAACTGTGTTTTGTCATGTGTGCAAGAAGAGATTGTTTCACAGTGAAACATTTCCCGCACTCTGTACATAAATAGGGACGCTCACCTGAGTGAGTTCTCTGGTGAGAAGCCAGGGCTTCTTTGGTAGTGAAACATTTCCCACACTGCGAACATGAATAAGGACGCTCACCTGAGTGAATTTTCTGGTGAGCAACAAGGCCTCCTTTCATGGTGAAACATTTCCCACATGTTGAACACGAAAAAGGGCGCTCGCCTGAGTGAAATTTCTGGTGAGTAGCAAGGGATCCTTTGGAAGAGAAACATTTCCCACACTCTGAGCATGTAAAGGGACGCTCATCTGAGTGAATTTTCTGGTGTCTAATAAGGTCTGCTTTTAAGGTGAAACACTTCCCGCATGTAGAACACGAATAAGGGCGCTCGCCTGAGTGAAATTTCTGGTGAGTAAAAAGGTTTCCTTTGGTAGTGAATGATTTCCCGCACTCCAAACATGAATAGGGACGCTCGCCTCTGTGAATTCTCTGGTGTCTAACAAGGACTGCTTTTAAGGCAAAACATTTCCCGCACTCTGGACATGAATAAGGACGCTCACTTGACAGCTCAGCGCGCTCACCAGTGTGACGTCTTTCGTGTTTACGAAGGTTTCCTTGTTCAGAAAAACATTTCCCGCACTCTGAACAGGAAAAGGGACGCTCACCCGTGTGAACTCTCTGGTGTTTAAGAAAGTTTCTTTTGTCGGAAAAACATTTGCCGCACTCTAAGCAGGAAAATGGACACTCGCCCGTATGACTTCTCTGGTGTGTAAGAAGAGATCCTTTATGTGAAAAACTTTTCCCGCACTCTGAACATGTATAGGGAAGCTCACCAGTGTGAAGTCTTTGGTGTTTCAGAAGGGTTCCTTTTTCAGAAAAACATTTTCCGCACTCTGAACATAAAAAGGGACGCTCACCCGTATGAACTCTCTGGTGATTAAGAAGGTTTCCTTGTTCAGCAAAACATTTTTCGCACTCTAAACAGGAATAAGGACGCTCCCCTGTATGAGTTCTCAGGTGTTTATGAAGATGTACTTTCCTAATAAAACATTTCCCACATTCAGAACATGAATAAGGACGCTCACCAGTGTGACTTCTTTGGTGTTTCAGAAGGTCCGTTTTGTCAGAATAACATTTTCCGCACTTTGAACACGAATAAGGACGCTCATTCTTGTGAGTTTTCTGGTGTAGAAGAAGTCCTTTTTTCTTAGTGAATGTTTTCCCACAAAACAAACATGACAATGAGCTCCCTCCTGTGTGAGCTCCCTCATGGCTTGAAGAGGATTTTAGGGGATTGGATGAATCTGTTGATCTGTCAGCACTGTGAGAACTTAGATGGACATCTGAAGTCATAGTATGAGATTTATCAGAAGATTCCTCAGAATTAGAAGGATCTATTGATCTTAGATGGACATCTGAAGTCATAGTATGGGATTTATCAGAAGATTCCTCAGGATTAGAAGGACCCATTGACCTTAGATGGACATCTGAAGTCATAGTATGGAATTTATCAGAAGATTCCTCAGGGTTAGAAGGATCTATTGATCTTAGATGGACATCTGAAGTCATAGTATGGAATCTATCAGAAGATTCGTCAGGGTTAGAAGGACCCATTGATCTTAGATGGACATCTGAAGTCATAGTATGGGTTTTATCAGAAGATTCCTCAGGATTAGAAGGACCCATTGACCTTAGATGGACATCTGAAGTCATAGTATGGAATTTATCAGAAGATTCCTCAGGGTTAGAAGGATCTATTGATCTTAGATGGACATCTGAAGTCATAGTATGGAATTTATCAGAAGATTCGTCAGGGTTAGAAGGACCCATTGATCTTAGATGGACATCTGAAGTCATAGTATGGGATTTATCAGAAGATTCCTCAGGATTAGAAGGACCCATTGATCTTAGATGGACATCTGAAGTCATAGTATGGGATTTATCAGAAGATTCCTCAGGATTAGAAGGACCCATTGACCTTAGATGGACATCTGAAGTCATAGTATGGAATTTATCAGAAGATTCCTCAGGATTAGAAGGACCCATTGATCTTAGATGGACATCTGAAGTCATAGTATGGAATTTATCAGAAGATTCCTCAGGATTAGAAGGATCCATTCAACTTGCCACAAGAATATTGTGCACTGTCACTGTCTTCTGCAGTACAATCAGGAGATATGTCAAGATGTCTCTCCGATGTATTCAGATTCCAAAAGTACTATCCCATCTGCTGAAAAACAATTTTAATATATGTTATGTTTGTTTTTATACTCCTGTATAAAGTCATGAAGAAGTCATGTCCATCATTCAACACTTTCCCAGAGCTCTGGCATTAAATTGGGTACAACCAAAACAGAACACAATGAATATAAACCAGATTAGATGATACACACAAATTATACTAGCTAACAGTAGTTGTGCACTGAAGAACAAAATGTTATTTACAGTATTGGGGGAAAAGGGGGGGGGGGTCTCAAGTTTGACTTCCGACATCACCAAAAAGATTCATATAATATTTAGCATATAACTTGTTCCACCATAAAACTGTCAGTGGAACATACTACACTGGATGGTCAGAGAGAAAACATGCTACAGGAGTGAAAATAAGGAAAACAATTTACCAAACAAAAGCACAATGTTATATTGAGGAATGGAGATGGACCTTTCATATGGTGTACAGTATCTCCTCCACATTTGTGGGGAACATGACATTATATTGAGGAATTAAGATGGACCTTCTATATCAGGGATATGCAATTAGCGGACCTCCAGCTGTTGCAGAACTACAAGTCCCATGGGGCATAGCAAGACTCTGACAGCCACAAGCATGACACCCAGAGGCAGAGCATGATGGGACTTGTAGTTTTGCAAGAGCTGGAGGCCCACCAATTGCATATCCCTGTTCTATATGGTTCTTTCATCAGTCAGAAGCTCAGTGCTTTTCTTGTTGACTTTTAGAATCTCCTTGCACTGTTTATCTTTGTTTCCAGGCAGTGAGGTGGAGGCACTGTAACGGGTGGTGTCTTGTAAAGACAGATGGTGGATGTCTATGAACATTGACATAAATCCATTTTCATTACTACTTAATAATTCTGTGTAGTGAGCGGTGATGACAATTATCTCACTTAACCACCATGTGTCAGGCCAAAGCAAAGCTTCCTCCCTCCCTGGTTTGGGTTGACGTTATAGTGAAGAAGACCTTGTGGCCACAGCAACTGTGCTTTGCACATGGTTCTGGGGTGCTTGCAGAACAGTGTTATCCACTTGAATGGGTCTTGTTTGATGTGGAGTATAATTCCTGCCATGGCTGTGAAGTATAGTGTAGTGGCCGTAGTATTTAGCAAAAATATATATTGTCAGGTAGGCTGTACGGAGCACCATGATTTTTTAGCAGCAGCCCTGGTTGGATAAAGGGCTCTATATTTAGGATGCATCTGGTCTATAAACCAGAGGCTCTGGATGGACAGTTGGATAAATGGTTCTATATTTAGGATGTATCCGGTCTATAAACCAGAGGCTCTGGATAAACAGTTGGATAAATGGCTCTATAGTTAGGATGCATCTGGTCTATAAACCAGAGGCTCTGGATGGACAGTTGGATAAAAGGCTCTATATTTAGGATGTATCCAGTCTATAAACCAGAGGCTCTGGATGGACAGTTGGATAAATGGTTCTATATTTAGGATGTATCTGGTCTATAAACCAGAGGCTCTGGGTGGACAGTTGGATAAATGGTTCAATATTTAGGATGTATCTGGACACATATTATAAAATAACTCCAATATACAGGATGTGATATGTCTGTAGTAGTGGATGTTGGAGATAAAAGACATCACAGTGACTATGGAGGAAGAGGACGGACATGACGGGGGGTTACTGGGTGTAAATATGAAATAATATCTTATTACCTCCTCTGTGTGATCCGGTGATGTTTACTCTCCACCTCGTTCTCTCCCTAACAACTTCCTGTCTTTAAATGATATAAGGTCTTGTCTTTGGTTTACATCATTTCCTGTTTCTACATTACATCACTTCCTCTCCTTACATCACTTCCTATCTGAGCAGTCCTCTCGATCGAAGTGATATCGCCATCTTGTGGTGACTTTAATAACTGCATCCTGTGTTATGTTATAATATTTTGCCCTCTGCTCTGTAAGTCATTCTTCGGTTATATTTCATACATTAAGACACAAGGACATTATACTTCAGTTCAAACTGAAACTATAATGCAATATTTTATCTCTGTGGTTTCATTCTCTGCAGGCTCCTGCTGTGTTGTATCTTTTTTTTAATTTTGCGCACACATTTTTAAAAATCGTCATTTTCAGCTGGAAATATTAAAAATATAATAGAAAATAATAATTATAGAAAATATTAATTCCCCCAAATTATTTTATGTTTTCTTTAACCACCTTAAGACCAGACGCCACAGCTGTACTGCGGCAGGTCGGCTCTCCTAGGCGAATCGCCACCATTGTACGTCGGCTCGCGCAGGCGCAGTTGCGGGTGGTGCACTCTCGCGCTCGCTGCACAAGCTCGCCCGCGGGTCAGGCGGACTCGATGTCCGCTGGCGACCTGCGATCGCCTAGCACAGAGGCAGAATTGGGATCTTCCTTTGTAAACAAGGCGATTCCCCGTTCTGAAAGAAGACATGTCAGAGATCTAAAGGTCTTCAACTGGAGCATATCTCTTAGTGTCGAAAGGCATCGGGATAGCATTTACTGCACCCTACATTGCTTTTTTATACCTTTTTATACTTTGTGATCACTTTAATTTGCCATTTGTGATACATGACATATTTCAATAAACCTATTGGTTTGACCTGCACTATCTGGAGCCCTCCCTCTTTTTCCACATGTTTTTTTTTCGTTGGAGTTTATGAGGAGCTGTTCGGGGCTACATCTATCTTGATTTCACAGCACCTGTGAAGCTTTGGGACGGAGAGTCGGGGACCCTGCCCCTGATCCACTTGACCATCTCCCACGCACAGCGCCTGATCCGGACCCTTTAGGATCTTGAGCCTTTTTGACCCACTGTCAGCTGGTTAGAGTATCAATTTAATCAGTGGCGGCTGGTGATGTTTTAGGATGGGGGGGCACCAGGCCCCGCCCTTCCTTTTTGACCCCTCCCACTTGGTGAAAATGGGTGTTGTTTTAGCGAAATAGTGGGTGTGGCTCTAAGGTGGTGTGGTGAGTGTCTGAGATGAACGAGGGATGGAGGGAGAGGGAGGGAGGGATGGAGGGACAACAGGCCCAGATCCTACACAACAATAGAAATATGTGTATTCTAGAAAGTTTAACAATCAGCAGATAAAGATACTCCAAACACCTGGTGTTAGCACTTCAATCATCCCGGCACCATGGTTGTTATGGTGTCAGGATGATTGAAGTGCATTATTTATATTATTACATTGTAATATAAAATTAAATCATTCAACTCACCATAATGCAGAATCAGTGGGAGCCCTGAGCATGTCTCTAGCCACGTCGCCTGCCACCAGATGCCATCAGGTGTCCCCAGTGGTGTCCCTCCTTACATCAGGTGCCCCCAGCGGAGTCCCTCCTTACATGCAGCCTGTGTCACATAAAATTCAGCCCGTGTCACCACCAAATTGCAGCAGCATATGTCACCACCAAATTGCAGCAGCATGTGTCACCACCAAATTGCAGCAGTATGTGTCACCAAATTGCAGCAGCATGTGTCACCACCAAATTGCAGCAGTATGTGTCACCAAATTGCAGCAGCATGTGTCACCACCAAATTGCAGCAGCATGTGTCACCAAATTGCACCAGCATGTGTCACCACCAAATTGCAGCAGCATGTGTCACCAAAATTGCAGCAGCATGTGTCACCAAATTGCAGCATGTGTCACCAAATTGCAGCATGTGTCACCAAATTGCAGCAGCGTGTGTCACCAAATTGCAGCAGCATGTGTCACCAAATTGCAGCAGCATGTGTCACCAAATTGCAGCAGCGTGTGTCACCAAATTGCAGCATGTGTCACCAAATTGCAGCAGCATGTGTCACCAAATTGCAGCAGTGTGTGTCACCAAATTGCAGCAGCATGTGTCACCAAATTGCAGCATGTGTCACCAAATTGCAGCAGCATGTGTCACCAAATTGCAGCATGTGTCACCAAATTGCAGCAGCGTGTGTCACCAAATTGCAGCAGCATGTGTCACCAAATTGCAGCAGCGTGTGTCACCAAATTGCAGCATGTGTCACCAAATTGCAGCAGCATGTGTCACCAAACTGCAGCGTGTGTCACCAAATTGCAGCAGCATGTGTCACCAAATTGCAGCATGTGTCACCAAATTGCAGCAGCGTGTGTCACCAAATTGCAGCGTGTGTCACCAAATTGCAGCAGAGTGTGTCACCAAATTGCAGCATGTGTCACCAAATAGCAGCAGCATGTGTCACCAAATTGAAAAATAAGGGGTGATCAGCCCCCCTAGGTCTAAAAGGGCAGTGCCACATCCAATGTACAGATACATATAAAGAAGGGTTCCCCTGAGTGGACTTTACCGGCACTTATAAAAGGTTATAGATAGTAAGAGGGTATAGCAGAGTATTAAGAGTAAAAAAGGTTTTTTTTATTTGAAAACGACATATGTTAAAACATTGTGTAAATAAGGTTCAACGTAACATATTACATAATAGACAGGTTCATTGTTGTCACCACACGGTGGATTTTTGCAGAAGCTCTTTCTACACCCGACGCGTTTCAGGATATACAGTATTTTAGTCCTTCTTCAGGGGTGTAAAGAAAAAGAGAAATTCATATGATATGTTTCGTTAATTTACTTTAAAAAAAAACAAAACTTGAAGATAGGATAGCATTGGACATTAGTGCTGGTAGAGTTGCTGTCTCTTTAACATCATGGTTATCATTAGATGGTGTCGCTTGACAGTAATCCCATTTAAGGGGTATATTGTCTCACCTACCAAAGTCTTCCATGGATGCGTAGAGGCCAGAGCGGTATACTGAGGCAAAAAAAAGGAATCCCTTTTTAAAGCAAGTTTGAAATAAGCCAGTCACGCATCCCAGCATCCAGCATGTGCAACGCTCCAAATCATGCTCTAGGCATGCACCAATGGCGCGTTGCCAACTGAACATGCTCCAAAGACACCTCAGTGCTCCAACCCGCACCTGCGCAGAAGACTTGATGGAAAAAGGCCGGAAAATGCCCAGGAGGCGCACAGGAAGTAACCTCAACCTGATGGAGAAGGCGGGAAAATGCCCAGGAGGCGCACAGGAAGTGACCTCAAACTTCCCTATATATTCACTGCCAAATTGCTGGATTATCTTCAGTCCCCCCTTGTTCCTGTGCTATTGTGTGATCTGTCTGAACTTGTTGTGACCTGGAAACCTATTTGACTACTCTTGATTAGGGATTCGGTTCGCAGCAGAACATGCGAACGGACCGAAAGTTTGCGCGAACATTCGAACACTGTTAAAGTCTATGGGACACGAACGTGAAAAATCACAATGGCTAATTTTAAAGGCTTATATGCAAGTTATTGGCTTCAAAAGTGTTTGGGGGACCCGGGTCCTGCCCCAGGGGACATGTATCAATGCAAAAAAAAAGTTTTTAAAACTGACGTTTTTTCAGGAGCGGTGATTTTAATGATGTTTAAAGTGAAACAAAAAAAGTGAAATATTCCTTTAAATATTGTACCTGGGGGGTGTCTATAGTATGCCTGTAAAGTGGCGCGTGTCTCCCATGTTTAGAAAAGTCCTGCACAAAATGACATTTCTAAAGGAATAAAAGTCACTTAAAACTGCTTGCGGCTGTAATATAATGTCGGGTCCCAGCAATATCGATGAAAATTATTGAGAAAAACGGCATGGGTACCCCCCCCAGCCCATTACCAGGCCCCATATACTCTGAACACCAGTATACAGGTGGTCCCAAGAAAGACAGGGACTGTAGGTTTGTTCTTAAATTGAATCTGTTTGTAATTTGGAACAGGTAGATTTTGTAAGTGTAGCTCCAGCCAAAAAATCAATTTTTATGCTTTTTGGATAACATAGGGAAGGGTTATCACCCCTGTAACATTTGTTTTGCTGTCTGTGCCCCTGTTCAGAAGATTTCACCTCACTTTCTGTCCCAATGAAAATTGGATTTTGAAAATTTTGGGTTATTAGGGAAACTAGGATTGGTGATAAACCATCAGTGGAGACACCTTTTTCCCTTATTAACTCTTACAGGAGAAAAATTTCCCTTCCTAGGGGTAGATTTCCTCTCACTTCCTGTTGTCTCCCTCTGTTTGTAAGTCAGATATTTAAAAGTAGGGGACCGTCTGTATATACCATACGGCCTGCCCTATATACTCTGCAGAAAATTGGGCCTTAGGTGTTGGTGGTACCAGAACAATTTAAGCCCTCACAGTTACTCTTGGTGGGCACTCGAACGGGCCCTGCTGTGAAATATTATATCAAGAATTGTAATTACATGCCCCTGTTGAACAGGGGCAGAAAAATTGGGCTTTTGGTGGTGGCGGTGGTGCCACAACACTGTAAGCCCTCACAATTACTCTTGGTGGGCGCAAGAACGTGCCCTGATGTGAAATATTGGATCACAAATTGTAATTACACACCCCTGTTAAACAGGGGCAGAAAAATTGGGTCTTAGGCAGTGGTGGTGCTGCCACAGAACTGTAACCCCTCACAGATTCTGTTGTTGAGCGCAGGAATGAGCCCTGCTGTGAAATATTAGAGAAAACATTGTAATTACACACCCCTGTTAAACAGGGGCAGAAAAATTGGGTGTTAGGCACTGGTGGTGGTGCCACAACACTGCAACCCCTCACAGATACTCTAGTTGAGCGCAAGAATGAGCTCTGCTGCAAAATATTACAGCAAAAATTATAATTATACGCCCCTGTTAAACAGGGGCAGAAAAATTGGGGCTTTGGTGGTGTTGTGGTGGTAGTTCCACAACACTGTAAGACTTCACATTTATTCTTGGTGGGCGCAGGAACGGGCCCTGCTGTGAAATATTATATCAAGAACTGTAATTACATGCCCCTGTTGAACAGGGGCAGAAAAATTGGGCCTTTGGTGGTGGTGGTGGTGGCACAACACTGTAACCCCTCACAGATTCTGTTGTTGAATGCAGGAACGAGCCCTGTTGTGAAATATTAGAGAAAATATTGTAATTACATGCCCCTGTTAAACAGGGGCAGAAAAATTGTGTCTTAGGCAGTGGTGGTGGTGCCACAACACTGTAACCCCTCACAAATTCTGTTGTTGAGCACAGGAACAAGCCCTGCTGTGAAATATTAGAGCAAATATTGTAATTACATGCCCCTGTTAAACAGGGGCAGAAAAATTGGGCCTTAGGCAGTGGTGACGGTGGTGGTGCCACAACACTGTAAAGCCTCACAGATACTCTTGTTGAGCGCAGGAACGGGCCCTGCTGTGAAATATTAGAGAAAATTTTGTAATTACATGCCCCTGTTAAACAGGGGCAGAAAAATTGGGCCTTAGGCACTGGTGGTGGTGCCACAACACTGCAACCCCTCACAGATACTCTAGTTGAGCGCAGGAACAAGCCCTGCTGTGAAATCTTACAGCAAAAATTGTAATTACACGCCCCTATTAAACAGGGTCAAAAAAATTGGGTCTTAGGCAGTGGTGATGGTGCCACAACACTGTAACCCCTCACAGATTCTGTTGTTAAGCGCACCACCACTTTGGTGGTGGTGGTGCCACAACACTGTAAGCCCTCACATTTACTCTTGGTGGGTGCAGGAACAGGCCCTGCTGTGAAATATTATATCAAGAACTGTAATTACATGCCCCTGTTGAACAGGGGCAGAAAAATTGGGCCTTTGGTGGTGGTGGTGGCACAACACTGTAACCCCTCACAGATTCTGTTGTTGAGTGCAGGAATGAGCCCTGCTGTGAAATATTAGAGAAAATATTGTAATTACATGCCCCTGTTAAACAGGGGCAGAAAAATTGGGCCTTAGGCGGTGGTGGTGCCCTGAAACAAAAATGTTCTTAGAAGCTTTCAACATGAACAGTGAGGAGGAATAGGATAGTCACTCAGCATAACAGGATAGTCACTCAGCATAGGCAGTCTTCAAGGGATCTCACAATCATAGAAAAAATAATCGGTTACATCAGCATCAGGTGCTTGTTAGCTGGTGATCCAAGAGTGATTCATTTTTATGAAGGTGAGCCGATCAACTGAGTCTGTGGACAGGCGCACTCATTGATCGGTTACAAAGCCTCCAGTAGCACTGAATGTGTGTTCAGAAAGAACGCTGGATGCTTGACAGGCCAGTTGCTCAATTGCATATTGTGCAATTATCCATCCTCAAGACCCAGTAACCCAGTGGATTTTCAGTGGCGATGGGTGCTAGAACCGATCAGACCTTGGGGCTGCAGACTAAAGAATTGTCTGAACGCATCGGTCAGACAGCCACCTTCTCCACTGCTCCTTCTGTGACTGACTGAAGCCTCAGCAACACGTTGTCCAGGAGGACCAGGAAATTGTAACCTCCCAGGCTCTGGAAACGCATTGCACAAACCTTTCTGCAAGGCCTCCCAAAGATGTTTAGTCCTCTGCTCCCTCTGCGAAGGCTGGATAAGTTCTGCAACCTTACCCTTGTAATGTGGATCAAGAAGGGTTGCCAGCCAGTAATGATCCCTCTCCTTGATATCACGTATCCGAGGGTCCTATCGCAGGCTTTGCAAGATCAGGGAGGCATGCAGGGAAGGTTTGCTGAGGCATTCGATCCAGAGACCTCTGAGTCACTAAAGATGACATGATCCACAGCCACCTCCTCCTAGCCACGTACAAGTCCATGGGTTTCTGGGGACTGAAAACGATTCCTTGAAGACTGCTGCTGATGTTGAGTGCTAGGCTTCACCTCCATGCTGACACAATCCTCATCCTCATCCTCCTCCTCCTCTTCCTGTGTGATCGGCGGGCCCGCAGGAATACTGTCTGGATAAAGGGGGCCTTGAGAGGTAAGGAAGTCCTCCTCTTCCTCCCTCTGTTCTGCCTCAAGTGCCCTGTCCATTATTCCATGAAGCGTGTGTTCCAACAGGAAGACAAGAGGGACAGTATCACTGATGCATGCACTGTCACTGCTTACCATCCTCGTGGCCTCCTCAAATGGTGACAGGACAGTGCATGCATCCTTGATCAGTAGCCACTGGCATGGCGAAAAAAAGCCAAGCTCCCCTGATCCTGTCCTGGTGCCATACTCACACAGGTACTCATTGATAGCCCTCTGCTGCATGTGCAGCCGCTGCAGCATTGCCAATGTTGAGTTCCACCTGGTGGGCATGTCACAAATGAGGCAGTTCTTGGGCAGGTTGCATTCCTTTTGAAGGTCAGCCAGCCGAACACTGGCATTATATGACCAGCAGAAATGCCCACAGACTTTCCTGGCCTGCCTCAGGAGATCCTGTAAGCCCGGGTACCTGCGCAAGAGCCACTGCACCACCAAATTAAGGATGTGAGCCAAACAGGGAACATGGGTCAAGTGTCCCTGTCGGAGGGCGTAGAGGAGGTTGGTGCCATTGTCGCAAACCACCATTCCTGGCTGAAGCTGGCATGGCATCAACCACCTCTGAGTCTGCCCCTGCAGAGCTGACAGAATCTCTGCATCAGTGTGGCTCCTGTCCCCTAAGCAGACCAACTCAAGCACCGCATGGCATCTAAGTGCTTGCGTAGCCCCTTAAACGCCTACGGAGCACCTCTGGTTCCGAGGAGAAATCTGCACAGGAAAAGGCCATAGAGGAAGAAGAAGAGGAGGGGGTGGAGGAGAGAGGTGTGGCAGAATCACCCCTACTAGCATTTTGGAGGTGTGGTGGCGGAACAAGCTCCAACAATACTGCACCCTGTCCTGCATCCTTCCCAGATGCCAGCAGAGTTTCCGGGGCGCCGGGAAAGCAAGATAACATCCCTGTCCATGCCTGCAGGACCATGAGTCAGTGCCCTGTCCAACGAGGCCATGACATTGCCTTCCACATGCCGGCAGAGAGCTGGAATGGCCTTCCGTGAAAAGAAATGGCATTTGGGAACCTGCCACTGAGATACCACAAATTCACGAAAGGGGGCAGAGTCTACCAGCTGAAAAAGGCAGCAGTTGGAGTGCTAGCAATTTAGCCAAGCCTGCTACTATCGTATGTTGGTGTAGCGATAGCAGATTGCCCGCAAGTACTTGGCACACCTAATTTTACACCTTCATTCCTCTCAGTGCAGGTCTCTGAGAGGACTGAAGGTATAGCGGGGTTGGAGATCCCAGCTGATGAGGAGCAAGAAGAGGCCCGCCTTGTTTTTTGCTGTGGGTCTTTTAAGTACTGTTGCCAACGGACTGCATGGGAGGTCCACATATGTCTGGTCAAGCATGTGGTGCCCAAGCGGATGCTGTTTTGGCCATGCTTGATACGCTTCAGACATATGTTGCAAACAGCAACGGTGCGATCTGCTGCACATGTATCAAAAAAGGCCCACACCAAAGAACTTTTTAAAATATGCAGGGAGTTAGCAGCGCCCTGCACAAGCGGAGTTCTACGGTGTGATGCAGTTGGGTGGCTGCCCTTAAGCTGGCCCCTGGAGTGTATCTTGCCTTGTTGGAGATGTGCCTCCTCCTCCTCTCTTCTATCAGGCACCCACGTAGAGTCAGTGACCTCATCACCCCCTCCTTCCTTGTCACTGAAGCAAACCTGGCAGTATGCTGCATCTGGGGGAACATGACTGCCAATTTCTTGTCCTTCTTGGGCACCCCCTCTCTCTGGGCTCACGTTACTGCCTTCCTCAACCTGGGTACCATCATCAGAGCCTTCAAAACACTGCGCATCCTCCTTCAGCATGTACCTGACACTGTGGTCGAACAGTTCAGGGGACTCCTCCGTGCATGATGGTGGGGCTAGGGAAGGAGTGACTGATGACATTGAGCCGATGGAATAGGCCGCTTTGGCAGCTGCATTGGCATGCAAATTACTCTGAGCCTGGGTGACAGAGGATGAGGACGGCTTAGTTATCCACTCTACCAACTCTTCTGCATGTTGTGGATCAACAGGGCCAGCTGCCAAAAAAAAGGACACGCGTGCCCCACGGCACGTGCTGAGGATACACCGTGTCCATGACCAGCACTGTTGGCTGTAGACACAGAGCCTGCATGCCCTCTTTTAGTGGCCTGTGAGCGTCTGCCTCTCCTTGGTGGCCTTCCAGACATGCTGTAAAATTTTATTAGCAAAACACCGCCTGAAGTTTACTAGAAAAAGTGCACCAGGAATGGCCTGCAGTCAGATATAGGCTTGGCTAGACTAGAATGCAGTGGATATATATGTAGGAGACTGTATATATATTTAATGCACTGCAGATCACTTAATCACCTGCCTGCCTGAAAGTATATTTGAAAACGTACACCAGGAATGGCCTGCAGCCAGCTATAGGCTTGGCTAGACTGGACAGTGGATATATATGTAGGAGACTGTATATATATTTAATGCACTGCAGATCACTGAATCACCTTCCTGCCTGAAAGTGTAGTTGAAAACGTACACCAGGAATGGCCTGCAATCAGATATAGGCTTGGCTAGACTGGAATGCAGTGGATATATATGTAGGAGACTGTATATATATTTAATGCACTGCAGATCACTGAATCACCTGCCTGCCTGAAAGTATATTTGAAAACGTACACCAGGAATGGCCTGCAGTCAGATATAGGCTTGGCTAGACTGGAATGCAGTGGATATATATATATATGTAGGAGACTGTATATATATTTTATGCACTGCAGCTCACTGAATCACCTGCCTGCCAGATAGAAACAGTACACCAAAAACGGACTGCAATCAGATCTAGCTATACTGGATATATATATATATATATATATATATACACACACACACACAAGACTATCTGTATATATACCGTATTTATCGGCGTATAACACGCACCCCAAGTTTAGGAGGGAATTTTAAGGAAAAAAAACTTTTAGGAGGGAAGTTTAAGGAAAAAAAACTTACATTAAAATGCTCATCAATGCATGTATGTATGCATTTAAATGCCCATCAATGCAGGTATGTGTATCTCGGCTCCGACGAGAGCCGAGATACACATACCCGAGTGTTCTCGGCTTTTTTCGACACCGCTCACAGTCATGCCCAGTCCCGCCCTATGATGGACATAACACAGGTCCAGGGGCTGGACTGGGCGTGATGGCGGTGTCGAAAAAAGCCGAGAACACTCGGGTATGTGTATCTCGGCTCCGACGAATCCCTGCAGTCTCGGCGCCATATTTGAATCTACCCATGGCTGTGTATGTCGGCGGCGACCGCGGCAATTGCCGCGATCGCTCCGATAACACAAAATCGGCGGGGATCGGCCTATAACACGCACCCACGATTTTCCCCTGATTTTCAGGGGAAAAAAGTGCGTGTTATATGCCGATAAATATTAAATACACTGCAGCTAACTGAGTCACCTGCCTGCCTGATGTATATTAGAAACATATAATGAAGCTTTGCCCCATCTAGCTGATTGAGCTGCCTATGCGTCCCATCCCGGCATATATTTAAAGAACAAGATTCCTCAAAAAATGGGAATTTGAATGCAAGACAGTAGTAGTAAAAAAATATACAATTTATTAACAATCAATCAATAGTAACATGAAATACATATCACTGATGATAAAAAACATGTATAGGGGAAAACCCTATCATGTATTGTTAATGTACTTCTTTTGCAAAAATAAAACAGCTTTCCATGAATTCTACACACGCTTACCTCACTCTCTTCATGGCTGTTTAAAAACACATATACATTACTTCTGCCTTACTTCCTGGAAAGACTTTAGGTCATGACACAGGAAGGAGTTGACCAGATGAAGGAGTTGACCAGATGATCTCATTAGCACACACCCTGCATCATCTACCCCCAGCTGGTCAACTCCTTCCTGTGTCATGACCTATATTCTGAACAGGAAGTAAGGCAGAAGTAATGAAGAAGTGTTTAGAACAGCCAGGAAGCGTGTGAGGTAAGCCTGTGTAGAATAAATGGAAAGCTGTTTTATTTTTGCAAAAAAAGTACATTAATGGTATATTGGTATAGAGGGGAGCTGTAATTTAGAAAAAAAAAGAAGGAGAACCTAGCCTTTAAAGCGGAATTACATAGCATCTGAGCACCACAAACCAAAATTTGTGCCATTTAATGCATTTGTAATATTTAAAGCAAACTTCTCCATCCATCCATGTCTCCACACTTTATTGTACTGACATATCACTTAAACCCCCCCCCCCCCAGCATTTCTGGCCATGGCCATCTTAAGTAAGGGCAAATTATTCATTTAGCTTACTTTCTGGATTCCATCTGCCCTTAGCTCAGGTATGTAGGCAGGATTTTGTGCATAGCTGAGAAAACCCTTTCTGAAGACTCCTGGGATGTATGACATCATTTGCCTAGGCATGGAACCAGGAAGTAACTAAAGAAATGCAAAAAAACTTTTAAAACATGTAAATATGATATACATTTCTATTTGTTTACTAAGGTTCGCAGCAGAAGGATTCAAAATAGTCAATGTTGATTAAGAGATTGAAGTTCCAATATAATACAAGTTCTGTTCGGTGCAACTGGACTCTGAGGCCGGGTTCACACATATGCGGCTCGAGGGTTCATGCCTGGGGCCCGGGGCGTTCCTTGTTTACCGGTTCAGGTGCAAACCAGGTCCAAATTTTTTTGCCTGAATTCGCACCTGAATCAGACACAAAGATGCAAAGGATGCTTTTTGAATGCGGACCGCAGCCGCCCCCCGAAGCTATGTGAACCGGCTCCATTGAGAGGCGGTCACACGCACCTGTCATGCGAATTGGATGTGGGGTAAACCCGCATTTAATTCACATATGTGTGAGCCCAGCCTGAGTGTTTGCTGCCGCCGCAAGTACGCTATGCCTCCCCACATGCAGGGTATGCCAGGAATGTCTTGAAATCTCGGGACGGTCCCACAGAATCCGGAACAGTTGGGATGTAGGACATGACCACCTTGTGATATATAAATACTGCAGCCTATATTATGTTTCATCATTTTGTGTGGTCCATTCTTCTATCAGGTTACATCGATGATTACACACACAGATTATACCTCACATCAAATCCAGACAATAACAAAATAAAATGAAAAACAATAAGTTGATAGAGTTTTAATATTTATAAATGTGAAACTAAAGAATGAAAAAAAAAATGAACATTGAATTACAACATATGAGGCTCAATTCACAAAGCTTTAACACATGTAGAAGAATTATTATTTTAGCCATGCACAGGATATTTTGGAGATGTGATATGGATGTGAGGCTGGAATTACGGGGGAAATGTTTTCAATGACCGCCTTTGTAATAGACATGTGCACTGCCAAAAAATTTGTTTGTTTTCATTTCATTCGTTTTTTTTTTTTGTTTTTTTTTTCGTTATTCAGGTCGTTCATTACATTTGAAATGCATTATTTTGAATAAATTTGTAAATTCAAAAATCCGTAAAGAAAGAAAATTCAAAAATTCAAAAAGAAAGAACATCTGAAAACAAGAACGAAAATCCGAAAATAAATAAAATTCAAAAAACCGAATAACTAACTAATAATAACTATTAAATTATAGGTATTGAATTCTCCTTTCAGATTTGGCTGTTGGTGAACGTAACGAATACAAATTTATCCGAAGTTATGAATTATCCGAAATAACGAATGCCGCATCTAAATGAATGGAATGTAACGAATTAAGAATAATAAATAATAATAAAAAGGTTTTGTTAATATTATTATTCTTATTATTATATTGTTACATTCCATTTGTTTAGATGCAGCATTTGTTATTTCGGATAATTCGTAACTTTGGAAAGTGAACGTAACGAATACAAATTTATCCGAAGTTATGAATTATCCGAAATAACGAATGCCGCATCTAAACAAATGGAACGTAACAAATTAATAATGAATAAAAAACATTTTTATTATTAATTTGTTACATTTCATTCATTTAGAAACAGCATTCGTTATTTCGGATAATTTGTAACTTCGGATAACTTCGTATTCGTTGCATTCACTAACAGCCGAATTTGAAAGGTAATTCCAATACCTATAATTTATTAGTTAGTAATAGTTATTAGTTATTATTTCAGATTTTAAAATTTTCAGGTTTTAACATTTTTGGCTTTTAAAATTTTTGGCTTTTTATTCTTATTTTCGGATTTCCGAATCTTGGAATTTACAAAAAATTTTTTCAGATTTCCAAATTTTTTTTGGATTTCTGTATTTTGGAAAAATGTGTTAAACGGGTTTGCATCCATTTGAATATTTCCGAATTTGTCGAAAAACCAAATTCGGAACGAAACGAATTGCACATGTCTACTTTGTAATAAGCCCTTCACTTAGCACCTATGGAAGGGTGGAAATCCTGATTGGATGTTAGGGGTCGGGACATTTGAGCAGAGGTCCTTTCTGCATTCAGTAGGCAAGGTCCATTTTCTGCAGAATACAAATACCAGGCAGACCGCGTTCCAGTCATTGTTCCTGCATTTCATTGCCGATGTATTGCCGCCATTGCTAATACCATGCCCGTTCGTTGTCCATGTATTGTCAGTGTGTTGCCCACATACAGGGCAATTTATACGGTGCCATCTTTGCAAATGTGGGACCAGATCCGACCTGTTTTCTATGAGAACTTTATTACTATAATTACATACTTGCCAACAGTCCCGGATTTGTTGGGATAGTCCTGATTTTTAGTTGCCTGTCCCTTGAAGGCTGAATCCTGGGTTTTCTCCTGAGATCACAGCATGAAGCCCAAGACTGTCACTACTTTTACTAATATACTTACCACTTATAAGTATATAAACTACACCCCCAGAAACATGACTGTCTTCAGTTAGCTTGCGGTGATGCGATTGTACCACTTAGGCCATTCCCCGAAAATCTGAGGCTTATGGGGTTAAAATTGTCCTATATCATAGAGTTCCAGGGTCTGCATGCATAGAACTACCGCTCCGCACGCTGCATTTTTATTTTAAAGCATGCAGAATGGAAAAACAAGAGTGGGATTATGGTAAAGTTATGGTGGTAAAGGGGGCAGGGAGGAACCTTTAGTAGGATCATCCCACCGTTTGGAGTCTCCAAGAAACAGAAGAAGCCAACAGAAGACTCAGCCTGATAAGCTCCGCCTATAAATGAAACAAGACTTTTCCCAGGATGTCCCCCATTATATAATCATTTTTTATCCTCCAGGTGTTTTATGGACTGAACGGTTCCACCAGATAAAAGCCATCGTACATTTGACGAAACGCGTCAGCCATTTCTTCTCTACGGTTAGACTTATGTGATCTGTACAACATTTATCACAGTCTGAAAGTTGTTTGGATCCTCTGAGCTGTGTCTTGTCATGTGTGTAAGAAGTGTGCGCTTCTCAGTGAAACATCTCCCGCACTCTGTACATAAATAGGGACGGTCACCTGCGTGAATCTTCTGGTGAGAAACAAGGTTTGCTTTGGTAGTGAAACATTTCCCGCACTCTGAACATGAAAAAGGACGCTCACCAGTGTGACGTCTTTCGTGGTTACGAAGGTTTCCTTTTTCAGAAAAACATTTTCCACACTCTGAACAGGAAAATGGACGCTCCCCCGTGTGAACTCTCTGGTGTTTAAGAAGTTTTTTTTTGTCGGAAAAACATTTGCCGCACTCTAAGCAGGAAAAAGGATACTCATCCGTATGACTTCTCTGGTGCGTAAGAAGAGATCCTTTATGTGAATAACTTTTCCCGCACTCTGAACATGTATAGGGACGCTCACCAGTGTGAATTCTTTGGTGTTTCAGAAGGGTTGATTTTTCAGAAAAACATTTTCCGCACTCTGAACAGGAAAAGGGACGCTCACCCGTATGAACTCTCTGGTGATTAAGAAGGTTTCCTTGTGCAGCAAAACATTTTCCGCACTCTGAACAGGAATAAGGACGCTCCCCTGTATGAGTTCTCAGGTGACTAAGAAGATTTACTTTCCTAATAAAACATTTTCCACATTCAGAACATGGATAAGGACGCTCACCAGTGTGACTTTTTTGGTGTTTCTGAAGGTACTCTTTCTCAGAATAACATTTCCCGCACTCTGGACATGAATAAGGACGCTCACCAGTGTGACATCTTTCGTGTCTACGAAGCTTTCCTTGTTCAGAAAAACATTTTCCACACTCTGAGCAGGAAAAGGGGCGCCCACCCTTGTGAACTCTCTGGTGTTTAAGAAGGTTTTTTTTGTCGGAAAAAGATTTGCCGCACTCTAAGCAGGAAAATGGACACTCGCCCGTATGACTTCTCTGGTGCGTAAGAAGAGATCCTTTATGTGAAAAACTTTTCCCACACTCTGAACATGAATAGGGACGCTCACCTGTATGATCTCTCTGGTGCGTAAGAAGAGATCCTTTGTGTGAATAACTTTTCCCGCACTCTGAACATGAATAGGGACGTTCACCAGTGTGAAGTCTTCGGTGTTTCAGAAGGGTTGCTTTTTCAGAAAAACATTTTCCGCACTCTGAACATAAAAAGGGACGCTCACCCGTATGAACTCTCTGGTGATTAAGAAGGTTTCCTTTTGCAGAAAAACATTTTCCGCACTCTGAACAGGAATAAGGACGCTCCCCTGTATGAGTTCTCAGGTGACTAAGAAGATTTACTTTCCTAATAAAACATTTTCCACATTCGGAACATGAATAGGGACGCTCACCAGTGTGACTTCTTTGGTGTTTCACAAGGTACGCTTTCTCAGAATAACTTTTCCCGCACTCTGAACATGAATAAGGACGCTCATTCTTGTGAGTTTTCTGGTGTTGAAGAAGTCCTTTTTTCTTAGTGAATGTTTTCCCGCACACTAAACATGACAATGAGCTCCCTCCTGTGTGAGCTCCCTCATGGCTAGAAGAGGATTTCTGGGCATTGGATGGATCGGTTGATCTGTCAGCACTGTGAGAACTTAGATGGACATCTGAAGTCATAGTATGGGATTTATCAGAAGATTCCTGAGGATTAGAAGGACCCATTGATCTTAGATGGACATCTGAAGTCATAGTATGGGATTTATTAGAAGATTCCTCAGGATTAGAAGTATCCATTGATCTTAGATGGACATTTGAAGTCATAGTATGGGATTTATCAGAAGATTCCTCAGGATTAGAAGGATCCATTGATCTTAGATGGACATTTGAAGTCATAGTATGGGATTTATCAGAAGATTCCTCAGGATTAGAAGGATCCATTGATCTTAGATGGACATCTGAAGTCATAGTATGGGATTTATCAGAAGATTCCTCAGGATTAGAAGGATCCATTGATCTTAGATGGACATCTGAAGTCATAGTATGGGATTTATCAGAAGATTCCTCAGGATTAGAAGGATCCATTCAACTTGCCACAAGAATATTGTGCAATGTAATTATCTTCTGCAGTACAATCAGGAGATATGTCAAGATGTCTCTCCAATGTATTCAGATTCCAAAAGTACTATCCCATCTGCTGAAAAACAATTTTAATATATGTTATGTTTGTTTTTATACTCCTTATTCAGAAGTCATGTCCGTCATTCAACACTTTCCCAGAGCTCTGGCATTAAATTGGGTACAATCACAGAACACAATGAATATAAACCAGATTAGATCATACACCCAAACTATACTAGGTCACAGTAGTTGTGCACTGAAGAACAAAATGTTATTTACAGTATTGGGGGAAAAGGGGGGGTCTCAGCTTGACTTCCGACATCACCATAAAAATTCATATAATATTTAGCATATAACATGTTCCACCATAAAACTGTCAGTGGAACATACTACACTGGATGGTCAGAGAGAAAACATGCTACAGTGAAAATTAAATGTAAAATAAGGAAAACAATTTACCAAATAAAAGCACAATGTTATATTGAGGAATGGAGATGGACCTTTCATATGGTGTACAGTATCTCCTCCTCATTTGTTGGGAACATGACGTTATATTGAGGAATGGAGATGGACCTTTCATATGGTGTACAGTATCTCCTCCTCATTTGTTGGGAACATGACATTATATTGAGGAATGGAGATGGACCTTTCATTTGGTGTACAGTATCTCCTCCTCATTTGTTGGGAACATGATAATATATTGAGGAATGGAGATGGACATTTCATATGGTGTACAGTATCTCCTCCTCATTTGTTGGGAACATGATAATATATTGAGGAATGGAAATTGACCTTTCATATGGTGTACAGTATCTCCTTATTTGATGGGAACATGATGTTATATTGATGAATGGAGATGGACCTTTCATATGGTGTACAGTATCTCCTCCTCATTAGTTGGGAACATGACGTTATATTGAGGAATGGAGATGGACCTTTCATATGGTGTACAGTATCTCCACCTCATTTGTTGGGAACATGACATTATATTGAGGAATGGAGATGGACCTTCTATATGGTTCTTTCTCCACTGTTTATCTTTGTTTCCAGGCAGTGAGGTGGAGGCACTGTAATGGGTGGTGTCTTGTAAAGACAGATGGTGGATGTCTATGAAAATTGACATAAATCCATTTTCATCACTACTTTATAATTCTGTGTAGTGAGAGGTGATGACAATTATCTCACTAATCCACCATGAGTCAGGCCAAAGCAAAGCCTCCTCCCCCCTGGTTTGGGTTGACGTTATAGCGAAGAAGACCTTGTGGCCACAGCAACTGTGCTTTGCACATGGTTCTGGGGTGCTTGCAGAACAGTGTTATCCACTTGAATGGGTCTTGTTTGATGTGGAGTATAATTCCTGCCATGGCTGTGAAGTATAGTGTAGTGGCCGTAGTATTTAGCAAAAATATATATTGTCAGGTAGGCTGTACGGGCACCATGATTTCTAGCAGCAGCCTCATGATTTCTAGCAGCAGCCTTGGTTGGATAAATGGCTCTATATTTAGGATGGATCTGGTCTATAAACCAGAGGCTCTGGATGGACAGTTGGATAAATGGTTCTATATTTAGGATGTATCTGGTCTATAAACCAGAGGCTCTGGATGGACAGTTGGATAAATGGTTCTATATTTAGGATGTATCTGGTCTATAAACCAGAGGCTCTGGATGGACAGTTGGATAAATGGTTCTATATTTAGGATGTATCTGGACACATATTATAAAATAACTCCAATATACAGGATGTGATAAGTCTGTAGTAGTGGATGTTGGAGATAAAAGACATCACAGTGACTATGGAGGAAGAGGACGGACATGACGGGGGGGTTACTGGGTGTAAATATGAAATAAGATTTTATTACCTCCTCTGTGTGATCCGGTGATGTCTCCTCTCCACCTCGTTCTTCTCTCTTCCTAACAACGTCCTGTCTTTAAATTATATAACGTCTTATCTTTGTCTTACATCACTTCCTCTCCTTACATCACTTCCTATCTGAGCAGTCCTCCCGATCGAAGTGATATCGCCATCTTGTGGCGATTTTAATAACTGCATCCTGTGTTATGTTATAATATTTTGCCCTCTGCTCTGTAGCTCATTCTTCGGTTATATTTCATACATTAAGACACACGGACATTATACTTCAGTTCAAAATGAATATATAATACAGTATTTTATCTCCGTGGGTTCATTCTCTGGAGGCTCCTGCTGTGTTGTATCTTTTTTTAAATTTTGTGCACACATTTTTAAAAATCGGCATTTTCAGCTGGAAATATTAAAAATATAATAGAAAATAATAATTAGAGAAAATATTAATTCCCCCAAATTATTATATGTTTTCTTTAACCACCTTAAGACCAGACGCGGCAGTTGTACTGCAGCAAGTCGGCTCTCCTAGGTGAACCGCTGCCATTGTACGTCGGCTCGCGCAGGTGCAGTTGCGTGCGGTGCTCTCTCGCGCCCGCTGCACGAGCGTAACCGCGGGTCAGGCGAACTCAATGTCCGCTGCCGACTCGCGATCGCCTAGTACAGAGGCAGAATTGAGATCTGCCTTTGTAAACAAGGCGATTCCCCGTTCTGACAGATGACATCACAGAGATCTTCTGTTCCCAGTGATCGGGAGCAGCGATCTCTGTCATGTCCCTGGCAGCCCATCCCCCCTACAGTTAGAACACACCTTACCCCTTGATCGCCCCCTAGTGTTAAGCCCTTCCCTGTCAGTGTCATTTTTACATTGATCAGTGCATTTTTAGAGCACTGATCAATGTAATAATGTCACTGGTCCCCAAAAAGTGTCATTTGGGGTCAGATTTGTCCGCCGCAATGTCGCAGTCTGCTAAAAATCGCAGATCGCTGCCATTACCAGTAAAAACAATAAAGAATAAATAAAAGTCCCTAAATCTATCCCATAGTTTGTAGACGCGATAACTTTTGCGCAAACAAATCAATATACGCCTATTGCGATTTTTTTTATCAAAAATATGTAGAAGAAAATATATCGGCCTAAACTGATGAAAAAATTTGATTTTTTACATTTTTTTGGGGCGGGGATATTTATCATAGAAAGAAATATTGTTTTTCTTCAAAATTGTCGCTCTTTTTTTTGTTTTTAATGCAAAAAATGAAAACCGTAGAGGTGATCAAATACCACCAAAAGAAAGCTCTATTTGTGGGAAAAAAAAGGACATCAATAAAACTCACAGACCTCAGATACAATGTGGCTGAATCCTAGGGGGACGTCCTTCCTGCTGGGCTCCTCCTCCCATTGTGTCATTGGACACATCAGAGCCAAGGCGGAGCCTAGAGAAAGCTTCCTCTACTCAGGCTGTGTCTCATTGGTGGGGCAACTTTCCAACTGTCATAGAGTGGATGAACTTGGTGTCAGGACTAGGGATTAGCCGAACACCCCCCGGTTCGGTTCGCACCAGAACCTGCAAATGGACCGAAAGTTTGCGCGAACTTTAGAACCCCATTAAAGTCTATGGGATTTAAACGTTTGAAATCAAAAGTGCTCATTTTAAAGGCTAATATGCAAGTTATTGTCCTAAAAAGTGTTTGGGGACCCGGGTCCTGCCCCAGGGGACATGTATCAATGCAAAAAAAAGTTTTAAAAGTTGCCGTTTTTTCAGGTGCAGTGATTTTAATGATGCTTAAAGTGAAAAAAAAGTGAAATATTTCTTTAAATATCATACCTGGGGGGTGTCTATAGTATGCCTGTAAAGTGGCGCGTGTTTCCCGTGTTTAGAACAGTCCCTGCACAAAATGACATTTTTAAAGGAATAAAAGTCATCTAAAACTGCTTACGGCTTTAATGTAATGTCGGGTCCCGGCAATATGGATGAAAATCAGTGAGACAAACGGCATGGGTACCCTCCAGTCCATTACCAGGCCCTTTGGGTCTTGTATGGATATTAAGGGGAACCCGCACCCAGATTAAAAAAAGGAAACGCGTGGGGCTCCCAGGCCCTATTTACTCTGAACAGCAGTATACAGACAGTGCAAACAAGACAGGGACTGTAGGTTTGTTGTTAAGTAGAATCTGTTTGTAATTTTGAACTGGTACATTTTTAACGTGTTTAGCTCCAGCCAAAAAAATCTATTTTTAAGCTTTTTTGAAAACATAGGGAAGGGTTATCACCCCTGTGACATTTGTTTTGCTGTCTGTGCTCCTCTTCAGAAGATTTCATCTCACTTTCTGTCCCAATGACAAATGTTTTTTGAAAATTTGGGGTTTTTAGTAAAACAAGGAGGTGATAAAGCATCAGTGGAGAGGAGGCACGTTTTTCCCATATTAACTCTTACAGGAGAGAATTTCCCTTCCTAGGGGTAGATTTCATCTCACTTCCTGTTGTCTCCTTTCGTTTGCAAGTAGGAGTCGTTTGTAAGTTGGATGTTTGAAAGTAGGGGCCTGCCCATATACTCTGCAGAAATTGGGGCCTTAGGTGTTGGTGTTGCCACAACACTGTAAGCCCTCACAGTTACTCTTGGTGGGCACTGGAACGGGCCCTGCTGTGAAATATTAGATCAAGAATTGTAATTACATGTCATTGTTGAACAGTGGTAGAAAAATTGGGCCTTTGGTGGTGGTGCCACAACACTGCAACCCCTCACAGTTGCTATAGTTGGAGCGCAGGAATGAGCCCTGCTGCAAAGTATTGCATGCAAGAAAAATTGTAATTATACGCCCCTGTTAAACAGGGGCTGAAAATTTGGGCCTTGGGCACTGGTGCTGGTGCCACAACACTGCAACCCCTCACAAATACTCTAGTTGGAGCGCAGGAATGAGCCCTGCTGCAAAGTATTGCATCAAAAATTGTAATTATATGCCCCTGTTAAACAGGGGCAGAAAAATTGGGCCTTGGCCACTGGTGGCGGTGCCCAGAACCAAAAATGTTCTTTCAAGCTATCAGCATGAAAATTGAGGAGTAGGGATGAGCTTCGAGTTCGAGTCGAACTCATGTTCGACTCAAACATCGGCCGTTCACCAGTTCGACGAACAGCGAACAATTTGGGGTGTTTGTGGCAAATTTGAAAGCCGCGGAACACCCTTTAAAAGTCTATGGGAGAAATCAAAAGTGCTAATTTTAAAGGCTTATATGCATGGTATTGTCATAAAAAGTGTTTGGGGACCTGGGTCCTGCCCCAGGGGACATGTATCAATGCAAAAAGAAGTTTTAAAAATGGCCATTTTTGCAGGAGCAGTGATTTTAATAATGCTTAAAGTGAAACAATAAAAGTATAATATTCCTTTAAATTTCGTACCTGGGGGTTGTCTATAGTATGCCTGTAAAGGGGCGCATGTTTCCCGTGTTTACAACAGTCTGACAGCAAAATGACCTTTCAAAGGAAAAAAAGTCATTTAAAACTACTCGCGGCTATTAATGAATTGTTGGTCTGACAATACACATAAAAGTTCATTGATAAAAACGGCATGGGATTCCCCCACAGGGGAACCCTGAACCAATTTTTTTTTAAAAATGGTGTGGGGGTCCCCCTAAATTCCATACTAGGCCCTTCAGGTTTGGTATGGATTTTAAGGGGAACCCCACACCAAAATTTTTTTTAAAAAATGGCGTGGGGTCCCCCCAAAAATCCATACCAGACCCTTATCTGAGCATGCAACCTGGCAGGCCGCAGGAAAAGAGGGGGGGACGAGAGAGCGGCCCCCTCCTGAACCGTACCAGGCCACATGCCCTCAACATTGGGAGGGTGCTTTGAGGTAGCCCCCCCAAAGCACCTTGTCCTCATGTTGATGAGGACAAGGGCCTCATCCCCACAACCCTTGGCCGACCCCCAGATCCTGCTCCCCCCGTGTGAAATGGTAATGGGGTATAAAAGTACCCCTACCATTTCACAAAAAAAGTGTCAAAAATTTTAAAAATGACAAGAGACAGTTTTTGACAATTCCTTTATTTAAAGCCTTCTTTCCATCTTCTTCGGGTCTTCTTCCTTCTTTCTTTCTTCAGTTTCCTCCTCCATCTTCTTCCTTCGATCCCCTGCTTCTTGCTCTGGTGTTCTCGTCCGGCATCTTCCTCCGCTGCGTCTTCTTCCCCGCTTCGTTCTTGGGCCGCTCCGCATCCATGGGAGGCTCCCGCTGTGTGACGCTTCTCTTCTTCTGACATTTCTTAAATAGCGGAGTGCAGGGCCACCCGGTGACCCTGCCCCCCTCTGACGCACGGGGACTTGACGGGGTCTTACCTATGGCTTTCCCCGTGATGTCAGAGGGGGCGGGGTCACCTAGTTACGTAGCCTCCGCTATTTAAGAAGTGTCTGAAGAAGAGAAGCGTCACATAGCAGGAGCCTCCCATAGATGTGGAGCGACCCTAGAACGAAGCGGGGAAGAAGATGCCGCAGAGGAAGATGCCGGACGAGAATACCGGAGCAAGAAGCAGAGGATCGGAGGAAGAACCAGAGGAAGAAGAAGATGGAGGAAGAAACCGAAGGAAGAAGGAAGGAGAAGACCCGAAAAAGATGGAAAGAAGAAGACATTTAATAAAGGAATTGTCAAAAACTGTCTATTGTAATTTTTAACATTTTTGACACTTTTTTTGTGAAATGGTAGGGGTACTTTTGTACCCCATTACCATTTCACACAGGGGGGGCAGGATCTGGGGGTCCCCTTGTTAAAGGGGGCTTCCAGATCCTGATAAGCCCCCCGCCCACAGACCGCCACAACCACCGGCCAAGGGTTGTGGGGATGAGGCCCTTGTCCTCATCAACATGGGGACAAGGTGCTTTGGGGGGCTACCTCAAAGCACCCTCCCAATGTTGAGGGCATGTGGCCTGGTATGGTTCAGGAGGGGGGGCGCTCTCTCGTCCCCCCCCTCTTTTCCTGCGGCCTGCCAGGTTGCGTGCTCGGATAAGGGTCTAGTATGGATTTTTGGGGGGACCCCCACGCCATTTTTTTTTTAAATTTTGGTTTGGGGTTCCCCTATGGGGGAATCCCATGCCATTTTTATCAATGAACTTTTATGTGTTTTGTCGGACTGGCAATTCATTAATAGCCGCGAGTAGTTTTAAATGTCTTTTTTTCCTTTGAAATATAATTTTGCTGTCAGACTGTTCTAAAAACGGGAAACATGCGCCCCTTTACAGGCATACTATAGACACCCCCCAGGTATGAAATTTAAAGGAATATTACACTTTTATTGTTTCACTTTAAGCATTATTAAAATCACTGCTCCCGAAAAAACTGCCTTTTTTAAAACTTTTTTTTGCTTGATACATGTCCCCTGGGGCAGGACCCGGGTCCCCAAACCCTTTTTAGGACACTACCATGCAAATTAGCCTTTAAAATGAGCACTTTTGATTTCGAACGTTCGAGTCCCATAGACTTCAATGGGGTTCTAAAGTTTGCACAAATTTTCGGTCCGTTCGCAGGCTCTGATGTGAACCGAACCGGGGGGTGTTCGGCTCATCCCTATTGAGGAGGAAGGGGATTGTCACTCAGCATAACAGGATAGTCACTCAGCATCAGCATAGGCAGTCTTGAAGGGATCTCACATTAAAAATAAAATCAATCGGTTACTTCAGCATCAGGTGCTTGGTAGCTGGTGATCCAACACTGATTCATATGAAGGTCAGCCGTTCCACTGATTTGGTGGACAGGGGCACCCTGTGATCGGTTACAAAGCCTCCAGCAGCACTGATTGTGCGTTTCGAAAGAAAGCTGGATGCAGGACAGGCCAGTAGCTCAATTGCATACTGTGCAAGCTCTGGCCAGTGATCCATCCTCAAGACCAAGTAACCCAGAGGATTTTCGGTGGGAAAGGTGTCCAAGTCTGATCTTCCCCCTAGGTAATCATGCACCATGTGAATCAGACGCTGGCGATGGTTGCTGGAACCGATCAGACCTTGGGCTGCGGAATAAAAAATTGTCTGAACGCATCGGTCAGACGGCCACCTTCTCCACCGCTCCTTCTTTGACTGACCGAAGCCTCAGCAACACGTTGTCCAGGAGGACCAGGAAATTGTAACCTCCCAGGCTCTGGAAACGCGTTGCACAAACCTTTCTGCAAGGCCTCCCGAAAATGTTTCATCCTCTGCTCCCTCTGCGACGGCAAGATAAGGTCCGCAACCTTACCGTTGTAACGTGGATCAAGGAGGGTTGGCAGCCAGTAATGATCCCTCCCCTTGATACCACAAATACGAGGATCCTTCCGCAGGCTTTGCAGGATCAGGGAGGCCATGCAGCGTAGGTTTGCTGAGGCATTCAGTCCAGAGTCCTCTGGGTCACTAAGGACGACATGATCCACAGCCACCTCCTTCCAGCCATGTACAATTCCATGGGTTTCTTCGGACTGTAAATGATCCCTTGAAGACTGCTGTTGATGCTGAGTGCCAGGCTCCACCTCCATGCTGACACAATCCTCCTCCTCCTCATCCTCTTCCTGTGTGATCAGCGGGCACGCAGGAACACTGTCTGGATAAAGGGGGCCTTGAGAGGAAAGGAAGTCCTCCTCTTCCTCCCTCTGTTCTGCCTCAAGTGCCCGGTCCATTATTCCACACAGCGTGTGCTCCAACAGGTGGACAAGAGGGACAGTGTCACTGATGCATCCACTGTCACTGCTCACCATTTTCGTGGCCTCCTCAAATGGTGACAGGACAGTGCATGCATCCCTGATCATAGCCCACTGGTGTGGGGAAAAAAAACAAGCTCCCCTGACCCTGTCCTGGTGCCATAGTCGTATAGCTACTCATTGATGGCCCTCTGCTGCGTGTGCAGCCGCTGCAGCATGGCCAACGTTGAGTTCCACCTGGTGGGCATGTCACAGATTAGGCAGTTCTTGGGCAGGTTAAATTCCTTTTGGAGGTCAGCCAGCCAAGCACTGGCATTATATGACCTGTGCACAGACTTTTCCTGGCCTGCCTCAGGACATCCTGTAAGCTGACAGAGTCTCTGCCCCAGTGTGGCTCCTGTCCCCCAAGCACACCAGCTCAAGCCCCGCATTGCTTCTTTTTTCCTGCGTACCCCTTGAATGCCTACGGAGCACCGCTGGTTCCGAGGACAAATCAGCACAGGAAGAGGCCATGGAGGAAGAAGAAGAGGAGGGAGTGGAGGAGAGAGGTGTGGCAGAATCACCACTAGTTGAATTTTGGAGGCGTGGTGGCGGAACAACCTCCAACACTACTGCACCCTGTCCTGCATCCTTCCCAGCTGCCAAAAGAGTCACCCAATGCGTGGTGAAAGATAGGTAATGTCCCTGTCCATGCCTGCTGGACCATGAGTCAGCGATAATATACACCTTACCACTGACCGCCCTGCCCAGCGAGGCCAAGACATTGCCTTCCACATGCCGGTAGAGAGCTGGAATCGCCTTCCATGAGAAAAAGTGGCATTTGGGAACCTGCCACTGAGAAACTGCACATTCCACAAACTCACGGAAGGGGGCAGAGTCTACCAACTGAAAAGGCAGCAGTTGAAGTGCTAGCAATTTAGCCAAGCTAGCATTCAACCGCTGGGCATGTGGATGGCTGGGAGCGAACTTCTTTCGGCGGTGCAGCAGCTGGGGCAGGGAAATTTGCCTAGTACAATTTGACGTCGGTGTACCAATAGCAGATTGCCTGCAAGTACTTGGCTGTGACACACCTAATTCTACACCTTCATTCCTCTCAGTGCAGGTTTCAGAGAGGACTGAAGGTATAGTGGGGTTGGAGATCCCAGCTGATGAGGAGCAAGGAGAGGACACAGTACACTAACTATAAATACTGCAGCTGCCTGCCTGTGGTACTAATAGAATCAGAAGAACACCAGCAGTTTTCTTCAGGTAGCTTTAGGTGCACACTGTGCAGAGGACACAGTACACTAACTGTAAATACTGGAGCTGCCTGCCTGTGGTACTAAAAGGATCAGAACACCACCAATTTTCTTCAGGTAGCTTTAGGCTTAAATAGGCTGAGCCTATTTAAGGCCCTGGCTCCCAGGCATGGTGAGCATTTTGCGTTTATGTCGAGTAGGGACAGGTCACCCATCAGATAGGGATTGCAATTAGCAGCAGGGAGAGGAAAGAGTCTCACCATTCTTCCTGGACACCTCATTTGGGTACAGACCTCAAAAAAGATGCTGTCGGCACACCCGTGTCCTACTCTGCCGCACATCGCTGTTGCATTTGTGGAGTTTTTACGGTCGGGTACCTTCCCGCTTGTTGTAAATTGCTGAATTTTACCAATTAAAGGCAAAGTTCACCCTTTTTTAAATTTTTTTCCTAAATTCCAGCTTCCCTATGTACCAATACAGCATTAACCACTTCAGCCCCGGAAGGATTTGCCCCTTTAATGACAGGTCATTTTTTTTGATACGGCACTGAGTCACTTTAACTGACAATTCCCCGTTCTGCCTCTGTACACAGCGTTCGTGGGTCGCCGGTGGGCATTGAATCCGTGGACCCGCAGGGCACACTCCCACAGAGTGCGCGCGGCCATTATCCTCCTTGTACGGACCGACTGTAAGAGTCCAGGGCTTACTACGTATGCACCAATGACGCGTTGCCGCAAGAGGAAATCCGTGCCAACTGAGCATGAGCCAAAGACGCCTCAGGGCGCCAACCCACACCTGCACAGAAGACTTGATGGAAAAAGACAGGAAAATGCCCAGGAGGCACACAGGAAGTGACCTCAAGCGGATGGAAAAAGGCAGGAAAATGCCCAGGAAGCACACAGGAAGTGACCTCAACTTGATGGAAAAAGGCGGGAAAATGCCCATGAGGCGCACAGAAAGTGACCTCAACCGGATGGAAAAAGGTGGGAAAATGCCCAGGAAGCACACAGGAAGTGACCTCAAACTTCCCTATATAAGCCCAGCCCAGACACTGCCAAATTGCAGGATTATCTTCAGTCCCCCCTTGTTCCTGCGCTTGTGTTTGATCTGTCTGAACTTGTTGTGACCTGTAAACCTATTTGACTACTCTTGAATAGACATGTGCACAGCCAAAAAAAGTGTTCATTTTCGTTTTCGTTTCATTCGTTTATTATTTTTTTCGTTTTTCGGGTCATTCGTTATGATCGCCGTTCGTAAATTCGTAAATGCGTTCATTCGTACGTTCGTACATTCGTAAATTCGAACATTCGTTCATTCGTACATTTTACATTTGTACATTCGTAAATTCGTAAAATCATACATTTGTAAGTTCGTAAAATCGTACATTTGTAAATTACAAAATTCGGAAATTTGTAAAGTTTGAAAATCCAAAAATCTGAAATAGTAACTAACTATTAAATTATAGGTATTGTAATTTCCTTTCAAATTTGACTGTCAGTGAACGTAACAAATACGAATTTATCCGAAGTTACGAATTATCCAAAACAAATGCTGCACCTAAACAAATGGAACGGAACAAATTAATAATAAATAATAATAATAAAATGTTGTTATTATTATTGTTATTCATTATTATTAATTCATTACGTTCCATTCCGTTTTTTCGGATCATTCATAACTTTGGATAAATTTGTATGTGTTACGTTCACTAACAGCCAAATTTGAAAGGAAATTACAATACCTATAATTTAAAAGTTACTAGTAATTACTAGTAGTTAAGTTATTATTAGTTAACTATTATTTCAGATTTCCGAATTTTCGAATTTACAAATTTACGAATTCACTAATTTATTAATGTACGAATGTACATTCGTAAATTGCGAATGTACGAATGCCCGAATTTACAAATGTCCAACTTTATCGAATTTACGTATATTCGGAAAAAATTCGTTAAACGGGTTTTCGTTAATTCGGATATTCCCGAATTAACGAATTTGTCGAAATTCGTTAAAAAACGAATTCGGAACGAAACGAATTGCACATGCCTACTCTTGAATGCTGCTTGCCATTGACCTCTGATTTGTACCTTGACCATTCTACTTCTTTGCCCCTTTTGTACTCAGCTGCCAGATTGGAACCAACCCCAGCTTGGATTTCGACCATCCTTCTTTGGATTAACCCTTTTATACTTTGTTGTCAAACTGGACTTGACCTCGGCTCGGATCTCGGACTAAGGCTTGCAGGGTGCTCTGCACCCCTGGCACCCCTGCCACTCAGTGCCCAAGTCTCTGTCTCCATCTCCAGAGGCTTCAAGGACCCGAGGTGCAAGGGAGGCCTCCCCACTTCTTCGGTCTCACATCAGGTACGTGGCCCTCGTGACACCGACGTACAGGTACGTCGGTTCGCACAGGAGAGCCAACCTGCCGCAGTATATCTGCGTGAGCTGGTCTTCAAGTGGTTAATATACTTCTTTTGCAAAAATAAAACAGCTTTACATTAATTCTACACACGCTTACCTCACTCTCTTCATGGCTGTTTAAAAATACGTATCCATAACTTCTGCCTTACTTCCTGGACAGACTTTAGGTCATGACACAGGAAGGAGTTGACCAGCTGATCTCATTAGCACACACCCTGCATCATCTAACCTCAGCTGGTCAACTACTTCCTGTGTCATGACCTATATTCTGACCAGGAAGTAAGGCAGAAGTAATGAAGAAGTGTTTTGAACAGCCATGAAGAGAGTGAGGTAGGCGCGTGTAGAATAAATAGAAAAAAATGTTTTATTTTTGCAAAAGAATTACATTAATGCTATATTGGTATATAGGGGAGCTGGAATTTAGAAAAAAAGGAGAACCTAGCCTTTAAAGCGGAATTACATGGCATCTGAGCACCACAAACCAAAATTTGCGCCATTTATTTCATTTGTAATACTTAAAGCAAACTTCTCTATCCATCCATGTCTCCACGCTTTATTGTGCTGACAAATCACTTAAAAACATGCCGCCCCCCAGCATTTCTGGCCATGACCATCTTAAGTAAGGGCAAATTATTCATTTAGCTTACTTTCTGGATTCCATCTGCCCTTAGCTCAGGTATGTAGGCAGGAATGTGTGCATAGCTGAGAAAACCCCTCTGAAGACTCCTGGGATGTATGACACCATTTGCCTAGGCATGGAACCAGGAAGTAACTAAAGAAATGCGAAAAACAGTTTAAAACATGTAAATATGATATACTTTCCTATCTGTTGAATCTGGGGGAACCCACATTCAATTTGTATGTGTGTGAGCCCAGCCTGAGTGTTTGCTGCCGCCGCAACCATGTTGAACATCCCCACATGCAGGGGATGCTGGAAATTTGTTGAAATCTCGGGACAGTCCCACAGAAACCGGGACTGTTGGGATGTAGGACATGACCACCTTGTGATATATAAATACTGCAGCCTATATTATGTTTCATCATTTTGCGTGGTCCATTCTTCTATCAGGTTATATATACGATAGTTCCACACACAGATTATACCTCACATCAAATCCAGACAATAAAAAAGTAAAACGAAAAACAATATGATAGAGTTTTAATATTTATAAATGTGAAACTAAAAAATGAAAAAAAAAACGAACATTGAATTACAACATATGAGGCTCAATTCACAAAGCTTTAACACATGTAGAAGAATTATTATTTTAGCCATGCACGGGATATTTTGGAGATGTGATATGGATGTGAGGCTGGAATTACGGGGAAAATGTTTTCTATGACCGCCTTTGTAATAGACATGTGCACTGCCAAAAAATGTGTTTGTTTTCGTTTTATTCGTTTATTTATTTCGTTTTTTTTTTTGTTTTTGTTTTTTCATTTTTTGGGTCGTTCGTTACGATTGAAATTCATTATTTTAAATAAATTTGTAAATTCAAAAAATTTGAAAATCCATAAATAAGAAAGAAAATGCAAAAATTCGAAAAGAAAGAATATCTGAAAATAAGAACGAAAATCCAAAAATAAGAAAGAAAATCCAAAAATTTGAAAAACCGAATAACTAATAATAACTAACTATTAAGTTACAGGTATTGAAACTTCTTTTCAGATTGGGCTGTTAGTGAATGTAACGAATACGAATTTATCCGAAGTTACATATTATCCAAAGTAACGAATGCCGCATCTAAACGAATGGAACGGAACGAATAAGGAATAATAAATAATAATAATAACAAGTTTTTGTTAATACTATTATTTAGTATTAATATTTTGTTACATTCCATTTGTTTAGATGCAGCAATCGTTATTTTGCATAATTCGTAACTTTGGATAGTGAACGTAACGAATACGAATTTATCCGAAATAACGAAAACCACATCTAAACTAATGGAACGTAACAAATTAAGAATAATAAATAATAATAATAAAAAGTTTTTGTTAATATTATTATTATTTTGTTACATTCCATTTGTTTAGATGCAGCATTCATTATTTCGGATAATTCGTAACTTTGGATAGTGAACGTAATGAATACGAATTTATCCAAAGTTACGAAATAACAAATGGTGCATCTAAACAAATGGAACGCAACAAATTAATAATAAATAAAAAACATTTTTATTATTATTATTATTTTGTTACGTTTCATTCGTTTAGATGCGGCATTCGTTATTTCGGATAATTTGTAACTTCAGATAACGTCGTATTCGTTACGTTCACTGACAGCCAAATTCGAAAGGAAATTAAAATACCTATAATTTAATAGTTAGTAATAGTTATTATTACTTAGTTATTATTTCAGATTTTTAAATTTTCAGGTTTTCAAATTTTTGGCTTTTTAGTCTTATTTTCGTTCTTTTGATTTTTCAGATTTTCAAATTTTTCTTGGAATCTTGGAATTTCCAATTTTTTTTTCAGATTTCCAAATTTTTTTTGGATTTCTGAATTTCAGAAAAATTTGTTAAACGGGTTTGTGTTCATTTGAATATTTCCAAATTTGTCGAAAAACCAAATTCGGAAGGAACCGAATTGCACATGTCTACTTTGTAATAAGCCCTTCACTTACCACCGATGGAAGGGTGAAAATCCTGATTGGATGTTAGGGGTCGGGAGATTTGAGCAGAGGTCCTTTCTGCATTCAGTAGGCAAGGTCCATTTTCTGCAGAATACAAATACCAGGCAGACCGCGTTCCAGTCATTGTTCCTGCATTTCATTGCCGATTTATTGCCGCCATTGCTAATGCCATGCCCGTTTGTTGCCCATGGTCAGTGTGTTGCCCACATACAGGGCAATTTATTTGCCATCTTTGCAAATGTGGGACCAGATCAGACCCGTTTTCTATGAGAACTTTATTACTATAATTACATACTTGCCAACAGTCCCGGATTTTAAGGGATAGTCCTGATTTTTAGTTGCCTGTCCCTTGAAGGCTTCATCCCTGTTTCTGTCCAGAGATCACAGCATGAAGCCCAAGACCTTTACTATTATGCTTACCACTTATACTGTAAGTATATAAACTACACCCCCAGAAACATGACAGTCTTCAGTTAGCTTGCGGTGATGCGATTCTACCACTTGGGCCATTCCCCTGAAAATCTGAGGCTTATGGGGTTAAAATTGTCCTATATCATAGAGTTCCAGGGTCTGCATGCATAGAACTACCGCTCCGCACGCTGCATTTTTATTTTAAAGCATGCAGAATGGAAAAACAAGAGTGGGAATTTGGTAAAGTGGTGGTGGTAAAGGGGGAAGGGAGGAACCTATAGTAGGATCATCCCACCATTCGGAGTCTCCAAGAAACAGAAGAAGACAACAGAAGACTCAGCCTGATAAGCTCCGCCTATAAATGAAACAAGACTTTTCCCAGGCTGTCCCCCATTATATAATCATTTATTATCCTCCAGGTCTTCTATGGACTGAACAGTTCCACCAGATAAAAGCCATCATACATTTGACGAAACGCGTCAGCCATTTCTTCTCTTCGGTTAGACTTATGTGATCTGTACAACATTTATCACAGTCTGAAAGTTGCTTGGATCCTCTGAGCTGTGTCTTGTCATGTGTCTAAGAAGTGTGCGCTGCTCAGTGAAACATTTCCCGCACTCTGTACATAAATAGGGACGGTCACCTGAGTGAAACTTCTGGTGAGAAACAAGGTTTGCTTTGGTAATGAAACATTTCCCGCACTCTGAACATGAAAAAGGACGCTCACCCGTGTGAACTCTCTGGTGTTTAAGAAAGGTTATTTTTCTGCAAAAACATTTGCCGCACTCTAAGCAGGAAAAAGGATACGCGCCCGTATGACTTCTCTGGTGCGTAAGAAGAGATCCTTTATGTGAATAACTTTTCCCGCACTCTGAACACGTATAGGGACGCTCACCAGTGTGAATTCTTTGGTGTTTCAGAAGGGTTGATTTTTCAGAAAAACATTTTCCGCACTCTGAACAGGAAAATGGACGCTCACCCGTATGAACTCTCTGGTGATTAAGAAGGTTTCCTTGTTCAGCAAAACATTTTCCGCACTCTGAACAGGAATAAGGACGCTCCCCTGTATGAGTTCTCAGGTGACTAAGAAGATTTACTTTCCTAATAAAACATTTTCCACATTCGGAACATGAATAGGGACGCTCACCAGTGTGACTTCTTTGGTGTTTCTGAAGGTACGCTTTCTCAGAATAACATTTCCCGCACTCTGAACATGAAAAAGGACGCTCACCAGTGTGACATCTTTCGTGTCTACGAAGGTTTCCTTGTTCAGAAAAACATTTTCCACACTCTGAACAGGAAAAGGGACGCTCAGCCATGTGAACTCTCTGGTGTTTAAGAAGGCTTTTTTTGTCAGAAAAACATTTACCGCACTCTAAGCAGGAAAAAGGATACTCGGCCGTATGACTTCTCTGGTGGGTAAGAAGAGATCCTTTATGTGAATAACTTTTCCCGCACTCTAAACATGAATAGGGACGCTCACCAGTGTGAAGTCTTCGGTGTTTTAGAAGGGTTCCTTTTTCAGAAAAACATTTTCCGCACTCTGAACAAAAAAAGGGACGCTCACCCGTATGAACTCTCTGGTGATTAAGAAGGTTTCCTTGTTCAGCAAAACATTTTCCGCACTCTGAACAGGAATAAGGACGCTCCCCTGTATGAGTTTTCAGGTGTCTACGAAGATTTGTTTTCCTAATAAAAAATTTCCCACATTCGGAACATGAATAGGGACGCTCACCAGTGTGACTTCTTTGGTGTTTCACAAGGTACGCTTTCTCAGAATAACATTTCCCGCACTCTGAACATGAAAAAGGACGCTCATTCTTGTGAATTTTCTGGTGTATAAGAAGTCCTTTTTTCTTAGTGAATGTTTTCCCACACACTAAACATGACAATGAGCTCCCTCCTGTGTGAGCTCCCTCATGGCTAGAAGAGGATTTCTGGGCATTGGATGGATCGGTTGATCTGTCAGCACTGTGAGAACTTGGCTGGACATCTGAAGTCATAGTATGGGATTTATCAGAAGGTTCCTCAGGATTAGAAGGACCCATTGATCTTAGATGGACATCTGAAGTCATAGTATGGGATTTATCAGAAGGTTCCTCAGGATTAGAAGGACCCATTGATCTTAGATGGACATCTGAAGTCATAGTATGGGATTTATCAGAAGGTTCCTCAGGATTAGAAGGACCCATTCAACTTGCCACAAGAATATTGTGCACTGTCACTATCTTCTGCAGTACAATCAGGAGATATGTCAAGATGTCTCCAGATTCCAAAAGTACTATCCCATCTGCTGAAAAACAATTTTAATATATGTTATGTTTGTTTTTATACTCCTTATTCAGAAGTCATGTCCATCATTCAACACTTTCCCAGAGCTCTGCCATTAAATTGGGTACAATCACAGAACACAATGAATATAAACCAGATTAGATAATAAACCCAAACTATACTAGCTAACAGTAGTTGTGCACTGAAAAACAAAATGTTATTTACAGTATTGGGGGAAAAGGGGGGGTCTCAATTTTGACTTCCGACATCACCAAAAAGATTCATATAATATTTAGCATATAACATGTTCCACCATAAAACTGTCAGTGGAACATACTACACTGGATGGTCAGAGAGAAAACATGCTACAGGAGTGAAAATAAAATGTATAATAAGGAAAACAATTTACCAAACAAAAGTACAATGTTATATTGAGGAATGGAGATGGCCCTTTCATTTGGTGTACAGTATCTCCACCTCATTTGTTGAGAACATGACATTATATTGAGGAATGGAGATGGACCTTTCATATGGTGTACAGTATCTCCTCCTCATTTGTTGGGAACATGACATTATATTGAGGAATGGAGATGGACCTTTCATATGGTGTACAGTATCTCCTCCTCATTTGTTGGGAACATGACGTTATATTGAGGAATGGAGATGGACCTTTCATATGGTGTACAGTATCTCCTCCTCATTTGTTGGGAACATGACGTTATATTGAGGAATGGAGATGGACCTTTCATATGGTGTACAGTAGAGGTGCTGAAATTAATCGCTGCATCGATGCATAAGGTGTCCCCGATGCAGCATCGATGCATAAGGACCGGAAGATCGATTGCCGGGTGACGTCATCCCGACTTGCTCCGCCCCTCCCGGGAGAGCGCTCCGAGCGTATTGTTAAAATTACTTTGTTTTAATAAATGCCGTGTTACAATGAATGATGTGCTCCGCTGGATGTGCTTTTTAAAAAAATATGTCACTTCATACCGAATTTCACAGTAAATACATCCCGCTCATGTGACGGCCCGGCCCGCCTCTCTCCGCTCTCCTCTCATGCTTCACGTCTCTCCTGAGTCCTGACGTCAGCGGGGAATTCTCAGCCCCACCCGCTGACTATAGCTATCATATCAGAAGAGAGGCGGGCGGGGCTGAGAATTCTCCGCTGACGTCAGGACTCAGGAGAGACGTGAGAGGAGAGCGGAGAGAGGCGGGCCGGGCCGTCACATGAGCGGGGTGTATTTACTGTAAAATTCGGTATGAAGTTCCATATTTTTTTTAAAAAGCACACCGGGCGGGGCACATCATTCATTGTAACAAAAAACTGGCCACTGCCCCCACCTATAACTGGCCTTCACAGCAAGGAGCACACGGAGGGCCATATACATGCAAGACAAAAACAATTCCATAGCTCAACTCACCAACCAGTCTGCTGACCAACCAAATTAACCTGTCTAACCATCTCTTAAAAGCAGGGGTTTAGTTGGCACACATTTGCAAACGCATGTGAAAGCTGCAAGGCCTCGTCACGGCACCCTGTGTTGCTTGAAGTCCTAACACTACAAATCTATAAGTGTCTCCACAGTGGAAGCGCATGCATGGAATGGGTGGATGAGGGGCAGGTGAGCCTGGAGGCAGCCCAGGCCCCCTTAAGAGGAACAGGAGCACACTGGACGCCCAGCAAGAGCACAATGGTAGCGAAGGTGCCCAGTGTGTCCCCGGACCATATATACGAACAGTAACAAAAAAGAAAGCAACACAGGGTGCCGTGACGAGGCCTGGCAGCTTTCACATGCGTTTGCAAATGTGTGCCAACTAAACCCCGGCTTTTAACAGACGGCTAAACAGGTTAATTTGGTTGGTCAGCAGACTGGTTGGTGTGTTGAGCTATGGAATTGTTTTTGTCCTTCATTCTAACACGGCATTTATTAAAACAAAGTAATTTCAACAACAGTAAGTAGAGTACAAATGTGCAAATGCACGCTCCGTGCTGACAGGTCCCTGGGCTTCCCTTTGCACATTCCACTGTTAACTCCTAGTGTGCTGGAAGGTGCAAAAAGAAATCCAAGGAACTGTCAGCACCAGTGGCGGCCCGTGCATTGTGGGGGTGGTTAGTGAAGTGATGGCTGCATTTGATGGGCACAGGTGGCTGCGCTTGACGGGCACAGGTGGCTGCGTTTGACGGGCACAAGTGGCTGCGTTTGACGGGCACAAGTGGCTGCGTTTGATGGGCACAGTGGCTGCAATGGACGGGGGAGGTTCAGTATTTTTCAGTTTGTTTGCGCCCCCCCCCCAAAAATTTTGTGCACCAGCTGCCACTGGTCAGCACAGAGACAGTACAGGGAACTTCACAGGGATGTTTGTCATCTGTGGATTGTAATCCCTCCTGACCTCCCAGCAGCCGTGTGTGTGAATGTCTGTACCCTGTAGTGCAGTAGTTGGATAAATGGTTCTATATTTAGGATGTATCCGGTCTATAAACCAGAGGCTCTGGATGGACAGTTGGATAAATGGTTCTATATTTAGGATGTATCAGGTCTATAAACCAGAGGCTCTGGATGGACAGTTGGATAAATGGTTCTATATTTAGGATGTATCTGGTCTATAAACCAGAGGCTCTGGATGGACAGTTGGATAAATGGTTCTATATTTAGGATGTATCTGGTCTATAAACCAGAGGCTCTGGATGGACAGTTGGATAAATGGCTCTATATTTAGGATGTATCTGGTCTATAAACCAGAGGCTCTGGATGGACAGTTAGATAAATGGTTCTATATTTAGGATGTATCAGGTCTATAAACCAGAGGCTCTGGATGGACAGTTGGATAAATGGTTCTATATTTAGGATGTATCTGGTCTATAAACCAGAGGCTCTGGATGGACAGTTGGATAAATGGTTCTATATTTAGGATGTATCCGGTCTATAAACCAGAGGCTCTGGATGGACAGTTGGATAAATGGCTCTATATTTAGGATGTATCTGGTCTATAAACCAGAGGCTCTGGATGGACAGTTGGATAAATGGTTCTATATTTAGGATGTATCTGGTCTATAAACCAGAGGCTCTGGATGGACAGTTGAATAAATGGTTCTATATTTAGGATGTATCTGGTCTATAAACCAGAGGCTCTGGATGGACAGTTGGATAAATGGTTCTATATTTAGGATGTATCCGGTCTATAAACCAGAGGCTCTGGATGGACAGTTGGATAAATGGTTCTATATTTAGGATGTATCCGGTCTATAAACCAGAGGCTCTGGATGGACAGTTGGATAAATGGTTCTATATTTAGGATGTATCCGGTCTATAAACCAGAGGCTCTGGATGGACAGTTGGATAAATGGTTCTATATTTAGGATGTATCTGGTCTATAAACCAGAGGCTCTGGATGGACAGTTGGATAAATGGCTCTATATTTAGGATGTATCTGGTCTATAAACCAGAGGCTCTGGATGGACAGTTGAATAAATGGTTCTATATTTAGGATGTATCTGGTCTATAAACCAGAGGCTCTGGATGGACAGTTGGATAAATGGTTCTATATTTAGGATGTATCCGGTCTATAAACCAGAGGCTCTGGATGGACAGTTGGATAAATGGTTCTATATTTAGGATGTATCCGGTCTATAAACCAGAGGCTCTGGATGGACAGTTGGATAAATGGTTCTATATTTAGGATGTATCCGGTCTATAAACCAGAGGCTCTGGATGGACAGTTGGATAAATGGTTCTATATTTAGGATGTATCTGGTCTATAAACCAGAGGCTCTGGATGGACAGTTGGATAAATGGTTCTATATTTAGGATGTATCTGGACACATATTATAAAATAACTCCAATATACAGGATGTGATATGTCTGTAGTAGTGGATGTTGGAGAGAAAAGACATCACAGTGACTATGGAGGAAGAGGACGGACATGACGGGGGGGTTACAGGGTGTAAATATAAAATAATATCTTATTACCTCCTCTGTGTGATCCGGTAATGTCTCCTCTCCACCTCGATTCTCTTCCTAACAAAGTCATACATCACTTCCTCTCCTTACATCACTTCCTATCTGAGCAGTCCTCTCGATCGAAGTGATATCGCCATCTTGTGGCGATTTTAATAACTGCATCCTGTGTTATGTTATAATATTTTGCCCTCTGCTCTGTAAGTCATTCTTCGGTTATATTTCATACATTAAGACACACGGACATTATACTTCACTTCAAAATGAATATATAATACAATATTTTATCTCTGTGGTTTCATTCTATGCAGGCTCCTGCTGTGTTGTATCTTTTTTTTAATTTTGCGCACACATTTTTAAAAATCGGCATTTTCAGCTGGAAATATTAAAAATATAACAGAAAATAATAATTATAGAAAATATTAATTCCCCCAAATTATTATATGTTTTCTTTAACCGCCCACTGTACTGCGACAGAATGGCACGGCTGGACGAAGCTGTTAGGTCCCTTCGCCCTGTGGCCACTAGGGGGGGCGCACGCATGCTGCTCGCCCTCGGAGCCCATGCGAGTGCCCGGTGGTCAGGATTACCGCCGGGCTCCCGCAATCGCAACCGACACACGGAGAACCGGAATCTGTCTGTGTGTAAACACACAGTTTCCGGTTCTCTGAGGGGAGAAGAGACAGATCGTCTGTTCATCCAAAGTGTGAACAGCGATCTGTCATCTCCCCTACACAGTCCCCTCCCACCTTCAGTTAGAATCTCCTCCCAGGGAACACAATTAACCCCTTGATCTCCCCCCTAGTGTTAACCCCTTCCCTGCCAGTGACGTTTTTACAGTAATCGGTGCATTTTTATAGCACTGATCACTGTATAAATGCCAATGGTCCCAAAAATGTGTCAAAAGTGTCCGATGTGTCCGCCGCAATGTCGCAGTCCCGATAAAAATCGCAGATCGCCGTCATTACCAGTAAAAAGAAACTAATAACAAAAATGCCATAAAACTATCCCCTATTTTGTAGACGCTATAATTTTTGTGCAAACCAATCAATATGCGCTTATTGAGATTTTTTTTACAAAAAATATGTAGAAGAATACGTATCGGCCTAAACCGAGGAAAAAAATAGTTTTTTTTATATATTTTTGGGGCATATTTATCATAGCAAAATGTAAAAATATTGCGTTTTTTTTTAAAATACCACCAAAAGAAATCTCTATTTGTGGGGAAAAAAAAGGACGTCAATTTTGTTTGGGTGCAACGTCGCACGACCGCGCAATTTTCAGTTAAAGCGACGCAGTGCCGAATCGCAGAAAGTTCTCTGGTCAGGAAGGGGGTAAAATCTTCCAGGGCTGAAGCGGTTAACCACTTCAAGACCAGCCGCCGCAGTTGTACTGCGGCAGGTTGGCTCTCCTAGGCAAATCGCCGTCATAGTACGTCGGCTCGCGCAGGCGCAGTTGCATGAGGTGCACTCTCACGTCCGCTGCACAAGCATGCCCGCGGGTCGGGCGGACTTAATGTCCGCTGCTGACCCGCGATCGCCTAGTACAAAGGCAGAATTGGGATCTGCCTTTGTAAACAAGGCGATTCCCCGTTCTGACAGATGACATGACAGAGATCTTCTGTCCCTAGTGATCGGGAGCAGCGATCTCTGTCATATCCCTGGCAGCCCATACCCCCTACAGTTAGAACACACCCAGGGAACACACTTAACCCCTTGATCGCCCCCTAGTGTTAACCCCTTCCTTGCCAGTGTCATTTTTACATTGATCAGTGCATTTTTATAGCACTGATCAATTTAATAATGTCACTGGTCCCCAAAAAGTGTAATTTGGAGTAAGATTTGTCCGTCGCAATGTCGCAGTCCCGCTAAAAATCGCAGATCGGGATCATTACCAGTAAAAACAATAAAAAATAAATAAAAGTCCCTAAATCTATCCCATAGTTTGTAGACGCGATAACTTTTGTGCAAACCAATCAATATACGCCTATTACGATTTTTTTTTACCAAAAATATGTAGAAGGATATATATCGGCCTAAACTGATGAAGAAATTCGTTTTTTTTAATTTTTTTTTTGGGGGGGGGGGGATATTCATTATAGCAAAAAATATTGTTTTTTTTTCAAAATTGTCGCTCTTTTTTTTTGTTTATAACGCAAAAAATGAAAACCACAGAGGTGATCAAATACCACCAAAAGAAAGATCTATTTGTGGAGAAAAAAAGGACATTAATAAAACTCACAGACCTCAGATACAGTGTGGCTCAGGTCCTAGGGGGTAGTCCTTCCTGCTGGGCTCCTCCTCCCATTGTGTTATTGGACACATCAGAGCCAAGGCGGAGCCTAGAGGAAGCTCCCCTGGACTCAGGCCGTGTATCATTGGTGGGGCAACTTTCCAGCTGCCATAGAGTGGATGAACTTGATGCCAGGACACTCTGCAGGAGATGCATGAAATATAATCTGGGTGCCCGGTGCCAACGTAACCCCTGAGAGGTACATTAGTGGAACCAAGTGCCTGAACTTGTTCCTTGCACTGGGCTTTTGGGACTCAGCCTAGATCAGGTGCAGTCTATTTTCACCACTGCGGGTGCCACTCGACTGCAGGAGAGGAAGTCAAGAGGACCAGAGTTACTCTATGTTTTTCTGGGTCACTGTGGAAGCGCTCCGATTGGATGCTGCCACCCCATGTAACTCTGGCAGACATCTTGGTTTAGGCAGAGGATATTTAAGGCCCTGGCTCCCAGGCTTGGTGAGCATTTTGCGTTTAGGTAGAATAGGAACAGGTCACTCATCAGATAGGGATAGTGATTAGACATGTGCGCCGTCAATAAATTTGTTTAGTTCCGTTCCATTTCGTATTAGCCATTAATTCGTATTTCGTAATTTGTGTCTGAAATTCAATTTGGATTTGTAGGAAATACGAATTTTCGTTAGGTTCGTAACTTTTCATAACAATTCCGAACGTTTGTTATGATGAATTTAAAAAGCAAAAAATACCTTTCTCAATATGGCAGTCATTGGATTCATTATCCTCATTATGGGCAGTTCCCACTATCCCTGTGCTGTGCTGACTTCCTGGGTTTGTACCCCTGCTGTGCTCATTATGAGGGGCTCCCACCATCCCTGTGCTGTGCTCATTATGAGGGGCTCCCACCATCCCTGTGCTGTGCTCATTATAAGGGGCTCCTCCCATCCCTGTGCTGTGCTCATTATGAGGGGCTCCCACCATCCCTGTGCTGTGCTCATTATGAGGGGCTCCCACCATCCCTGTGCTGTGCTCATTATGAGGGGCTCCCACCATCCCTGTGCTGTGCTCATTATGAGGGGCTCCCACCATCCCTGTGCTGTGCTGACTTCCTCCTGGGTTTGTACCCCTGCTGTGCTCATTATGAGGGGCTCCTACCATCCCTGTGCTGTGCTCATTATGAGGGGCTCCCACCATCCCTGTGCTGTGCTGACTTCCTCCTGGGGCTGTACCCCTGCTGTGCTCATTATGAGGGGCTCCCACCATCCCTGTGCTGACTTCCTGGGTTTGTACCCCTGCTGTGCTCATTATGAGGGGGCTCCCACCATCCCTGTGCTGTGCTGACTTCGTCCTGGGGCTGTACCCCTGCTGTGCTCATTATGAGGGGCTCCCACCATCCCTGTGCTGTGCTGACTTCCTGGGTTTGTACCCCTGCTGTGCTCATTATGAGGGGCTCCCACCATCCCTGTGCTGTGCTCATTATGAGGGGCTACCACCATCCCTGTGCTGTGCTCATTATGAGGGGCTCCCACCATCCCTGTGCTGTGATGACTTCCTCCTGGGGCTGTACCCCTGCTGTGCTCATTATGAGGGGCTCCCACCATCCCTGTGCTGTGCTCATTATAACGGCCTCCCACCATCCCTGTGCTGTGCTCATTATGAGGGGCTCCCACCATCCCTGTGCTGTGCTCATTATGAGGGGCTCCCACCATCCCTGTGCTGTGCTCATTATGAGGGGCTCCCCCCATCCCTGTGCTGTGCTCATTATGAGGGGCTCCCACCATCCCTGTGCTGTGCTCATTATGAGGGGCTCCCACCATCCCTGTGCTGTGCTCATTATGAGGGGCTCCCACCATCCCTGTGCTGTGCTGACTTCCTCCTGGGTTTGTACCCCTGCTGTGCTCATTATGAGGGGCTCCTACCATCCCTGTGCTGTGCTCATTATGAGGGGCTCCCACCATCCCTGTGCTGTGCTGACTTCCTCCTGGGGCTGTACCCCTGCTGTGCTCATTATGAGGGGCTCCCACCATCCCTGTGCTGACTTCCTGGGTTTGTACCCCTGCTGTGCTCATTATGAGGGGCTCCCACCATCCCTGTGCTGTGCTGACTTCCTGGGTTTGTACCCCTGCTGTGCTCATTATGAGGGGCTCCCACCATCCCTGTGCTGTGCTGACTTCCTCCTGGGTTTGTACCCCTGCTGTGCTCATTATGAGGGGGCTCCCACCATCCCTGTGCTGACTTCTTGGGTTTGTACCTCTGCTGTGCTCATTATGAGGGGCTCCCACTATCCCTGTGCTGTGCTGACTTCCTGGGTTTGTACCCCTGCTGTGCTCATTATGAGGGGCTCCCACCATCCCTGTGCTGTGCTCATTATGAGAGGCTCCCACTATCCCTGTGCTGTGCTGACTTCCTGGGTTTGTACCCCTGTTGTGTTCATTATGAGGGGCTCCCACCATCCCTGTGCTGTGCTGACTTCCTGGGTTTATACCCCTGCTGTGCTTATGCTGTGCTGTGCTGACTTCCTGGGTTTGTACCCTGCTGTGCTCATTATGAGGGGCTCCCACCATCCCTGTGCTGTGCTGACTTCCCCACGGAAGCTTCTGTGAAGCCACAGCAACACGTTGTCAAGGAGGACCAGGAAATTGTGACCTCCCAGGCTCTGGAAACGCATTGCACAAACCCTTCTGCAAGGCCTCCCGAAGATGTTTCATCCTCTGCTCCCTCTGCGAAGGCTGGATAAGTTCTGCAACCTTACACATGTAACGTGGATCAAGAAGGGTTGCCAGCCAGTACTGATCCCTCTCCTTGATACCGTGAATCCGAGGGTCCTTTCGCAGGCTAGGCTCCAACTCCATGCTGACACAATCCTCCTCCTCTTCCTGTGTGATCGGCGGGCACGCAGGAATACTGTCTGGATAAAGGGGGCCTTGAGAGGTAAGGAAGTCCTCCTCTTCCTCCCTCTGTTCTGCCTCAAGTGCCCTGTCTATTATTCCACAAAGCGTGTGCTCCAACAGGAAGACAAAAGGGACAGTATCACTGATGCATGCACTGTCACTGCTCACCATTCTCGTGGCCTCCTCAAATGGTGACAGGACAGGGCATGCATCCTTGATCAGTTGCCACTGGCGTGGTGAAAAAAAGCCAAGCTCCCCTGACCCTGTCCTGGTGCCATACTCAGACAGGTACTCATTGATGGCCCTCTGCTGCATGTGCAGCTGCTGCAGCATTGCCAATGTTGAGTTCTACCTGGTGGGCATGTCACAAATGAGGCGGTTCTTGGCAGGTTGCATTCCTTTTGAAGCTCAGCCAGCCAAGCACTGGCATTATATGACCAGCGGAAATGCCCACAGACTTTCCTGGCCTGCCTTAAGAGATCCTGTAAGCCCAGGTACCATCACAAGAACCGCTGCACCACCAAATTAAGGATGTGAGCCAAACATTGAACATGGGTCAAGTGTCCCTGTCAGAGGGCGAAGAGGAGGTTGTTGCCATTGTCGCAAACTACCATTCCTGGCTGAAGCTGGCATGGCGTCAACCACCTCTGAGTCTGCCCCTGCAGAATTGACAGAATCTCTGCCCCAGTGTGGCTCCTGTCCCCTAAACAGACCAACTCAAACACCGCATGGCATCTTTTTGCCTGAGTGCTTGCATAGCCCCTTGAATGCCTACGGAGCACCGCTGGTTCCGAGGACAAATCTGCAGAGGAAGAGGCCATAGAGGAAGAAGAAAAAGAGGAGGGGGTGGAGGAGAGAGGTGTGGCAGAATCACCACTACTAGCATTTTGGAGGCGTGGTGGCGGAACAAGCTCCAACAATACTGCACCCTGTCCTGGATCCTTCCCAGCTGCCAGCAGAGTTGCGGTATGAAAAAAAGGTAACGTCCCTGTCCATGCCTGCTGGACCATGAGTCAGCGGTAATATGCACCTTACCGCTGACTGCCCTGTCCAACGAGGCCAGGACATTGCCTTCCACATGCTGGTAGAGAGCCGGAATGAGCTTCCATGAAAAGAAATGGCATTTGGGAACCTGCCACTGAGGTACCACGCATTCCACAAATTCACGAAACGGGCAGAGTCTACCAGCTGAAAAGGCAGCAGTTGGAGTGCTAGCAATTTAGCCAAGCTAGCATTAAGCCGCTGAGCATGTGGATGGCTGGGACCGAATTTCTTTTGACGGTTTAGTAACTGGGGTAGGGAAATTTGCCTGCTACAATTGGATGTTGGTGTAGCGATAGCAGATTGCCCGCAAGTACTTGGCACACCTAATTCTACACCTTCATTTCTCTCAGTGCAAGTTTCTGAGAGGACTGAAGGTATAGTGGGGTTGGAGATCCCAGCTGATGAGGAGCAAGGTGAGGTCCGTCTTGTTCTTTGGTGTGTCTTTTAAGTATTGTTGCCAACGGACTGCATAGGAGGTCGACATATGTCTGGTCAAGCATGTGGTGCCCAAGAGGCTGCTGTTTTGGCCACGCTTGATACGCTTCAAACATATGTTGCAAACAGCAATGGTGCGATCTGCTGCACACGTATCAAAAAATTCCCACACCAAAGAATTTTCCAAATTACGTGGGGAGTCAGCAGCGCCCTGCACATGCGGAGCTCTGCGGTGTGATGCAGTTGGGTGGCTGCCCTTAAGCTGGCCCCTGTAGGGCATCCTGCCTTGTTGGATATGTGCCTTCTTCTCCTCCTGCTCCTCTCTTCTATCAGGCACCCATGTAGAGTCAGTGACCTCATCATCCTCCTCCTCCTCGTCACTGGAGCAAACCTTGCAGTATGCTGCAGCTGGGGGAACATGACTGCCAGTTTCTTGTCTTTCTTGGGCACCCCCTCTCTCTGAGCTCACGTTACTGCCTTCCTCAACCTGGGTACCATTATCAGAGCCTTCAAAATGCTGCGCATCCTCCTGCAGCATGTACCTAACACTGTGGTCGAACAGTTCCGGGGACTCCTCCGTGCATGATGGTGGGCTAGGGAAGGAGTGACTGATGACATTGAGCCGATGGAATAGACTGCTTTGGCAGATGCATTGGCAGGCAAACTACTCTGAGCCTGGATGACAGAGGATGAGGAGGATGAGGACGGCTTACTTATCCACTCTACAAACTCTTCTGCATGTTGCGGATCAACGCGGCCAGCTGCCGAAAAAAGGACAAGCGTGCCCCACGGCCACATGCTGAGGATGCACCGTGTCCACGACCAGCACTGTTGGCTGTAGACACAGAGCCTGCTTGCCCTCTTTTAGTGGCCTGTGAGCATCTGCCTCTCCTTGGTGGCCTTCCAGACATGCTGTAAAATTTGGCTTGGCTAGACTAGAATGCAGTAGATATATATATGTAGGAGACTGTATATATATATATTTAATGCACTGCAGATCACTGAATCACCTGCCTGCCTGCCTGCCTGAAAGTGTATTTGACAACGTACACCAGGAATGGCCTGCAGTCAGATATAGGTTTGGCTAGACTAGAATGCAGTGGATATATATGTAGGAGACTGCATATATATATTATGCACTGCAGATCACTGAATCACCTGCCTGCCTGCCTGCCTGAAATTACATTTGAAAACGTACACCAGGAATTGCCAACAGTCAGATAAACGAATCACCTGCCTGCCTGCCTGCCTGCCTGAAAGTATATTTGAAAACGTACACCAGGAATGGCCTGCAGTCAGATATAGGCTTGGCTAGATTGGAATGCAGTGGATATATATATATGTAGGAGACTGTATATATATTTAATGCACTGCAGATCACTGAATCACCTGCCTGCCTGATTGAAAGTATATTTGAAAACGTACACCAGGAATGGCCTGCAGTCAGATATAGGCTTGGCTAGACTAGAATGCAGTGGATATATATGTAGGAGACTGTATATATATATATATTATGCACTACTGATCATTGAATCAGCTGCCTGCCTGCCTGAAAGTATATTTGAAAACGTACACCAGGAATGGCCTGCAGTCAGATATAGGCTTGGCTATACTGGAATGCAGTGAATATATATATGTAGGAGACTGTATATATATTTAATGCACTGCAGATCACTGAATCATCTGCATGCCTGAAAGTGTATTTGAAAACATACACCAGGAATGGCCTGCAGATATAGGCTTGGCTAGACTAGAATGCAGTGGATATATATGTAGGAGACTGTATATGTATATTTTATGCACTGCAGATCACTGAATTACCTGCCTGCCTGAAAGTATATTTGAAAACGTACACCAGGAATGGCCTGTAGTCAGATATAGGCTTGGCTAGACTAGAATGCAGTGAATATATATGTTGGAGACTGTATATATATATTTAATGCACTGCAGATCACTGAAACACCTGCCTGCCTGCCTGCCTGAAAGTATATTTGAAAATGTACACCAGGAATGGCCTGCAGTCAGATATAGGCTTGGCTAGACTAGAATGCAGTGGATATATATGTAGGAGACTGTATATATATTTAATGCACTGCAGATCACTGAATCACCTGCCTGCCTGAATGAAAGTGTATTTGAAAACGTACACCAGGAATGGCCTGCAGTCAGATATAGGCTTGGCTAGACTGGAATGCAGTGGATATATATGTAGGAGACTGTATATATATATTATGCACTGCAGATCACTGAATCACCTGCCTGAAAGTATATTTGAAAATGTACACCAGGAATGGCCTGCAGTCAGATATAGGCTTGGCTAGACTAGAATGCAGTGGATATATATGTAGGAGACTGTATATATATTTTATGCACTGCAGCTCACTGAATCACCTGCGGGAAAGCATATTAGAAGCAGTACGCCAGGAACAGACTGCAGTCAGATCTAGCTAAACTGGATACAGTGGATATATATATATATATATATATATACACACACACACACACACACACACACAATATTGACTGTATATAATAACTTGCCTAGTACACCAGGAACGGACTACAGTCAGATTTAGCTCAAATATGTATATACCGTATTTATCGGTGTATAACATGAGTCGGCGTATAACACGCACCCCAAGTTTAGGAGGGAAGTTTAAGGAAAAAACTTACATTTGAAATGTATATCTGCAGCCTTGCCCAGGGTCCATCTGCAGCCTTGCCCAGTGTCCATCTGCAGCCTTGCCCCCAAAATCGCAGCATTATCTTTTTTTTAATTACTGCGCCACAGAGATACGGCTCGTCTCGCAGTCCCGCCCCTTGGCCCGGCTCCTATGATGGACACATCACTGGTCCAATGGCTGGACGTAAAGGCTAGGAGGCAGGACTGCGAGCGGAGTACACAGTACATTCGGCTCGGTCTTTTTCAGCGGCGCTCGCTCCTCTTCCCCCACACAAACAGCAGGGATCGGCGTATAACACACACCCATGATTTATACGCCGATAAATACAGTATATACTAAATACACTACAGCTAACTGAATCGCCTGCCTGCTCAATCTAAATGAAATGATACTCTCTCGGTCAACGTCAGCAACACACTACTCAGGGCCGACGTGCAGGCGGTCTTATATAGTGTGGGGCGTGGATTTAACCCCCTGAGCCATAATTGGCCAAAGGCACCGTGCCTTTGGCCAATTATGTCTCTCTTTGCTGACGGCGCTGTGATTGGCCAAAGCATACGGGTCATAGTGCATGCTTGTCCAATCATCAGACAGCAATGCTCTGCGCTCCTGCAGTGCATTATGAGCCGTTACGCACCGCTCGAATTTGGTACGAATGGCTCATAATGTTCGGTTTTCGACGAACGGGCGAACAGCCAATGTTTGACCCAAACAGAAAGCTCATCCCTACCGATGTACAGATACGTCGGTTTGCACTGGAGAGCCAACCTGATGCAGTATATCTGCGTGAGCTGGTCGGCAAGTGGTTAATGTACTCCTTTTGCAAAAATAAAATAGCTTTCCATTAATTCTACACACGCTTACCTCACTCTCTTCATGGCTGTCTAAAAACATGTATCCATTACTTCTGCCTTACTTCCTGGACAGACTTTAGGTCATGACACAGGAAGGAGTTGACCAGCTGATCTCATTAGCACACACCCTGCATCATCTACCCTCAGCTGGTCAACTCCTTCCTGTGTCATGACCTATATTCTGACCATGAAGTAAGGCAGAAGTAATGAAGAAGTGTTTTGAATAGCCATAAAGCGTGTGAGGTAAGCGTGTGTAGAATAAATGGAAAGCTGTTTTATTTTTGCAAAAGAAGTACATTAATGCTATATTGGTATATAGGGGAGCTGGAATTTAGAAAAAAAGGAGAACCTAGCCTTTAAAGCGGAATTTCATGGCATCTGAGCACCACAAACCAAAATTTGCACCATTTAATGCATTTTTAATATTTAAAGCAAATGTCTCCATCCATCCATGTCTCCACGCTTTATTGTGCTGACAAATCACTTAAAAACACCCCCTAGCATATCTGGCCATGACCATCTTAAGTAAGGGCAAATTATTCATTTAGCTTACTTTCTGGATTCCATCTGCCCTCAGCTCAGGTATGTAGGCAGGAATGTGTGCATAGCTGAGAAAACCCCTCTGAAGACTCCTGGGATGTATGACACCATTTGCCTAGGCATGGAACCAGGAAGTAACTAAAGAAATGTGAAAAACAGTTTAAAACATGTAAATATGATATACATTTCTATCTGTTTACTAAAATTCACAGCAGAAGGATTCAAAATAGTCAATGTTGTTTAAGAGATTGAAGTTCCAATATAATACTATAACAAGTTCTGTTCGGTGCAACTGGCTGGGTTCACACATATGTGGCTCGCGGGTTCATGCCTGGGGTCCGGGGCGTTCCTTGTTTACCGGTTCAGGTGCAAATCAGGTCCACATTTTTTGCCTGAATTCGCACCTGAATCGGACACAAAGACACAAAGGACGCTTTTTGAATGCGGACCACAGCTGCCCCCCGAAGCTGTATGAACCGACTCCATTGAGAGGCGGTCACACGCGCCTGTCATGTGAATTGGATGTGGGGTAAACCGCATTCAATTTGCATATGTGTGAGCCCAGCCTGAGTGTTTGCTGCCAACGTAACCACGCTGCGCCTCCCCACATGCAGGGGATGCCAGGATTTTGTTGAAATGTCGGGACAATCCCACGGAATCCGGAACAGTTGGGATGTAGGACATGACCACCTTGTGATATATAAATACTGTAGCCTATATTATGTTTCATCATTTCGCGTGGTCCATTCTTCTATCAGGTTACATCGATGATTACACACACAGATTATACCTCACATAAAATCCAGACAATAAAAAAATAAAACGAAAAACAACAAGTTGATAGAGTTTTAATATTTATAAATGTAAAACTAAAGAACGAAAAAAAAAAAAATGAACATTGAATTACAACATATGAGGCTCAATTCACAAAGCTTTAACACATGTAGAAGAATCATTATTTTAGCCATACACGGGATATTTTGGAGATGTGATATGGATGTGAGGCTGGAATTACGGGGGAAATGTTTTCAATGACCGCCTTTGTAATAGACATGTGCACTGCCAAAAAATTTGTTTGTTTTCATTTCATTCGTTTTTTTTTTTTATTTCCATTTTTCGGGTCGTTCGCTATGATTTAAATTCATTATTTTGAATAAATTTGTAAATTCGAAAATAAGAAAGAAAACATTTGAAAGAAAGAATATCTGAATTGTGAACGTAACGAATACGAATTTATCCGAAGTTACGAATTATCCGGAATAACGAATGCCGCATCTAAAACGAATGGAACAAATGAATTAAGAATAATAAATAATAATAAAAAGTTTTTGTTAATATTATTTTTATATTGTTACATTCTATTTGTTTAGATGCAGCATTCGTTATTTCGGATAATTCGTAACTTTGGATAGTGAATGTAATGAATACGAATTTATCCGAAGTTACGAAATAATGAATGGCGCATCTAAACAAATGGAATGTAACAAATTAATAATAATAAATAAAAAACATTTTTATTATTATTATTAATTTGTTACGTTTCATTTGTTTAGAAACAGCATTTGTTATTTCGGATAATTTGTAACTTCGGATAACTTCGTTGCGTTCACTAACAGACAAATTCAAAAGGAAATTCCAATACCTAAAATGTAATAGTTAGTAATAGTTCTTATTAGTTAGTTATTATTTCAGATTTTTCAATTTTCAGGTTTTCAAATTTTTGGCTTTTTATTCTTATTTTTGGATTTTCGTTCTTTTGAATTTTCAGATTTTCAAATTTTTCTTAGAATCTTGGAATTTTCACTTTTTTTTTTTTCAGATTTCCAAATTTTTTTCGGATTTCTGAATTTCGGAAAAACTTGTTAAACGGGTTTGCGTTCATTTGAATATTTCCGAATTAATTAATTTGTCGAAAAACCAAATTCAGAAGGAAACGAATTGCACATGTCTACTTTGTAATAAGCCCTTCACTTAGCACCGATGGAAGGGTGGAAATCCTGATTGGATGGTAGGGGTCGGGACATTTGAGCAGTGGTCCACTCTGCATTCAGTAGGCAAGGTCCATTTTCTGCAGAATACAAATACCACGCAGACCGCGTTCCAGTCATTGTTCCTGCATTTCATTGCCGATGTATTGCCGCCATTGCTAATACCATGCCCGTTTGTTGCCCATGTATTGTCAGTGTGTTGCCCACATACAGGGCAATTTATACGGTGCCATCTTTGCAAATGTGGGACCAGATCAGACCTGTTTTCTATGAGAAATTTATTACTATAATTACATACTTGCCAACAGTCCCGGATTTGTTGGGATAGTCCGGATTTGTTGGGATAGTCCGGATTTTTAGTCGCCTGTCCCTTGAAGGCTGAATCCTGGGTTTTGTCCTGAGATCACAGCATGAAGCCCAAGACTGTCACTACCTTTACTACTATACTTACCACTTCTAAGTTTATAAACTACACCCCCAGAAACATGACTGTCTTCAGTTAGCTTGCGGTGATGTGATTCTACCACTTAGGCCATTCCCCTGAAAATCTGAGGCTTATGGGGTTAAAATTGTCCTATATCATAGGGTTCCAGGGTCTGCATGCATAGAACTACCACTCCGCACGCTGCATTTTTATTTTAAAGCATGCAGAATGGAAAAACAAGAGTGGGAATATGGTAAAGTGGTGGTGGTAAAGGGGGAAGGGAGGAACCTTTAGTAGGATTATCCCACCATTTGGAGTCTCCAAGAAACAGAAGAAGCCAACAGAAGACTCATCCTAATAAGCTCCGCCTATAAATAAAACAAGACTTTTCCCAGGCTGTCCCCCATTATATAATCATTTATTATCCTCCAGGTCTTCTATGGACTGAACGGTTTCACCAGATAAAAGCCATCCTACATTTGACGAAACGCGTCAGAGATTTCTTCACTTCGGTTAGACTTATGTGATCTGTACAACATTTATCACAGTCTGAATGTTGTTTGGATGCTCTGAGCTGTGTCTTGTCATGTGTGTAAGAAGTGTGTGCTTCGCAGTGAAACATTTCCCGCACTCTGTACATAAATAGGGACGGTCACCTGAGTGAATCTTCTGGTGAGTAACAAGGTTTGCTTTGGTAGTGAAACATTTCCCGCACTCTGAACATGAAAAAGTACGCTCACCAGTGTGAAGTCTTTCGTGGTTACGAAGGTTTCCTCGTTCAGAAAAACATTTTCCACACTCTGAACAGGAAAAGGGTTGCTCCCCCGTGTGAACTCTCTGGTGTTTAACAAGGGGTTTTTTTCTGGAAAAACTTTTGCCGCACTCTAAGCAGGAAAAGGGACACTCGCCCGTATGACTTCTCTGGTGCGCAACAAGAGTTCCTTTATGTGAATAACTTTTCCCGCACTCTGAACATGTATAGGGACGTTCACCAGTGTGAATTCTTCGGTGTTTCAGAAGGGTTGATTTTTCAGAAAAACATTTTCCGCACTCTGAACAGGAAAAGGGACGCTCACCCGTATGAACTCTCTGGTGATTAAGAAGGTTTCCTTGTTCAGCAAAACATTTTCCGCACTCTGAACAGGAATAAGGACGCTCACCTGTATGAGTTCTCAGGTGACTAAGAAGATTTACTTTCCTAATAAAACATTTTCCACATTCGGAACATGAATAGGGACGCTCACCAGTGTGACTTCTTTGGTGTTTCACAAGGTACGCTTTCTCAGAATAACTCTTCCCGCACTCTGAACATGAATAAGGAAGCTCATTCTTGTGAATTTTCTGGTGTTTAAGAAGTACTTTTTTCTTAGTGAATGTTTTCCCGCACACTAAACATGACAATGAGCTCCCTCCTGTGTGAGCTTCCTCATGGCTAGAAGAGGATTTCTGGGGATTGGATGGATCTGTTGATCTGTCAGCACTGTGAGAACTTGGCTGGACATCTGAAGTCATAGTATGGGATTTATCAGAAGATTTCTCAGGATTAGAAGGATCCATTGATCTTAGATGGACATGTGAAGTCATAGTATGGGATTTATCAGAAGGTTCCTCAGGATTAGAAGGATCCATTGATCTTAGATGGACATCTGAAGTCACAGTATGGGATTTATCAGAAGATTCCTCAGAATTAGAAGGATCCATTGATCTTAGATGGACATGTGAAGTCATAGTATGGGATTTATCAGAAGGTTCCTCAGGATTAGAAGGATCCATTGATCTTAGATGGACATCTGAAGTCATAGTATGGGATTTATCAGAAGGTTCCTCAGGATTAGAAGAATCCATTGATCTTAGATGGACATCTGAAGTCACAGTATGGGATTTATCAGAAGATTCCTCAGAATTAGAAGGATCCATTGATCTTAGATGGACATGTGAAGTCATAGTATGGGATTTATCAGAAGGTTCCTCAGGATTAGAAGGATCCATTGATCTTAGATGGACATCTGAAGTCATAGTATGGGATTTATCAGAAGATTCCTCAGGATTAGAAGGATCCATTCAACTTGCCACAAGAATATTGCAATGTAATTATCTTCTGCAGTACAATCAGGAGATATGTCAAGATGTCTCCAGATTCCAAAAGTACTATCCCATCTGCTGAAAAACAATTTTAATATATGTTATGTTTGTTTTTATACTCCTTATTCAGAAGTCATGTCCATCATTCAACACTTTCCCAGAGCTCTGCCATTAAATTGGGTACAATCACAGAACACAATGAATATAAACCAGATTAGATAATAAACCCAAACTATACTAGCTAACAGTAGTTGTGCACTGAAAAACAAAATGTTATTTACAGTATTGGGGGAAAAGGGGGGGGGGTCTCAAGTTTGACTTCCGACATCACCAAAAAGATTCATATAATATTTAGCATATAACATGTTCCACCATAAAACGCTCAGTGGAACATACTACACTGGATGGTCAGAGAGAAAACATGCTACAGGAGTGAAAATAAAATGTATAATAAGGAAAACAGTTTACCAAACAAAAGCACATTGTTATATTGAGGAATGGAGATGGACTTTTCATATGATGTACAGTATCTCCTCCTCATTTGTTGGGAACATGACGTTATATTGAGGAATGGAGATGGACCTTTCATATGGTGTACAGTATCTCCTCCTCATTTGTTGGGAACATGACGTTATATTGAGGAATGGAGATGGACCTTTCATATGGTGTACAGTATCTCCTCCTCATTTGTTGGGAACATGACATTATATTGAGGAATGGAGATGGACCTTTCATATGGTGTACAGTATCTCCACCTCATTTGTTGGGAACGTGACGTTATATTGAGGAATGGAGATGGACCTTTCATATGGTGTACAGTATCTCCTCCTCATTTGTTGGGAACATGACATTATATTGAGGAATGGAGATGGACCTTTCATATGGTGTACAGAATCTCCTCCTCATTTGTTGGGAACGTGACGTTATATTGAGGAATGGAGATGGACCTTTCATATGGTGTACAGTATCTCCTCCTCATTTGTTGGGAACATGACATTATATTGAGGAATGGAGATGGACCTTTCATATGGTGTACAGTATCTCCACCTCATTTGTTGGGAACGTGACGTTATATTGAGGAATGGAGATGGACCTTTCATATGGTGTACAGTAGGGGTGCTGAAATTAATCGTTGCATCGATGCATCGCGATTTGGGTGTCCCCGATGTGGCATCGATGCATAAGGACCGGTAAATCGATTGCCGGGTGATGTCATCCCGACTTGCCCAGCCCCTCCCGGGAGATCGCTCCGAGCGTATTGTTAAAATTACTTTGTTTTAATAAATGCCGTGTTACAATGAATGATGTGCTCCACTGGATGTGCTTTTTAAAAAAATATGGAACTTCATCCCGAATTTCACAGTAAATACATCCCGCTCATGTGACGGCCCGGCCCGCCTCTCTCCGCTCTCCTCTCACGCTTCACATCTCTCCTGAGTCCTGACGTCAGCGGGGAATTTTCAGCCCCGCCCGCAGACTATAGCTATCATATCAGAAGAGAGGCGGGCGGGGCTGAGAATTCTCCGCTGACATCAGGACTCAGGAGAGACGTGAGAGGAGAGCGGAGAGAGGCGGGCCGGGCCGTCACATGAGCGGGATGTATTTACTGTGAAATTCGGTATGAAGTTCCATATTTTTTTAAAAGCACATCCAGCGGGGCACATCATTCATTGTCACACGGCATTTATTAAAACAAAGTAATTTTAACAACAGTAAGTAGAGTACAAATGTGTTTGTACTCTACTTAGACCTCACGCTCCGTGCTGACAGGTCCCTGGGCTTCCCTTTGCACATTACACTGTTAACTCCTAGTGTGCTGGAAGGTTCAAACAGGAATGCCAAGGAACTGTCAGCACCAGTGGCGGCCCGTGCATTGTGGGGAGGTTAGTGAAGTGATGACTGCATTTGTTGGGCACAAGTGGCTGCATTTGATGGGGGAGGTTCAGTATTTTTCAGTTTGTTTGCGCCCCCCCCCCAAAATTTTGAGCACCAGCCGCCACTGGTCAGCACAGAGACAGTACAGGGAACTTCACAGGGATGTTTGTCATCTGTGGATTGTAATCCCTCCTGACCTCCCAGCAGCCGTGTGTGTGAATGTCTGTACCCTGTAGTGCACCGGATTAGTACACTTTTTAAGGGAGTGAGGTTATTTTTAATTCAAAGCGGTTCCAGTCAATTTTTTGTTTATTAAAAGTCAGCAGCTACAAAAAAAAAAAAAAGTATCTTCTGACTTTTAACCCCTTCCCGACCGGCGCACGCCGATACGTGGGCAGAATGGCACGGCTGGGCAAATGGACTTACAGGTACGTCCATTTGAATTCCCTGCCGTGCCATTGCGTGCGCGCCGCCGGCCGGGAGCTCCGCGAGTCGGGTCGCGGGTCCCGCGGACTCGAACGCCGCGGGGATACCCGCGATCGCCTCACGGAGAGGACGAACGGGGAGATGCTTAATGTAAACAGCATCTCCCCGTTCTGCCTAGTGACAAGTGTCACTGATCACTGCTCCCTGTCATCGGGAGCGGTGATCAGCGTAGTGACACACACAGCCCCTCCCCCCTACAGTTAGAATCACTCCCCTAGGACATACTTAACCCCTCCCTGCCCCCTAGTGGTTAACCCCTTCACTGCCAGTGTCATTTACACAATCAGTGCATTTTTAATCGCACCAATCGCTGTATAAATGACAATGGTCCCAAAAATGTCCGATGTGTCAGCCATAACGTCGCAGTCACAATAAAAATTGCTGATCGCCGCCATTACTAGTAAAAAAAAAAAAATTAATAAAAATGCCATAAAACTATCACCTATTTAGTAAACGCTATAACTTTTGCGCAAACCAATCAATAAAACGCTTATTGCGATTTTTTTTTTACCAAAAATATGTAGAAGAATACGATCGGCCTAAACTGAGGAAAAAAATGTTTTTTTTTTATATATTTTTGGGGGATATTTATTATAGCAAAATGTAAAAAAGAATGCGTTTTTTTCAAAATTGTCGCTCTTATTTTGTTTATAGCGCAAAAAATAAAAATCGCAGAGGCGATCCAATACCACCAAAAGAAAGCTCTATTTGTGGGGAAAAAAGGACGTCAATTTTGTTTGGGTGCAACGTCGCACGACCGCGCAATTGTCAGTTAAAGCGACGCAGTGCCGAATCGCAAAAAAACGCTCTGGTCAGGAAGGGGGTAAAATCTTCCGGGGCTGAAGCGGTTAAAAGTCAGCAGCTACCAAAAAAAAGTGTATCTTCTGACTTTTAATAAAAAGACACTCACCTGTCCCACAATCCAGGGATGTGGCCACCCAAACCCTCCATTCTCTCCCCCGCCTGTCCACGGCACTGGCAATACTACTGTGGGCATCCAACTGTGACAGCTTGCAGCTTCACAGCCGGGTGCGCATGTCTCACTGCGCTGTCCTGCATAGCCGGCCAATCTTTTGGGAATTGTGATGTGTCCCATAAGATTGCAGGGTGGAAGGGCCGCCTAGGCAGCCCAAGCGGAAGTGGGAGCTCGTCGGCAACCGTGATGCATCGCGGAATCAAATCGAATCCTTGACCAGATAATCATAATCGAATTGTGAGACCAGTGAAGATGCGCAGCCCTAGTGTACAGTATCTCCTCCTTATTTGTTGGGAACATGACATTATATTGAGGAATGGAGATGGACCTTTCATATGGTGTACAGTATCTCCTCCTCATTTGTTGGGAACATGACATTATATTGAGGAATGGAGATGGACCTTTCATATGGTGTACAGTATCTCCTCCTCATTTGTTGGGAACATGACATTATATTGATTAATGGAGATGGACCTTTTATATGGTGTACAGTATCTCCTCCTCATTTGTTGGGAACATGACGTTATATTGAGGAATGGAGATGGACCTTTCATATGGTGTACAGTATCTCCACCTTATTGGTTGGGAACATGACGTTATATTGAGGAATGGAGATGGACCTTTCATATGGTGTACAGTATCTCATTTGTTGGGAACATGACATTATATTGAGGAATGGAGATGGACCTTTCATATGGAGTACAGTGTCTCCTCCTCATTTGTTGGGAACATGACGTTATATTGATTAATGGAGATGGACCTTTTATATGGTGTACAGTATCTCCTCCTCATTTGTTGGGAACATGATGTTATATTGAGGAATGGCGATGGACCTTTCATATGGTGTACAGTATCTCCTCCTCATTTGTTGGGAACATGACGTTATATTGAGGAATGGAAATGGACCTTTCATATGGTGTACAGTATCTCCTCCTCATTTGTTGGGAACATGACGTTATATTGAGGAATGGAGATGGATCTTTCATATGGTGTACAATATCTCCTTGAGGACTTGAGATGGACCTTCTATATGGTTCTTTCTCCAGTCAGAAGCTCAGTGCTTTACTTGTTGACTTTTAGAATCTCCTTGCACTGTTTATCTCTGTTTTCAGGCAGTGAGGTGGAGGCACTGTAACGGGTGGTGTTTTGTAAAGACAGATGGTGGATGTCAATGAACATTGACATAAATCCATTTTCAGCACTACTTTATAATTCTGTGTAGTGAGAGGTGATGACAATTATCTCACTAATCCACCATAAGTCAGGCCAAAGCAAAGCTTCCTCCCTCCTGGTTTGGGTTGACGTTATAGTGAAGAAGACCTTGTGGCCACAGCAACTGTGCTTTGCACATGGTTCTGGGGTGCTTGCAGAGCAGCGTTATTCACTTGAATGGGTCTTGTTTGATGTGGGGTATAATTCCTGCCATGGCTGTGAAGTATAACGTAGTGGCTGTAGTATTTAGCAAAAATATATATTGTCAGGTAGGCTGTACGGAGCACCATGATTTCTAGCAGCAGCTTTGGTTGGATAAATGGCTCTTTATTTAGGATGTATCTGGTCTATAAACCAGAGGTTCTGGATGGACAGTTGGATAAATGGTTCTATATTTAGGATGTATCTGGTCTATAAACCAGAGGCTCTGGATGGACAGTTGGATAAATGGTTCTATATTTAGGATGTATCTGGTCTATAAACCAGAGGCTCTGGATGGACAGTTGGATAAATGGTTCTATATTGAGGATGTATCTGGACACATATTATAAAATAACTCCAATATACAGGATGTGATATGTCTGTAGTAGTGGATGTTGGAGATAAAAGACATCACAGTGACTATGGAGGAAGAGGACGGACATGACGGGGGGTTACTGGGTGTAAATATAAAATAAGATCTTATTACCTCCTCTGTGTGATCCGGTGATGTCTCCTCTCCACCTCGTTCTCTCCCTAACAACGTCCTGTCATTAAATTATATAGCGTCTTGTCTTTGTCTTACATCACTTCCTCTCCTTACATCACTTCCTCTCCTTACATCACTTCCTTTCCTTACATCACTTCCTATCTGAGCAGTCCTCTCGATCGAAGTGATATCACCATCTTGTGGCGATTTTAATAACTGCATCCTGTATTTTGCCCTCTGCTCTGTAGCTCATTCATCGGTTATATTTCATACATTAAGACACACGGACATTATACTTCAGTTCAAACTGAATATATAATACAATATTTTATCTCTGTGGTTTCATTCTCTGCAGGCTCCTGCTGTGTTGTATTTTTTTTTTAATTTTGCGCACACATTTTTAAAAATCGGCATTTTCAGCTGGAAATATTAAACATATATTAGAAAGTAATAATTATAGAAAATATTAATTTCCCCAAATTATTTTATGTTTTCTTTAACAGCTTACCGACCACTGTACTGCGGCAGAATGGCACAGCTGGACGAAGCTGTTATGTGGTTTTGCCCTGTGGCCACTAGGGGGGCGCACGCATGCCCGCTGCTCACCCCCAGAGCTGATGCCAGTGCCTGGCGGTCACGATCACCGCCGGGCTCCCGCGATCGCAGCTGACACATGGAAAATTGTGATCTGTGTGTGTAAACTAGATATGAGCTTCAAATTCGAGTCCAACCCATGTTCGACTCGAACATCGCATGTCCGACTGTTCGTCGAATTGCGAACGATACGGGCCGCTCACGCCAAATTCGAGTGGCGCGTCATGGCCTATAATTCACTGCGACACGGCAGTGCATTGCTGGCTGATTATTGGCCAAGCATGCACTATGACCCGCATGCTTGGCCAATCACAGCGCCTTCTGTACAGAGAGCCGTAATTGGCCTAAGCCAGGGTGGCTTTGGCCAATTATGGCTCAGGAGGTTTAGTACACGCCCCACACTATATAAGGTCGCCTGCACGTCGGTCCTGTGTAGTGTGCCCCGACGTTGAGAGAGAGATAGAGAGAGACAGTGCCATTTGATTTAAGTTAGATAGAGTAGGCAGGCGAGTCAGTTAGCTGCACTTCCAGTGTATTGTGTATATATATGCATCCTGGGTGTTGTGTGTGTATATATATATATATATATATATATATATATATATATATATATACACTGTATTCAGTTTAGCTAGATCCGTTCCTGTTATTCTCTTCCTACTGACAGGCAGGCAGGAGTTTGTACAATAGTTACAGCTACCTGAAGAAAATTGCTGGTGTTCTTCTGATCCTATTAGTACCACAGCAGGCAGGCAGCTACATTATTTACAATTAGTGTAGTGCCTCCTCTGCACAGTGTGCACCTAAAGCTATTTGTAGAAAATTGGTGGTGTTCTTCTGATCCTATTAGTACCTCAGGCAGCTGCAGTATTTACAGTTAGTGTAGTGCGTCCTATGCACAGTGTGCACCTAAAGCTACCTGAAGACAATTGCTGTTGTTCTGATCTTATTAATACCACAGGCAGGCAGCTGCAGTATTTACAGTTAGTGTACTGCGCCTCTGCACAGTGTGCACCTAAAGCTACCTGAAGACAATTGCTGTTGTTCTGATCCTATTAATACCACAGGCAGGCAGCTACAGTATTTACAGTTAGTGTACTGTGTCCTCTGCACAGTGTGCACCTAAAGCTACCTGAAGAAAATAGGTGGTGTTCTTCTGATTCTATTAGTACTGCAGGCAGCTACAGTATTTACAGTAAGTGTAGTGCATTCTCTGCACAGTGTGCACCTAAAGCTACCTGGAGAAAATTGGTGTTGTTCTTTTGATTCTATTAGTACCGCAGGCAGCTACAGTATTTACAGTTAGTGTAGTGCGTCCTCTGCACAGTGTGCACCTAAAGCTACCTGAAGAAAATTGGTGGTGTTCTTCTGATCCTTTTAGTACCACAGGCAGGCAGCTGCAGTATTTACAGTTAGTGTACTGCATCCTCTGCACAGTGTGCACCTAAAGCTACCTGAAGACAATTGCTGTTGTTCTGATCCTATTAATACCACAGGCAGGCAGTTTCAGAATTTACAGTTAGTGTACTGTGTCCTCTGTACAGTGTGCACCTAAAGCTACCTGAAGAAAATTGGTGGTGTTATTCTGATCCTATTAGTACCACAGGCAGGCAGCTGCAGTATTTACAATTAGTGTACTGTGTCCTCTGCACAGTGTGCACCTAAAGCTACCCGAAGAAAATTGGTGGTGTTCTTCTGATCCTATTAGTACCACAGGCAGGCAGCTGCAGTATTTACAATTAGTGTACTGTGTCCTCTGCACAGTGTGCACCTAAAGCTACCTGAAGAAAATTGGTGGTGTTCTTCTGATCCTATTAGTACCACAGGCAGGCAGCTGCAGTATTTACAATTAGTGTACTGTGTCCTCTGCACAGTGTGCACCTAAAGCTACCTGAAGACAATTGCTGTTGTTCTGATCCTATTAATACCAGAGGCAGGCAGCTGCAGTATTTACAGTTAGTGTACTGTGTCCTCTGCACAGTGTGCACCTAAAGCTACCTGAAGAAAATTGGTGGTGTTCTTCTGATCCTTTTAGTACCACAGGCAGGCAGCTGCAGTATTTGCAGTTAGTGTAGTGCCTCCTCTGCACAGTTTCCCCCTAAAGCTACCTGAAGAAAATTGGTGGTGTTCTTCTGATCCTATTAGTACCGCAGGAAGCTGCAGTATTTACAGTTAGTGTAGTGCGTCCTCTGCACAGTGTGCACCTAAAGCTACCTGAAGACAATTGCTGTTGTTCTGATCTTATTAATACCACAGGCAGACAGCTGCAGTATTTACAGTTAGTGTAGTGCGTCCTCTGCATAAAGTGCACCTAAAGCTACCTGAAGACAATTACTGTTGTTCTGATCCTATTAATACTACAGCCAGGCAGTTGATTCTGTTAGCTGCAGTATCACTATATATATATACATCCCAGCTTTGTGCAGCTACATCTCACTGCAGGCCATTAGTATGTCTGGAAGGCCAACAAGGAGAGGCAGACAGTCACAAGCCAATAAAAGAGGGCAAGCAGGCTCTGTGTCTAGAGGCAACAGTTCTGGTCGTGGAGACGGTGCATCCTTATCAGCACGTGGCCATGGGACACGCTTGTCCTTTTTTCCAGCAGCTGGCCGTGTTGAGCCGCAACATGCGGAAAACTTGGTAGAGTGGATGACCAAGCCATCCTCATTCTCCTCATCCTCTCTCACCCAGGCTCAGGGTACTTTGTCTGGCAAAGCAGCTGCCAACGCGGCCTCTTCCCTCGGCTCAATGGCATCAGTCACTCCTTCCCTAGCCCCACCATGTCCTCCTGACGAGTCCCCCGAACTGTTTCACCACAGTGTTGGGTACATGCTCCATGAGGATGCCCAGCGTTTTGAAGGCTCCGATGATGGTACCCAGCTAGAGGAAGGCAGTAACGTGAGCCCAGAGAGAGGGGGTGTCCAAGAAGGACAGCAATCTGGCAGTCATGCTCCCCCTGCTGCAGCATACTGCCAGGTTTGCTCCAGTAAAGAGGAGGGAGGGGATGATGAGGTCACTTACTCCACATGGGTGCCTGAGAGAGGAGGAGGCACATCACCAACGAGGCAGGATGCCCTCCAGGGGCCAGCTTAAGGGCAGGTGTGGGCCTTTTTTGAGAAGAGTGCATCAGATCGCACCACTGCTATTTGCAACATATGTCTCAAGTGTATCTTGCCTGGCCAAAACATTACCAGCTTGGGCACCACATGCTTGACCAGACATATGTCGACCTGCCATGCAGTTCGTTGGCAAGCGTACCTAAAAGACCCACACCAAAGAACAAAGAGGACCTCTCCTTGCTCCTCATCAGCTGGGATCTCCAACCCCACTATACCTTCAGTCCTCTCTGAGACCTGAACTGAGAGGAATGAAGGTGTAGAATTAGGTGTGTCACAGCCAAGTACTTGTGGGCAATCTGGTATCGGTACACCAACGTCAGATTGTAACAGGCAAATTTCCCTGCCCCAGCTGCTGTACCGCCGAAAGAAGTTCGCTCCCAGCCATCCACATGCACTTGAATGCTAGCTTGGCTAAATTGCTAGCTCTTCAACTGCTGCCTTTTCAGTTGGTAGACTCTGCCCCCTTCCGTGAGTTTGTGGAATGTGCGGTTCCTCAGTGGCAGGTTTCCAAACGCCACTTTTTCTCACGGAAGGCGATTCCGGCTCTCTACCGGCATGTGGAAGGCAATGTCTTGGCCTCGCTGGACAGGACGGTCAGTGGTAAGGTGCATATTATTGCTGACTCATGGTCCAGCAGGCATGGAAAGGGATGTTACCTATCTTTCACAGAGCATTGGGTGACTCTGCTGGCAGCTGGGAAGGATGCAGGACAAGGTGCAGTAGTGTTGGAGGTTGACCTGCCACCACTCCTCCAAAATTCTACTACTTGTGATTCTAACACACCTCTCTCCTTCACCCCCTCCTCTTCTTCTTCCTCCATGGCCCCTTCCTGTGCTTTGTCCTCGGAACCAGCTGTGCTCTGTAGGCGAGGGGCTACGCAAGTACACAGGACAAAAGATGCCATGCAGTGCTTGAGCTGGTGTGCTTGGGGGACAGGAGCCACACTGGGGCAGAGATCCTGTCAGCTCTGCAGGGGTAGGCTCAGAGGTGGTTGATGCCACGCCAGCTTAAGGCAGGAATGGTGGTTTACAATGGCACCAACCTCCTCTCCACCCTCCACCCTCTGACAGGGACAAATGACCCATGTGCCCTGTTTGGCTCACGTCCTTAACTTGGTGGTGCAGTGGTTCTTGGGCAGGTACCCGGGCTTACAGGATGTCCTGAGGCAGGCCAGGAATATCTGTGTGCATTTCCGCCGGTCATATAATGCCAGTGCTCGGCTGACTGACCTCCAAAAGGAGTTTAACCTGCCCAAGAACCGCCTAATCTGTGACATGCCCACCAGGTGGAACTCAATGTTGGCCATGCTGCAGTGGCTGCACACGCAGCAGAGGGTCATCAATGAGTACCTGTGCGACTATGGCACCAGGATAGGGTCAGGGGAGGCCACGAGGATGGTGAGCAGTGACAGTGCATGCACGGTGACACTGTCCCTCTTGTCCACCTGTTGGAGCACACGCTGCGTGGAATAATGGACAGGGCACTTGAGGCAGAACAGAGGCAGGAAGAGGAGGACTTCCTTAGCTCTCAAGGCCCCCTTTATCCAGACAGTGTTCCTGCGTGCCCGCCAATCACACAGGAAGAGGATGAGGAGGAGGAGTAGGAGGAGGAGGAAGATTGTGTCAGCATGGAAGTGGAGCCTGGCACTCAGCATCAACAGCAGTCTTCAAGGGATCATTTACAGTTCCAAGAAACCCATGGACTTGTACGTGGCTGGGAGGAGGTGGCTGCGGATCATGTCGTCCTTAGTGACCCAGAGGACTCCAGACCGAATGCCTCAGCAAACCTACGCTGCATGGCCTCCCTGATCCCTCAAAGCCTGCGGAAGGATCCTCGTATTCGTGGTATCAAGGAGAGGGATCAATACTGACTGGCAACCCTCCTTGATCCACATTACAAGGGTAAGGTTGCGGACCTTATCTTGCCGTCGCAGAGGGAGCAGAGGATGAAACATCTTCGGGAGGCCTTGCAGAAAGGTCTGTGCAACGCATTCCCAGAGACTGGGAGGTTACAAACTCCTGTTCATGGACAACGTGTTGCTGAGGCTTCGGTCAGTCAAAGAAGGAGCGGTGGAGAAGGTGGCCATCTGACCGATGCGTTCTGACAATTTTTTAGTCCGCAGCCCCAAGGTATGATCGATTCCAGCAACCATGGCCAGCGTCTGTTTTACATGGTGCAGGAATACCTAGGGGCAAGATCTGACTTGGACACCTTTCGCACCGAAAATCCTCCGGGTTACTGGGTCTTGAGGATGGATCACTGGCCAGAGCTTGCACAGTATGCAATTGAGCTACTGGCCTGTCCTGCATCCAGCGTTCTTTCGGAACGCACATTCAGTGCTGCTGGAGGCTTTGTAACCGATCACAGGGTGCGCCTGTCCACCAACTTGGTCGATCGATTGACCTTCATAAAAATGAATCAGTCTTGGATCACCACCAGCTACCAAGCACCTGATGCTGATGTAACCGAATAATTCTCAGATCCCTTCAAGACTGCCTATGCTGATGCTGAGTGACTATCCTGTTATGCTGAGTGATTATCCTCTTCCTCCTCAATGATCATGCTAATAGCTTGTAAGAACATTTTTGGTTCTGGGCGCCGCCACCAGTGGCTAAGGCCCAATTTTTCAGCCCCTGTTTAACAGGGGCGTGTAATTACAATTTTTGATGCAATATTTTGCAGCAGGGCTCATTCCTGCACTCCAACTACAGTATCTGTGAGGGGTTGCAGTGTTGTGGCACCAGCACCAGTGTCCAAGGCCTGATTTTTCAGCCCCTGTTTAACAGGGGCGTGTAATTAAATTTTTTGATGCAATACTTTGCAGCAGGGCTCATTCCTGCGCTCCAACTATAGCATCTGTGAGAGATTGCAGTGTTGTGTCACCAGTGCCTAAGGCCCAATTTTTCTTCCCCTGTTCAACAGGGACATGTAATTACAATTCTTGATCTAATTTTTCACAGCAGGGCCCATTCCTGCGCCCACCAAGAGTAACTGTGAGGTCTTACAGTGTTGTACCAACACCTAAGGCCCCAATTTCTGCAGAGTATATAGGGCAGGCCCCTACTTTCAAACATCCAACTTACAAACGACTCCTACTTGCAAACGGAAAGAGACAACAGGAAGTGAGATGAAATCTACCCCTAGGAAGGGAAATTCTCTCCTGTAAGAGTTAATATGGGAAAAACGTGTCTCCTCTCCACTGATGCTTTATCACCAATCCTTGTTTCACTAAAAACCCCAAATTTTCAAAAAACATTTGTCATTGGGACAGAAAGTGAGGTTAAAACTTCTGAAGAGGAGCACAGACAGCAAAACAAATGTCACAGGGGTGATAACCCTTCCCTATGTTTTCAAAAAAGCTTAAAAATAGATTTTTTGGCTGGAGCTACACTTTAAAAATGTACCAGTTCAAAATTACAAACAGATTCAACTTAACAACAAACCTACAGTCCCTGTCTTGTTTGCACCACCTGTATACTGCTGTATATAGGGCCTGGGGGCCCCACGCCTTTCCTTTTTTTTATTTGGGTGCGGGGTTCCCCTTAATATCCATACAAGACCCAAAGGGCCTGGTAATGGACTGGGGGGTACCCATGCCGTTTGTCTCACTGATTTTCATCCATATTGCCGAGACCCGACATTACATTAAAGCCGCAAGCTGTTTTAAATTACTTTTATTCCTTTAAAAATGTAATTTTGTGCAGGGACTGTTCTAAACACGGGAAACACGCCCCACTTTACAGGCATACTATAGACACCCCCAGGTACGATATTTATAGGAATATTTCACTTTTTTTTTTTCACTTTAAGCATCATTAAAATCACTGCTCCCAAAAAAACGGACATTTTTAAAACTTTTTTTTGCATTGATACATGTCCCCTGGGGCAGGACCCGGGTCCCCAAACACTTTTTAGGACAATACCATGCATATTAGCCTTTAAAATTAGCACTTTTGATTTCGAACGTTCGAGTCCCATAGACTTTAATAGGGTTCTAAAGTTCTCGCAAACTTTCGGTCTGTTCGCAGGTTCTGGTGCGAACTGAACCGGGGGGTGTTCAGCTCATCCCTATTGTAAACACACAGTTTCCGGTTCTCTGAGGGGAGAAGAGACAGATTGTCTGTTCATACAAAGTATGAACAGCGATCTGTCATCTCCCCTACACAGTCCCCTCCCCCCTTCAGTTAGAATCACCTCCCAGGGAACACAAATAACCCCTTGATCGCCCCCTAGTGTTAACCCGATCCCTGCCAGGGACATTTTTACAGTAATCATGTATAAATGCCAATGGTCCCAAAAATGTGTCAAAAGTATACGATGTGTCTGCCATAATGTCACAGTCACGATAAAAATCGCAGATCGTCGCCATTACTAGTAAAAAAAATGAATAACAAAAATGCCATAAAACTATCCCCTATTTTGTAGATGCTATAACTTTTGCGCAAACCAATCAATATACGGTTATTGCAATTTTTTTTACCAACAATATGTAGAAGAATACGATTGGCCTAAACCGAGGAAAAAAATTGTTTTTTATATATTTTTGGGGCATATTTATTATAGCAAAATGTAAAAAAAATTGCGTTTTTTCAAAATTTACGCTTTTTTTTTGTTTATAGCGCAAAAAATAAAAACCGCAGAGGTGATCAAATACCACCAAAAGAAAGCTCTATTTGTGGGGAAAAAAAGGACGTCAATTTTGTTTGGGTGCAACGTCGCACAACTGCGCAGTTGTCAGTTAAAGCAACGCAGTTGCGAATCGCAAAAAGTGCTCTGGTCAGGAAGGGGGTAAAATCTTCTGGGGCTGAAGCGGTTAACCACTTCAAAACCAGCCGCTGCAGTTGTACTGCGGCAGGTTGACCCTCCTAGGCAAATCGCCATCATTGTACGTCGGCTCGCGCAGGCGCAGTTGCAGGCGGTGCACTCTCGATCCACCTGCACGAGCATGCCCGCGGGTCAGGCGGACTCTATGTCTGCTGGCGGCCTGCGATCGCCTAGTACAGAGGCAGAATTGGGATCTTCCTTTGTAAACAAAGCGATTCCCCATTCTGACAGATGACATGTCAGAGATCTATTCCCAGTGATCTCTGTCATGTCCCTGCAGCCCATCTCCGCCTACAGTTAGAACACACCCAGGGAACACACTTAACCCCTTGATCGCCCCCTAGTGTTAGCCCCTTCCCTGCCAGTGACATTTATAAAGTAATCAGTGCATTTTTATAGCACTGATCAATGTAATAATGTCACTGGTCCCCAAAAAGTGTAATTTGGGGACAGATTTGTCCGCCGCAATGTCGCAGTCCCGCTAAAAATCGCAGATAGGCGCCATTACCAGTAAAAACAATAAAAATAAATAAAAGTCCCTAAATCTATCCCATAGTTTGTAGACGCGATCACTTTTGCGCAAACCAATCAATATACGCCTATTGCGATTTTTTTTTTACCAAAAATATGTAGAAGAATACATATCAACCTAAACTGATGAAGACATTTTTATTTTTTTTTGGGGGGGGGGATATTTATTATAGCAAAAAATATTGTTTTTCTTCAAAATTGTCGCTCTTTTTTTGTTTCTAATGCAAAAAATGAAAACCACAGAGGTGATCAAATACCACCAAAAGAAAGATCTATTTGTGGAGAAAAAAAGGACATTAATAAAACTCACAGACCTCAGATACAGTGTGGCTCAGGTCCTAGGGGGAAGTCCTTCCTGCTGGGCTCCTCCTCCCATTGTGTCATTGGACACATCAGAGCCAAGGCGGAGCCTAGAGGAAGCACCCCTGGACTCAGGCCGTGTATCATTGGTGGGGCAACTTTCCAGCTGCCATAGAGTAGATGAACTTGGTGTCAGGACACTCTGCAGGAGATGCATGAAATATAATCTGGGTGCCTGGTGCCAACGTAACCCCTGAGAGGTACATTAGTGGAACCAAGTGCCTGAACTTGTTCCTTGCACTGGGCTTTTGGGACTCAGCCTAGATCAGGTGCAGTCTATTTTCTCCACTGTGGGTGCCACTCGACCGCAGGAGAGGAAGTCAAGAGGACCATGGTTACTCTATGTTTTTCTGGGTCACTGTGGAAGTGCTCCGATTGGATGCTGCCACCCCATGTAACTCTGGCAGCCATCTTGGTTAAGGCAGAGGATATTTAAGGCCCTGGCTCCCAGGCTTGGTGAGCATTTTGCGTTTAGGTAGAGTAAGGACAGGTCACACATCAGATAAGGATAGTGATTAGACATGTGCGCCGTCAATAAATTTGTTTAGTTTCATTCCGTTCCGTTTTGTATTAGCCGTTAATTCGTATTTCGTAATTCGTGTCTGAAATCAAATTGGATTTGTACGAAATACGAATTTTCGTTTGGTTTGTTAACCTTTCGTAACAATTACGAACGTTTGTTATGATGAATTTGAAAAGCAAAAAATACCTTTCTCAATATGGCAGTCATTGGACTCATGCTCATTATGAGGGGCTCCCACCATCCCTGTGCTGTGCTGACTTCCTCCTGAGTTTGTACCCCTACTGTGCTCATGATGAGCGGCTCCCACCATTCCTGTGCTGTGCTGACTTCCTCCTGGGTTTGTAGCCCTGCTGTATATTGATTGGTTTGCGCAAAAGTTATCTACAAACTACGGGATAGATTTAGGGACTTTTTATTTTTTTTATTGTTTTTACTGGCAAAGCGACATTCCGGCAGACAAACCTGACCCCAAATGACACTTTTTTGGGGAACGGTGACATTATTACATTGATCAGTGCTTTAAAAATGCACTGATCAACGTAAAAATGACACTGGCAGGGAAGTGGTTAACACTAGGGGGCGATCAAGGGGTTAAGTGTGTTCCCTGGGTGTGTTCTAACTGTAGGGGGATGGGCTGCTAGAGACATGACAGAGATCACTGTTCCCGATCACTAGGAACAAAAGATCTCTGACATGTCATTAGGCAGAACTTTACTGTACTGTACACAGCGATCGAGGGTCGCCGGCGGACATCGAATCCGCGGGACCTGCAGGGCACACTCCCATGGAGTGCGCACGCCTGTTATCCTCCTTGTACGGACCGACTGTAATGGGGCGTACACACGGGCGGACCTTCCGACCGGACTGGTCCAACGGACTTTCCGATGGACTTTTGACAGACTTCCGACTGCCTTTTTTTTACCAACGGACTTGCCTACACACGACCGGACTACGGACGGACTTGCCTACACACGACCGGACTTTCCGGCAGACTATGTCCACCGGTCTTCCCAACGGAGTTACGACGGACTTTCCGAATGAACGGACTTGCCCAAACACGAACAAGTCCGTTCATTTTGAACGTGACTAGGGTACGACGGGACTAGAAAAGGAAGTCAATCTCGCCGCTTTTATCGGCGAGATTGACACCTTGCGAGCCCCGTCACAGGGCATACCAGGCCCTTAGGTCTGGTATGGTTTTTAAGGGGAACCCCCTACGCTGAAAAAATGACGTGGGGTCCCCCCAAAATACATACCAGACGCTTATCCGAGCACGCAGCCCGGCCGGTCAGAAAAGGGGGTGGGGATGAGCTCCTGAACCGCACCAGGCCGCATGCCCTCAACATGATGGGGTGGGTGCTTTGGGGGAGAGGGGCGCCCTGCGGCCCCCCATCCCAAAGCACCTTGTCCCCATGTTGATGAGGACAAGGGCCTCTACCCGACAACCCTGGCCGTTGGTTGTCGGGGTCTGCGGGCGGGGGGCTTATCAGAATCCGGGAGCCCCCTTTAATAAGGGGGCCCTCAGATCCTGGCCCCCCACCATATGTGAATGAGTATGAGTAACCCTACCCATTCACCTAGGGAAAAAGTGTCAATAAAAAAACACACTACGTGGTCACCGGGTGATGTTGACCACGCCCCCTTATGACATCACAGTCCCAGCATGTTCCCCGGGACTGTTACGTTATAAGGGGGCGAGGTCACCACCTATATAAGTCATTGCAGGGCGCCCACCTCCTCCAAAGCTCCCACCCCCTCATGTTGAGGGCATGCGGCCTGGTACGGTTCAGGAGGGGGGTTCGCTCATCTCCACCCCCTTTCCTGACCGGACGGGCTGCGTGCTCGGATAAGGGTCTGGTATGGATTTTGGGGGGACCCCACGCCGTTTTTTTGGCATAGGGGGTTCCCCTTAAAATCCATACCAGACCTAAGGGACATCGTCGCCTCCCCCTCGCGCTCGCCGCAATATGAAAATTTGTTTTTCCTATTGCAGCGAGCGCGAGATGTAGTACCCTGCCCATGCGTCGTATCTGGTCCGTTGGACCAGCATACAGATGAACGGGCTTTCTAAAGGAAAAGTCATTTAAAACTGCTTGCGGCTGTAATGTAATGTCGGGTCCTGGCAATATGGTTGAAAATAAATGAGAAAAATGGCATGGGTACCCCCCCAGCCCATAACCAGGCCCTTTGGGTCTTGTATGGATATTAAGGGGAACCCTGCACCCAAATTAAAAAAAGAAAAGGCGTGGGGCCCTATATACTCTGAACAGCAGTATACAAGCGGTCCAAACAAGACAGGGACTGTAGGTTTGTTCTTAAGTTGAATCTGTTTATAATTTGGAACAGGTACATTTTGTAAGTGTAGCTCCAGCTAAAAATCTATTTTTAAGCTTTTTGGATAACATAGGGAAGGGTTATCACCCCTGTAACATTTGTTTTGCTATCTGTACCCCTGTTCAGAAGATTTCACCTCACTTTCTTTCCCAATGACAATTGGATTTTGAAAATTTGGGGTTATTAGGGAAACAAGGATTGGTGATAAAGCATCAGAGGAGACACCTTTTTTCCCATATTAACTCTTACAGGAGAGAATTTCCCTTCCTAGGGGTAGATTTCCTCTCACTTCCTGTTGTCTCCCTCCGTTTGTAAGTAGGAGTCGTTTGTAAGTCGGATGTTTGAAAATAGGGGACCGCCTGTATATACTATGAGGCCTGCCCTATATACTCTGCCGAAAATTGGGCCTTAGGTGTTGATGGTACCAGAACACTGTAAGCCCTCACAGTTATTCTTGGTGGGCACTGGAACAGGCCCTGCTGTTAAATATTAAATCAAGAATTGCAATTACATGCCCCTGTTAAACAGGGGCAGGAAAATTGGGCCTTAGGCAGTAGTGGTGGTGGCACAACACTGTAAAGCCTCACAGATACTCTTGTTGAGTGCAGGAACGACCCCTGCTGTGAAATATTAGAGCAAAAATTGTAATTACACACCCTTGTTAAACAGGGGCAGAAAAATTGGGCCTTAGGCACTGGTGGTGGTGCCCTGAAACAAAAATGTTCTTAGAAGCTATCAACATGAACATTGAGGAGGAATAGGATAGTCACTCAGCATAACAGGATAGTCACTCACCATAGGCAGTATTCAAGGGATCTCACATTCATAGAAAAATTAATCGGTTACATCAGCATCAGGTGCTGGGTAGCTGGTGATCCAAGACTGATTCATTTTTATGAAGGTGAGCTGATCAACTGAGTCTGTGGACAGGCGCACTCTGTGATCGGTTACAAAGCCTCCAGCAGCACTGAATGTGCGTTCAGAAAGAACGCTGGATCCAGGACAGGCCAGTAGCTTAATTGCATATTGTGCAAGCTCTGGCCAGTGATCCATCCTCAAGACCCAGTTGATTTTCAGTGGGAAAGGTCTCCAAGTCTGATTTTGCCCCTAGATATTCCAGCACCATGTAAATCGGACGCTGTCGATGGTTAATGGAACCGAACAGACCTTGGGGCTGTGGACTAAAGAATTGTCTGAACGCATCAGTCAGACGACCACCTTCTCCACCGCTCCTTCTGTGACTGCTTTAGCAACACGTTGTCAAGGAGGACCAGGAAATTGTAACCTCCCAGGCTCTGAAAACGCATTGCACAAACCTTTCTACAAGGCCTCCCGAAGATGTTTCATCCTCTGCTCCCTCTGCGAAGGCTGGATAAGTCCGCAACCTTACCCTTGTAACATGGATCAAGAAGGGTTGCCAGCCAGTAATGATCCCTCTCCTTGATACCATGAATCCAAGGGTCCTTTCGCAGGCTTTGTAGGATCAGGGAGGCCATGCAGTGAAGGTTTGCTGAGGCATTCGATCCGGAGTCCTCTGGGTCACTAAGGATAACATGATCCACAGCCACCTCCTCCCAGCCATGTACAAGTCCATGAGTTTCTGGGGAATGAGAATGATCCCTTGAAGACTGCTGCTGATGCTGAGTGCTAGGCTCCAACTCCATGCTGACACAATCCTCCTCCTCCTCCTCCTCCTCTTCCTGTGTGATCGGCGGGCCCGCAAGAATACTGTCTGGATAAAGGGAGCCTTGAGAGGTAAGGAAGTCCTCCTCTTCCTCACTCTGTTCTGCCTCAACACTGTCTGGATAAAGGGGGCCTTGAGAGCTAAGGAAGTCCTCCTCTTCCTGCCTCTGTTCTGCCTCAAGTGCCCTGTCCATTATTCCATGCAGCGTGTGCTCCAACAGGAAGACAAGAGGGACAGTATCACTGATGCATGCACTGTCACTGCTCACCATCCTCATAGCCTCCTCAAATGGTGACAGGACAGTGTATGCATCCTTGATCAGTAGCCACTGGCGTGGCAAAAAAAGCCAAGCTCCCCTGACCCTGTCCTGGTGCCATACTCACACAGGTACTCATCGATGGCCCTTTGCTGCGTGTGCAGCCGCTGCAGCATTGCCAACATTGAATTCCACCTGGTGGGCATGTCACAAATGAGGCGGTTCTTGGGCAGGTTGCATTCCCTTTGAAGGTCAGCCAGCCGAGCACTGGCATTATATGACTGGCGGAAATGCCCACAGACTTTCCTGGCCTGCCTCTGGAGATCCTGTAAGCCCGGGTACCTGCACAAGAACTGCTGCACCACCAAATTAAGGACGTGAGCCAAACAGGGAACATGGGTCAAGTGTCCCTGTCGGAGGGTGGAGAGGAGGTTGGTGCCATTGTCGCAAACCACCATTCCTGGCTGAAACTCGCATGGTGTCAACCACCTCTGAGTCCACCCCTGCAGAGCTGACATAATCTCTGCCCCAGTGTGGCTCCTGTCCCCTAAACAGACCAACTCAAGCAACGCATGGCGTCTTTTGGCCTGAGTGTTTGCATAGCCCCTTGAACGTCTACTGAGCACCGCTGGTTCCGAGGACAAATCTGCAGAGGAAGTGGCCATAGAGGAAGAAGAGGAGGGGGTGGAGGAGAGAGGTGTGGCAGAATCACCACTACTAGCATTTTGGAGACGTGATGGCGGAACAAGCTCCAACAATACTGCACCCTGTCCTGTATCCTTCCCAGCTGCCAGCAGAGTTACCCAGTGCACCATGAAAGAAAGGTAACGTCCCTGTCCATGCCTGCTGGATCATGAGTCAGCGGTAATATGCACCTTACTGCTGACTGCCCTGTCCAACTAGGCCAAGACATTGCCTTCCACATGCCAGTAGAGAGCTGGAATGGCCTTCCCTGAAAAGTAATGGAAAAGAACCTGCCACTGATGTACCGCACATTCCACAAATTCACGAAAGGGGGGAGAGTCTACCAGCTGAAAAGGCAGCAGTTGGAGTGCTAGCAATTTAGCCAAGCTAGCATTCAGCCGCTGAGCATGTGGATAGCTGGGACTGAATTTCTTTAGACGGTTTAGCAACTGGGGTAGGGAAATTTGCCTGCTACAATCGGATGTTGGTGTAGCGATAGCAGATTGCCTGCAAGTACTTGGCACACCTAATTCTACACCTTCATTCCACTCAGTGCAGGTTTCTGAGAGGACTGAAGGTTAAGTGGGGTTGGAGATCCCAACTGATGAGGAGCAAGGAGAGGTCCGCCTTGTTCTTTGGTGTGGGTCTTTTAAGTACTATTGCCAATGGACTGCATGGGAGGTTGACATATGTCTGGTCAAGCATGTGATGCCCAAGCGGCTGCTGTTTTGGCCATGCTTGATACGCTTCAGATATATGTTGTAAACAGCAATGGTGCGATCTGCTGCACATGTACCAAAAAAAGGCCCACACCAAAGAACTTTTCAAAATATGTGGGGAGTCAGCAGCGCCCTGCACATGCGGAGCACTGCGGTGTGATGCAGTCGGTGGCTGCCCTTAAGCTGGCCCCTGGAGGGCATCCTGCCTTGTTGGAGATGTGCCTCCTTCTCCTCCTGCTCCTCTCTTCTATCAGGCACCCACGTAGAGTCAGTGACCTCATCATCTCCTTCCTCCTCGTCACTGGAGCAAACCTTGAAGTATGCTGCAGCTGGGGGGAACATGACTGCCAGTTTCTTGTCATTCTTGGGCACCCCCTTTCTCTGGGCTCACGTTACTGCCTTCCTCAACCTGGGTACCATCATCGGAGCCTTCAAAGCGCTGTGCATCCTCCTGCAGCATGTACCTGACACTGTGGTTGAACAGTTCCAGGGACTCCTCCGTGCATGATGGTGGGGCTAGGGAAGGAGTGACTGATGACATTGAGCCAATGGAATAGGCCCCTTTGGCAGCTACATTGGCAGGCAAACTACTCTGAGCATGGGTGACAGAGGATGAGGAGGATGAGGATGGCTTAGTTATCCACTCTACCAACTCTTCTGCATGTTGTGGATCAACACGACGGCCTGCTGAAAAAAAGGACAAGCGTGCCCCATGGCCACGTGCTGAGGATGCACCGTGTCCACGACCAGCACTGTTGACTGTAGACACAGAGCCTGCTTGCCCTCTTTTAGTGGCCTATGAGCGTCTGCCTCTCCTTGGTGGCCTTCCAGACATGCTGTAAAATTTTATTAGCAAAACACCGTCTGAAGTTTACTAGAAAAAGTACACCAGGAATGGCCTGCAGTCAGATATAGGCTTGACTAGACTAGAATGCAGTGGATATATATATGTAGGAGACTGAATATATATTTAATGCACTGCAGATCACTGAATCACCTGCCTGCCTGAAAGTGTATTTGAAAACGTACACCAGGAATGGCCTGCAGTCAGATATAGGCTTGGCTAGACTAGAATGCAGTGGATATATATGTAGGAGACTGTATATTTATTTTATGCACTGCAGATCATTGAATCACCTGCCTGCCTGCCTGCCTGCCTGCCTGCCTGAAAGTATATTTGAAAACGTACACCAGGAATGGCCTGCAGTCAGATATGGGCTTGGCTAGACTAAAATGCAGTGGATATATATGTAGGAGACTGTATATATATTTTATGCACTGCAGATGACTGAATCACCTGCCTGCCTGAAAGTATATTTAAAAATGTACACCAGGAATGGCCTGCAGTCAGATATAGGCTTGACTAGACTAGAATGCAGTGGATATATATATGTAGGAGACTGAATATATATTTAATGCACTGCAGATCACTGAATCACCTGCCTGCCTGAAAGTGTATTTGAAAACGTACACCAGGAATGGTCTGCAGTCAGATATAGGCTTGGCTAGACTAGAATGCAGTGGATATATATGTAGGAGACTGTATATTTATTTTATGCACTGCAGATCATTGAATCACCTGCCTGCCTGCCTGCCTGCCTGAAAGTATATTTGAAAACGTACACCAGGAATGGCCTGCAGTCAGATATGGGCTTGGCTAGACTAAAATGCAGTGGATATATATGTAGGAGACTGTATATATATTTTATGCACTGCAGATGACTGAATCACCTGCCTGCCTGAAAGTATATTTAAAAATGTACACCAGGAATGGCCTGCAGTCAGATATAGGCTTGGCTAGACTGGAATGCAGTGGATATATATGTAGGAGATTGTATATATATTTAATGAACTGCAGATCATTGAATCACCTGCTTGCCTGCCTGCCTGCCTGAAAGTATATTTGAAAACGTACACCAGGAATGGCCTTCAGTCAGATATAGGCTTGGCTAGACTAGAATGCAGTGGATATATATGTAGGAGTCTGTATATATATTTAATGCACTGCAGACCACTGAATCACCTGCCTGCCCGAAAGTGTATTTGAAAATGTACACCAGGAATGGCCTGCAGTCAGATATAGCCTTGGCTAGACTAGAATGCAGTGGATATATATGTAGGAGACTGTATATATATTTTATGCATTGCAGATCACTAAATCATCTGCCTGCCTGCCTCAAAATATATATTTAAAAATGTACACCAGGAATGGCCTGCAGTCAGATATAGGCTTGGCTAGACTAGAATGCAGTGGATATATATGTAGGAGACTGTATATTTATTTTATGCACTGCAGATCATTGAATCACCTGCCTGCCTGCCTGAAAGTATATTTGAAAACGTACACCAGGAATGGCCAGCAGTCAGTTATAGGCTTGGCTAGACTAGAATGCAGTGAATATATATGTAGGAGTCTGTATATATATTTAATGCACTGCAGATCACTGACTGCCTGCCTGCCTGAAAGTGTATTTGAAAATGTACACCAGGAATGTCCTGCAGTCAGATATAGGCTTGGCTAGACTAGAATGCAGTGGATATATATATATATATATGTAGGAGACTGTACATATATTTAATACACTGCAGATCACTGAATCACCTGCCTGAAAGTGTATTTGAAAACGTACACCAGGAATGGCCTGCAGTCAGATATAGGCTTGGCTAGACTAGAATGCAGTGGATATATATGTAGGTATCATGAAGATCCTGCCAGTAACAGGCAGATTAGACCCATCGGTGCACGATTGCGGGCATCTATGCGCACGTGCACACGCACTCGTTAGTGTCTGGCGGGTTATTTAACTGTCTGACACTTGCATCATTGCTGTTTGCTCTGCAGCTCTGTGTATGTGTTCCCTGAAAACCTGATATCTGCTCCTGTTTTGACCCGGCTTGATTTGAAACTGTTCCTGTTATCCACCTGTACCTGACCCTTGGCTTGTATGACGATCCCTCCGCCTGCTCCTTTGTACCTCTGCTGCCAGCCTGCTTTCCGACCCGGCCTGTCTGACGTTCCTGGACTTCCATCCAGTCTGCTGGGACTGTCTGCTGAGCCATCCAGGCTGCTCACCTGTTTGCTGATCCATCCAGTCTGCTGAGCCTGTCTTCTGAGCCATCCAGGCTACTCACCTGTTTGCCGATCCACCCAGTCTGCTGGGCCCTGTCTGCTGAGCCATCCAGGCTGCTCACCTGTTTGCTGATCCATCCAGTCTGCTGGGCTTGTCTGCTGAGCCATCCAGTCTGCTGGGCCTGTCTGCTGAGCCATCCAGACTGCTCACCTGTCTGCTGATCTATCCTGCCTGCTGTCCTGTCTGCTGAGTTGCCCAGTCTGCAGTTCCTGTCTACTGATCCATCCTGTCAGCTGTGCCAGCCATCTGATCCTTCTGCTGTTGATCCTGCCAGGCACTCGTACCACTCCGCATTCCTACACCCCTGTCACCACTACCAGGGGCCCTCGAGTCGGAGGCATAGGAGAGGCCATCCTCTGCAATTCGGGCTCACCCTATAGGTATGTAACAGTAGGAGACTGTATATATATTTTATGCACTGCAGATCACTGAATCACCTGCCTGCCTGCCTGAAAGTGTATTTGAAAACGTACATCAGGAATGGCCTGCAATCAGATATAGGCTTGGCTAGACTAGAATGCAGTGGATATATATGTAGGAGACTGTATATATATTTTATGCACTGCAGATCACTGAATCCCCTGCCTGCCTGAAAGTCTATTTGAAAAGGTACACCAGGAATGGCCTGCAGTCAGATATAGGCTTGGCTAGACAAGAGTGCAGTGGATATATATGTTGGAGACTGTATATGTACCGTATTTATCGGCGTATAACACGCACCGGCGTATAACACGCACCCCAATTTAGGAGGGAATTTTAAGGAAAAAAAAAACTTTTAGGAGGGAAGTTGAAGAGAAAAAAACTTACATTTAAATGCCCATCATTGCAGCCTTCTCAGTGCAGCCTTGCCCCAGTGCAGCCATGTCAGTGCAGCCTTGTCAGTGCAGCCTTCCCCAGTGCAGCTTTCTCAGTGCAGCCTTGCCCCAGTGCAGCCTTGTCAGTGCAGCCATGTCAGTGCAGCCTTGTCAGTGCAGCCTTCCGCAGTGCAGCCTTGTCAGTGCAGCCATGTCAGTGCAGCCTTGTCAGTGCAGCCTTCCCCAGTGCAGCCTTGTAAGTGCAGCCTTCCCCAGTGCAGCCTTGCCCCAGTGCAGCCTTGCCCCAGTGATCCCCTGCCATCCTGGGCTTCAAAATCGCCGACCGCGATTTGAAAATGGCGCCGCCGGCTCCGAAATACACAAAGCCGGTTCTCGGCTCTTCCTGGTGGCTCTCGTTCACTTTCGGCTCCACTCGTAGTCCCGCCCGGGATGGGCGTGACTGTGAGCGGAGCTATCCGAACCTAGCCGAGTACACTCGACTAGGTTCGGGCGGGGCTTGAGTGAAGCCGAAAGTGGCCGAGAAGAGCCGGGGACCGGCTCTGTGTATTTCGGCGCGGTCGCCGATTTTGAAGATCTGGCAGCTCCGGATCGCAGGGGATCGGCGTATAACACGCACCCGCGATTTTTTCCCCTAATTTTAAGGGGAAAAAAGTGCGTGTTATACGCCGATAAATACGGTATTTTATGCACTGCAGCTCACTGAATCACCTGCCTAAAAGTATATTAGAAGCAGTACGCCAGGAACGGACCACAGTCAGATCTAGCTAAACTGGATACAGTGGATATATATATATATATATATATATATATATATATATATATATATATATATATATATATAGATATATAGATATATCTATATAGATATAGATATAGATATATCTATATATCTATATATATATACACGAGACTGACTGTTTGCGCAAAAGTTATAGCGTTTACAGAATAGGGGATAGTTTTATGGCATTTTTATTAATAATTTTTTATTAATGGGATGTATGACACCATTTGCCTAGTCATGGAACCAGGAAGTAACTAAAGAAATGTGAAAAACAGTTAGGAAAGTATATCATATTTACATGTTTCAATCTGTTTACTAAGGTTTGCATCAGAAGGATTCAAAATAGTCAATGTTGATTAGGAGAGTGAAGTTCCAATATAATACAAGTTCTGTTCGGTGCAACTGGACTCTGAGGCCGGGTTCACACATATGCGGGGCGTTCCTTGTTTACCTGTTCAGGTGCAAATCAGGTCCGAATTTTTGCCTGAACTATGCACCTGAATGAATGCGGAGCGCGGCTGCCCCGAAGATGTGTGAACCAGCTCCATTGAGAGGCGGTCACACGCACCTGTGATGCAAATTGGATGTGGGGGAAACCCACATTCAATTTGCATATGTCTGAGCCCAGCCTGAGTGTTTGCTGCCGCCGCAACCACGCTGTGCCTCCCCACATGCAGGGAATGCCAGGAATTTGTTGAAATCTCGGGACGGTCCCACAGAATCCGGGACAGTTGGGATGTAGGACATGACCACCTTGTGATATAAAAATACTGCAGCCTATATTATGTTTAATCATTTCGCGTGGTCCATTCTTCTATCAGGTTACATCGATGATTACACACACAGATTATACCTCACATCAAATCCAGACAATAAAAAATAAAACGAAAAACAACAAGTTGATAGAGTTTTAATATTTATAAACGTGAAACTAAAGAATGAAAAAAAAATGAACATTGAATTACAACATATGAGGCTCAATTCACAAAGCTTTAACACATGTAGAAGAATTGTTATTTTAGCCATGCACAGGATATTTTGGAGATGTGATATGGATGTGAGGCTGGAATTATGGGGGAAATGTTTTCAATGACCGCCTTTGTAATAGACATGTGCACTGCCAAAAAATTAGTTCATTTTCGTTTCATTCATTTTTTTTTCCTTTATTCGGGTCGTTCGTTACGATTGAAATTCGTTATTTTGAATAAATTTGTAAATTCGAAAATCCGTAAATAAGAAAAAAAACTGTAAAAATTCAAAAGAAAGAAAATCCGAAAATAAGAACGGAAATCCAAAAATTCGAAAATCCGAATAACTAACTTGTAATAACTAACTATTAAATTATAGGTATTGATATTTCCTTTAAAATTTGGCTGTTAGTGAATGTAACAAATTTATCTGAAGTTACGTATTATCCAAAGTAGCGAATGCCGCATCTAAACGAATGGAACATAACAAATTAATAATAAAAAGTTTACATTAATATTATTATTATTATTTAGTATTATTATTTTGTTACATTCCATTTGTTTAGATGCAGCATTCGTTATTTTGGATAATTCATAACTTCGGATAGTGAGTGTAATGAATACGAATTTATCAGAAGTTCCGAATTATTCGAAATAATGAATGGCGCATCTAAACGAATGGAACGTAACAAATTAATAATAATAAATAAAAAACATTATTATTATTATTATTAATTTGTTACGTGCCATTCGTTTAGAAACGGCATTCGTAACTTCGGATAACTTCGTATTCATTACGTTCACTAACAGCCAAATTCGAAAGGAAATTCCAATACCTAGAATTTAATAGTTAGTAATAGTTATTATTAGTTAGTTATTATTTCAGATTTTTGAATTTTGAGGTTTTCAAATGTTTGGCTTTTTATTCTTATTTTCGGATTTTCGTTCTTTTGAATTTACAGATTTTCAAATTTTCGAATCTTGGAATTTCCAAATTTTTTTCGGATTTCCAATTTTTTTGGGGATTTCTGAATTTTGGAAAAATTTGTTAAACGGGTTTGCGTTCATTTGAATATTTCCGAATTAATGAATTTGTCGAAAAACCAAATTTGGAACGAAACGAGTTGCATATGTCTACTTTGTAATAAGCCCTTCACTTAGCACCTATGGAAGGGTGGAAATCCTGATTGGATGTTAGGGGTCGGGACATTTGAGCAGAGCTCCTTTCTGCATTCAGTAGGCAAGGTCCATTTTCTGCAGAATACAAATACCAGGCAGACCGCGTTCCAGTCATTGTTCCTGCATTTCATTGCCGATGTATTGCCGCCATTGCTAATGCCATGCCCGTTTGTTCCTCGTGTATTGTCAGTGTGTTGCCCACATACAGGGCAATTTATTACAGTGCCATCTTTACAAATGTGGGACCAGATCAGACCTGTTTTCTATGAGAACTTTATTACTATAATTACATACTTGCCAACAGTCCCGGATTTGTTGGGATAGTCCTGATTTTTCGCCTGTCCCTTGAAGGCTGAATCCTGGGTTTTGTCCAGAGATCACAGCATGAAGCCCAAGACTGTCACTACTTTTACTACTATACTTAACACTTCTAAGTTTATAAACTACACCCCCAGAAACATGACTGTGTTCAGTTAGCTTGCGGTGATGTGATTCTACCACTTGGGCCATTCCCCCGAAAATCTGAGGCTTATGGGGTTTAAATTGTCTTATATCATAGAGTTCCAGGGTCAGCATGCATAGAACTACCAGAATGGATAAACAAGAGTGGGAATATGGTAAATTGATGGTGGTAAAGGAGGAAGGGAGGAACCTTTAGTAGGATCCTCCCACCGTTTGGAGTCTCCAAGAAACAGAAGAAGCCAACAGAAGACTCAGCCTGATAAGCTCCGCCTATAAATGAAACAAGACTTTTGCCAGGATGTCCCCCATTATATAATAATTTTTTCTCCTCCAGGTGTTCTATGGACTGAACAGTTCCACCCGATAAAAGCCATCGTACATTTGACGAAACGCTTCAGCAGATGTCTTCTCTCCGATTAGACTTATGTGATCTGTACAACATTTATCACAGTCTGAAAGTTGTTCGGATGCTCTGAGCTGTGTCTTGTCATGTGTGCAAGAAGATTGTGCTTCTTAGTGAAACATTTCCCGCACTCTGTACATAAATAGGGACGGTTACCTGAGTGAATCTTCTGGTGAGAAACAAGGTTTTCTTTGGTAGTGAAACATTTCTCGCACTCTGAACATGAAAAAGGACGCTCATCTGAGTGAATTTGTTGGTGTCTAATAAGACCTTCTTTCCTGGTGAAACATTTCCCGCACGTTGAACAGGAATAGGGACGCTCACCAGTGTGATGTCTTTCGTGTTTACGAAGGTTTCCTTGTTCAGAAAAACATTTTCCACACTCCGAGCAGGAAAAGGGACGCTCCCCCGTGTGAACTCTCTGGTGTTTATGAAGGTTTCCTTGCTCAGAAAAGGATTTTCCACACTCTGAACAGGAAAAGGGACGTTCACCTGTATGACTTCTCTGGTGGTTACGAAGGAATGCTTTTTTAATAAAACATTTCCCGCACTCCGTACAGAAAAAGGGACGCTCTCCCGTATGAATTGTATGATGTTTTTGAAGGCTTCCTTGGTCAGCAAAACATTTTCCGCACTCTGAACAGGAAAAGGGACGCTCACCGGTATGAATTCTCTGGTGTTTATGAAGGTTTCCTTGGTCAGAAAAAGATTTTCCACACTCTGAACAGGAAAAGGGACGTTCACCTGTATGACTCCTCTGGTGGTTACGAAGGGATGCTTTGTTAATAAAACATTTCCCGCATTCTGTACAGAAAAAGGGACGCTCTCCCGTGTGAATTTTCTGATGTCTTTGAAGGCTTCCTTGGTCAGTAAAAGATTTTCCGCACTCTGAACAGGAAAAGGGACGCTCACCGGTGTGAATTCTCTGGTGTACAAGAAGGTTTCCTTTATTAGAAAAACTTTTTCCACACTCCGGACATGAAGGACGCTCAATCTTGTGAGATCGCTGGTGTTTAAGAAGTGATTTTTTCTTAGTGAACGATTTTCCGCACACCAAACATGACAATGAGCTCCCTCCTGTGTGAGCTCCTTCATGGCTTGAAGAGGATTTCTTTGGATCGGATGGATCTGGTGATCTGTCAACATTGTGAGAACTTGACTTTAGATGGTCATCTGAAGTCATAGTATGGGATTTATCAGAGGATTCCTCAGGATTTGAAGGATCCATTGAACTTAGATGGACATCTGAAGCCATAGTATGGGATTTATCAGAAGATTCCTCAGGATTAGAAGGATCTATTGATCTTAGATGGACATCTGAAGTCATAGTATCGGATTTATCAGAAGATTCCTCAGGATTAGAAGGATCTATTGATCTTAGATTGTCATCTGAAGTCATAGGATGGGATTTATCAGAAGATTCCTCAGGATTAGAAGGATCTATTGATCTTAGATGGACATCTGAGGTCATAGTATGGGATTTTTCAGAAGATTCCTCAGGATTTGAAGGATCCATTGATCTTAGATGGACATCTGAAGCCATAGTATGGGATTTATCAGAAGATTCCTCAGGATTAGAAGGATCTATTGATCTTAGATGGACATCTGAAGTCATAGTATCGGATTTATCAGAAGATTCCTCAGGATTAGAAGGATCTATTGATCTTAGATTGTCATCTGAAGTCATAGGATGGGATTTATCAGAAGATTTCTCAGGATTTGAAGGATCCATTGATCTTAGATGGACATCTGAAGTCATAGTATGGGATTTATCAGAAGATTTCTCAGGATTAGAAGGATTCATTGATATTGTGCAATGTCACTATCTTCTATAGTACAATCTGAAGATATAATAGGACGTCTCTCCAATGTATTTAAATAAATACTGTCCATCTGCTGAAAAACAAATTTTTAATATATGTTATGTTAGTTTATTTACTCCTTGTATTCAGAAGTCATGTCTATTATTCAACACTTTCCCAGAGCTCTGCCATTAAACTTGGCACAATTATAACAGAACACAATGTACCTGTATATAAACCAGATTAGATGATACACCCAAACCATACTTGGTCACGGTATTAATGACATTTTTATAATGAAGAATAGTGATGGACCTTCCTTCACCTCATTTCCTGAAAACATGACAACCTACTGAAGAACGAGGATATACAGTTCTTATGATGTACAGTATTAGGGGAGGGGGGAGGGAAGGGCAATTTCCACTTCTGACATCACCAAAGAGATGGACATAATATTTAAGCCCCTTTCACACTGGGGGGGGGGGGGGGGGGTGGCGGCCGTAAAATGGCACTATTTTTAGTGCCGCTTTACCGTCGTTTTAGCGGCGGTATTCGGCTGCTAGCGGGGCACTTTTGCCCCCAACTAGCGCCCGCGAAAGGGTTAAAAACCACCGCAAAGCGCTGCTGCAGCAGCGCTTTGCCGGCGGTATAGCCGCGATGCCCCATTGATTTCAATGGGCAGGAGCGGTGGAGGAGCCGTATACACACCGCTCCAAAGATGCTGATAGCAGGACTTTTTTTAGCGACCTGCTAGTGCACCGCTCCAGTGTGAAAGCCCATTGGAGAGACGGCAGCGGCTCTTTCAGGGCGCTTTGTAGGCGCTATTATTAGCGCTGTAGCGCCTGCAAAGCGCCCCAGTGTGAAAGGGGTCTTAGTGTATAACATGTTCCACTAAACTGTCAGTGGACGTATTACAATGGATGGTCATAGACAGAGGACATATAGAAGATTGTCAGAGAGAGAAAACACGCTACGAGAGTGAAAAGAAAATGCAAAATAACAAAAACTATTAACCAAACAGATGACAGCTTGCTGGTCATGTTTTAGAGGCACAATGTTATATTGAGGAATGGAGATGGACCTTTCATATGGTGTACAGTATCTCCACCTCATTTGTTGGGAACATGACATTATATTGAGAAATGGAGATGGACCTTACATATGATGTACAGTATCTCCTCCTCATTTGTTGGGAACATGACGTTATATTGAGGAATGGAGATGGACCTTTCATATGGTGTACAGTATCTCCTCCTCATTTGTTGGGAACATGATGTTATATTGAGGAATGGAGATGGACCTTTCATATGGTGTACAGTATCTCCTCCTCATTTGTTGGGCAAATGACGTTATATTGAGGAATGGAGATGGACCTTTCATATGGTGTACAGTATCTCCTCCTCATTTGTTGGGCAAATGACGTTATATTGAGGAATGGAGATGGACCTTTCATATGGTGTACAGTATCTCCTTCTCATTTGTTGGGAACATTATGTTAAATTATGTCTATTCCATCTGTAGGGTCCGGTGGTCCATAGGTCTCCCCCAAATGCAGCTGTCCTGTCTATAAACCAGAGGCTCTGGATGGACAGTTGGATAAATGGATCTATATTTAGGATGTATCCGGTCTATAAACCAGAGGCTCTGGATGGACAGTTGGATAAATGGTTCTATATTTAGGATGTATCCGGTCTATAAACCAGAGGCTCTGGATGGACAGTTGGATAAATGGTTCTATATTTAGGATGTATCCGGTCTATAAACCAGAGGCTCTGGATGGACAGTTGGATAAATGGCTCTATATTTAGGATGTATCCGGTCTATAAACCTGAGGCTCTGGATGGACAGTTGGATAAATGGTTCCATATTTAGGATGTATCTGGACACATATTATAAAATAACTCCAATATACAGGATGTGATATGTCTGTAGTAGTGAATGTTGGAGATAAAAGACGTCACAGTGACTATGGAGGAAGAGGACGGAACATGACGGGCATGACGGGGGGATTACTGGGTGTAAATAGAAAATAAGATTACCTCCTCCGTGTGATCCGGTGATGTCTTCTCTCCGTCTCGTTCTCTCCCTAACTTCCTGTCTTTAAATTATATAACGCCTTGTCTTTGACTTACATCATTTCCTGTTTCTACATTACATCACTTCCTGTCCTTACATCACTTCCTATCTGAGCAGTCCTCTCGATCGAAGTGATATCACCATCTTGTGGCGATTTTAATAACTGCCTCCTGTGTTATGTTATAATATTTTTCCCTCTGCCCTGTAGGTCATTCTTCGGTTATATTTCATACATTAAGACACACGCACATTATACTTCAGTTCAAAATGAATATATAATACAGCATTTTATCTCTGTGGTTTCATTCTCTGGAGGCTCCTGCTGTGTTGTGTCTTTTTTTTAATTTTGTGCACACATTTTTTAAAATCTGCATTTTCAGCTGGAAATATTATAAATATAATAGAAAATAATAATTATAGAAATCAAGACCAGACGCCGCAGTTGTACTATGGCATGTTGGCTCTCCTAGGCGAATCGCCATCATTGTACGTCAGCTCGCGCAGGTGCATTTGCGGGCGATGCGCTCTCTGCACGAGCGTTCCCGCGGGTCAGGCAGACTCAAGTGTACAGAGGCAGAACTGGGATCTTCCTTTGTAAACAAGGCGATTCCCCGTTCTGACAGAAGACATGTCAGATATCTTCTGTCCCCAGTGATCGGGAACAGTGATCTCTGTCATGTCCCTGGTAGCCCATCCCCCCTACAGTTAGAACACACCCAGGGCACACACTTAACCCCTTCTAGTGTTAACCACTTCCCTGCCAGTGTCATTTTTACATTGATCATTTCCTTTTTTTTTTTTTAGCACTGATCAATGTAATAATGTCACTGGTCCCCAAAAAGTGTAATCTGGGGTCAGATTTGTCCGCCGCAATGTCACCATCCCGCTAAAAATCGCAGATCGGCGCCTTTACTAGTAAAATCAATAAAAATAAATAAAAGTCCCCAAATCTATCCCACAGTTTGTGAATGTGATAACTTTTGCGCAAACCAATTAATATACGTCTATTGCGATTTTTTTTTTTTACCAAAAATATGTAGAAGAATACAAATTGGCCTAAACTGATGAAGAAATTAGTTTTTTTTAATGTTTTTTTGGGGGGGGATATTTATTATAGTAAATAATATTGTTTTTCTTTAAAATTGACGTTTTTTGTTTATAACGCAACAAATTAAAAAAACGCAGAGGTGATCAAATACCACCAAAAGAAAGCTCTATTTGTGGGGAAAAAAAGGACATTAATAAAACTCACAGACCTCAGATACAGTGTGGTTCAGTCCTAGGGGGAAGTCCTTCCTGCTGGGCTCCTCCTCCAATTTTGTCATTGGACACATCAGAGCCAAGGCGGAGCCTAGAGGAAGTATCCCTGGACTCAGGCCGTGTATCATTGGCGGGGCAACTTTCCAGCTGCCATAGAGTGGATGAACTTGGTGTCAGGACACTCAGCAGGAGATGCATAAAATATAATCTGGGTGCCCGGTGCCAACGTACCCCTGAGATTAGTGGAGCCAAGTGCCTGAACTTGTTCTGGCACTGGGCTTTGGAACTCAGCCTAGATCAGGTGCAGTCTATTTTCTCCACTGTGGGTGCCACTCGAACGAGGAGAGAAAGTCAAGTGGATCATGGTTACTCTATGGTTTTCTGGGTTACTGTTGAAGTGATCCGATTGAATGCTGCCACCCCATGTAACTCTGGCAGCCATCTTGGTTTAGGCAGAGCCTGTTTAGGGTCCTGGCTCCCAGGCTTGGTGAGCATTTTGAATTTAGGTAGAGTAGGGACAGGTCACCCATCAGATAGGGATAGTGATTAGCAGCAGGGAGAGGTTCCAGATAAGCAGGGAGAGGAAAGGGACTCACCATCCTTCCTGGACACCAGGGATGAGCCGAACACCCCCCCCGGTTCGGTTCGCATCCAGAACATGCGAACGGACCTAAAGTTTGCGCAAACATTCGAACAACGTTAAAGTCTAAGGGACTCAAATGTGAGAAATCAAAAGTGTGAATTTTAAAGGCTAATATGCAAGTTATTGTACTAAAAAGGGTTTGGGGACCCGGGTCCTGCCCCAGGGGATATGTATCAATGCAAAAGAAAGTTTTAAAAACAGACGTTTTTCCGGGAGCAGTGATTTTAATGATGCTTAAAGTGAAAAAATAAAAGTGAAATATTCCTTTAAATATCGTACCTGGGGGGTGTCTATAGTATACCTGTAAAGTGGCGTGTGTTTCCCGTGCTTAGAACAGTCCCTGCACAAAATGACACTTCTAAAGGAATAAAAGTCATTTAAAACTGCTTGCGGCTGTAATGTAATGTCGGGTCCCGGCAATATGGATGAAAATTTTTGAGAAAAACAGCATGGGTAGCCCCCCCCCCAGCCCATTACCAGGCCCTTTGGGTCTTGTATGGATATTAAGGGGAACCCCGCAGCCAAATTAAAAAAAGGAAAAGCCGTGGGGCCCCCAGGCCCTATATACTCTGAACAGCAGTATACAGGTGGTCCCAAGAAAGACAGGGACTGTAGGTTTGTTCTTAAGTTGAATCCATTTGTAATTTTGAACTGGTACATTTTTTAAGTGTAGCTCAAGCCAAAAAAATCTATTTTTAAGCTTTTTGGATAACATAAGGAAGGGTTATCACCCCTGTAACATTTGTTTTGCTGTCTGTGCCCCTGTTCAGAATATTTCATCTCACTTTCTGTCCCAATGACAATTGGATTTAGAAAATTTGGGGTTTTTAGGGAAACAAGGATTGGTGATAAAGCATCAGTGGAGAGGAGACACATTTTTCCCATATTAACTCTTACAGGAGAGAATTTCCCTTCCTAGGGGTAGATTTCCTCTCACTTCCTGTTGTCTCCCTCCGTTTGTAAGTAGGAGTAGTTTGTAAGTCGGATGTTTGAAAATAGGGGACCGCCTGTATATACTATATGGCCTGCCCTACATACTCTGTGGAAAATTGGGCCTTAGGTGTTGGTACCAGAACACTGTAAGCCCTCACAGTTACTCTTGGTGGGCGCTGGAACAGGCCCTGCTGTGAAATATTATATCAAGAATTGTAATTACATGCCCCTGTTGAACAGGGGCAAAAAAATTGGGCCTTTGGTGGTGGTGGTGTTGCCACAACACTGTAAGCTCTCACAGTTACTCTTGGTGGGCGCAGGAACTGGCACTGCTGTGAAATATTAGATCAAAAATTGTAATTACAAGCCCCTGTTAAACAGGGGCAGAAAAATTGGGTCTTAGGCAGTGGTGGTGGTGCCACAACACTGTAAGCCCTCACAGATTCTGTTTTATGAGCGCAGGAACGAGCCCTGTGGGGAAATATTAGATCAAAAATTGTAATTACGCGCCCCTGTTAAACAGGGCCATAAAAATTAGGCTTTAGGCACTGGTGCTGGTGCCACAACACTACAACCCATCACAGATACTCTAGTTGAGCGCAGGAACGAGCCCTGCTGCAAAATATTACAGCAAAGATTGTAATTACACGCCCCTGTTAGAAACAGTACACCAGGAACGGTGTGCAGTGAGATCTAGCTAAACTGGATACAGTGGATATATATATAAAATATACACGAGTCTGACTGTATATATATATTAAATACACTGCAGCTAACTGAATCAACTGCCTGCCTGAAGTAGATTAGAAACAGTACACCAGGAATGGACTGCAGTGAAATCTAGCTAACCTTGATACAGTTGATATATATATATATATATATATATATATATATATATATATATATATATATATATATATATATATACCAGTCTGACTGTATATATATATTGAATACACTGCAGCTAACTGAATCAACTGCCTGCCTGAAGTAGATTAGAAACAGTGGAGCAGGAACGGTCTGCGGTGAGATCTAGCTAATTGAATAAACCGCCTGCTCAAAGTAAATGAAATGACACTCTCTCTCTCTCCGCCAGCAACACACTACACAAGGCTGACATGCAGGCGGCCTTATATAGTGTGGGGCATGGACTTAACCCCCTGATCCATAATTGGCCAAAGGCACCCTGCTTTGGCCAATTATGGCTCTCTTTGGTTACGGCGCTGTGATTGGCCAAAGCATGCGGGTCATAGTGCATGCTTGGTCAATCATCAGCCAGCAATACACTGCGATGATGCAGTGCATTATGGGGCGTGACGCGCCGCTCGAATTTGGCGCGAACGCCCCATAATGTTCGATCTTCGTCGAACGATCGAACAGCCGATGTTCGAGTCAAACTCATGTTCGACTCGAACTCGAAGCTCATCCCTACTGGACACCTCATTTGGGTACAGACCTTAAAATAGATGCTGTCGGCACCCGTGCGTCCTCCTCTGCCGCACATCGCTGTTGCATTCATGGAGTTTTCATGGTCAGGTGCCTGAATTGCTGAATTTTACCAATTAAAAGCTAAGCTTTCCATTAATTCTGCAACCGCTTACCTCACTCTTATCATGGCTGTTTAAAAACATGTATCCATTACTTTTGCCTTACTTCCTGGACATACTTTAGGTCATGACACAGGAAGGAGTTAATCAGCTGATCTCATTAGCACACACCCTGCATTATCTACCCTCAGCTGGTCAACTCCTTCCTGTGTCATGACCTATTTTCTGACCAGGAAGTAAGGCAGAAGTAATGAAGAAGTGTTTTGAACAGCCATGAAGAGCGTGAGGTAAGCGTGTGTAGAATAAATTAAAAGCTGTTTAAGTACATTAACGCTATATTGGTATATAGGGGAGCTGGAATTTAGATCCATGTCTCCACGCTTTATTGTGCTGACAAATCACTTAAAAACACCTTGCCCCTAGCATTTCTGGCCATGGCCATCTTAAGTAAGGGCAAATTATTAATTTAGCTTACTTTCTGGATTCCTTCTGCCCTTAGCTCAGGTATGTAGGCAGAAATGTGTGCATAGCTGAGAAACCCCCTTCTGAAGACTCCTGAGATGTATGACACCGTTTGCCTAGGCATGGAACCAGGAAGTAACTAAAGAAATGCGAAAAACAGTTTAAAACATGTAAACATGATATACTTTCCTATCTGTTTACTAAGGTAATCTGCCTATTCAATCTATGAGGGGCTTATTGAAACTAGCTGCTGTTTTTTGACTGGATATTGACTTTTTGCAGGTCCCTTGAGTTAATGCGGGGGCTTTTGGAATATTAGTCGCTCAGTTTTAAAGGGAAATTGTGGACGCTGATGCCTCCAATTAAACCATATACAGCAGGTTATGGGTATTTTTGCCAAATTATATATTCGCGTTTTTACTTTTTGTATTTTGTATATATTGCTCGGGCTTACTAACCAAGCCTTTTCCCTCTATACGTAGGTTTTTGGATTACCTATTACTCTCCAGTTTTGAATACCACTCTCTATGGGACACCATATGATCCTTTCTTTTGGGGTTCCCTCCTGATCTCTTGTCCTCCCGGCCCTATCCATCCTATATTTGTTATAATCCGTTTCAATACAGGTAAATATGTGCTCCCTTATGTACTTGGTCCTTCTGACCCCAGCCAACTTTGGGATTGAATAGAAGTTTTGTAATATCTTATAGATGCTTGTACATTTTCTATATTTATTGATTTCTAATTATGTGTATTATTGTTTTTCAGTAGACAGTGCCTGACAAATGTAAATCTCCTGAGGAAGCTACTAAATCAGTGGTGAAACATGTAGAGAATTTTGTCATCTTTGCACATTCTGAAACTGTCTTTTATCGTTTGGATGGATTATGTTCTATTGATTTTAATCTTTGTAAAAAAAAAATTATTTTTGATATTATATTGTGTGTTTTGCACCTTAAAAGTCCCAATTCCTTTTCTATATACTGTTAATTGTTTACTAAGGTTCGCAGCAGAGGGATTCAAAATAGTCAATGTTGATAAAGAGAGTGAAGTTCTACTTTAATACAAGTTCTGTTCTGGGTAACTGGACTCTGAGGCCGGGTTCTCACATATGCGGCTCGCAGGTTCATGCCTGGGGTCCGGGTCGTTCCTTGTTTACTGGTTCAGGTGCAAATCAGGTCCAAATTTTTTGCCTGAATTCGCACCTGAATTGGACACAAAGGACCCTTTTTAAATGCGGACCGCGGCCGCCTGAAAGCTGTGTGAACCGGCTCCATTGAGAGGCGTTTACACGCGCCTGTCATGCGAATTGGATGTGGGGAAACCCGCATTCAATTTGCATATGTGTGAACCCAGCCTGAGCGTTTGCTGCCACCGCAACCACGCTGCACCTCCCCACATGCAGGGGATGCCAGGATTTTGTTGAAATCTCAGGACGGTCCCACAGAATCCGGGACAGTTGGGATGTAGGACATGACCACCTTGTGATATATAAATACTGCAGCCCAAATTATGTTTCATCATTTCACGTGGTCCATTCTTCTATCAGTTTACATCGATAGTTCCACACACAGATTATACCTCACATCACATCCAGACAATAAAAAAATAAAACAAAAAACAATAAATTGATAGAGTTTTAATATTTATAAATGTGAAACTAAAGAATGAAAAAAAAATGAACATTAAAATACAATACATGAGGCTCAATTCACAAAGCTTGACTGCCTTTGTAATAGACATGTGGACTGCCAAAAAATGTGTTAGTTTTCGTTTCTATTTTTTTTTTTCGGGTCGTTCGTTATGATTGAAATTCGTTATTTTGAATAAATTTTTAAATTCGAAAATCCGTAAATAAGAAAGAAAATTCAAAAATTTGAAAGAAAGAATATCCGAAAATAAGAACGAAAATCCGAATAACTAACTAATAATAACTAACTATTCAATTATAGGTATTGAAATTTCCTTTCAAATTTGGCTGTTTGTGAACGTAACGAATACGAATTTATCCGAAGTTACGTATTATCCGAAGTAACAAATGCCGCATCTAAACAAATGGAACATAACGAATTAAGAATAAATAATAATAATAAAAAGTTTTTGTTAATAATAGTATTATTATTTAGTATTATTATTTTGTTACATTCCATTTGTTTAGATGCAGCATTCTTTATTTTGGATAATTCATAGCTTCGAGTAGTGAGCATAATGAATACGAATTTATCCGAAGTTCCGAATTATCTGAAATAACGAATGGCGCATCTAAACAAATGGATTGTAACAAAATAATAATATTAAATAATAATAATATATATATATATATATATATATATATATTATAATAAAATAATATAATAATAATAATAATAGTAACAAATTAATAATAATAAATGAAAAACATTTTTATTATTAATTTGTTACCTTCCATTCGTTTAGAAACGGCATTCATTATGTCGGATAATTCGTAACTGGGGATAATTTGTAACTTCGGATAACTTCGTATTCGTTACGTTCACTGACAGCCGAATTCGAAAGGAAATTCCAATACCTACAATTTAATAGTTAGTAATAGTTATTATTAGTTAGAATTTTCAGGTTTTCACAATTTTGGCTTTTTATTCTTATTTTCGGATTTTCGTTCTTTTGAATTTTCGGATTTTCGAATTTATGAATCTTGGAATTTCCGATTTTTTTTTTTTTTTTAATTTTCTTTTTTTCAGATTTCCGAATTTCGGAACAATTTATTAAACGGGTTTGCGTTCATTTGAATGTTTCCGAATTAACGAATTTGTCAGATTTTGTTGAAAAACAAGTTCAGGACGAAACGAATTGCACATGTCTACTTTGTAATAAGCCCCTCACTTAGCACCGATGGAAGGGTGGAAATCCTGATTGGATGTTAGGGGTCGGGACATATGAGCAGAGGTCCTTTCTGCATTCAGTAGGCAAGGTCCATTTTCTGCAGAATACAAATACCAGGCAGACCGCGTTCCAGTCATTGTTCCTGCATTTCATTGCCGCCATTGCTAATGCCATGCCCTTTTGTTGCCCGTGTATTGTCAGTGTGTTGCATCAGTCAGTGCCATCTTTGCAAATGTGGGACCAGATCCGACCTGTTTTCTATGAGAACTTTATTACTATAATTACATACTTGCCAATTGTCCCGGATTTGTTGGGATAGTCCTGATTTTTAGTCGCCTGTCCCTTGAAAGCTGAATCCTGGGTTTTGTCCTGAGATCCCAGCATGAAGCCCAAGACTGTCACTACTTTTACTAATATACTTACCACTTATAAGTATATAAACTACACCCCCAGAAACATGACTGTCTTCAGTTAGCTTGTGGTGATGTGATTGTACCACTTGGGCCATTCCCCCGAAAATCTGAGGCTTATGGGGTTAAAATTGTCCTATATCATAGGGTTCCAGGGTCTGCATGCATAGAACTACCACTCCGCACACTGCATTTTTATTTTAAAGCATGCAGAATGGAAAAACAAGAGTGGGATTATGGTAAAGTGGTGGTGGTAAAGGGGGAAGGGAGGAAACTATAGTAGGATCATCCCACCATTTGGAGTCTCCAAGAAACAGAAGAAGCCAACAGAAGACTCAGCCTGATAAGCTCCACCTATAAATGAAAACATGAGTTTTGCCAGGATGTCCCCCATTATATAATAATTTTTTATCCTCCAGGTCTTCTATGGACTGAACAGTTCCACCCGATAAAAGCCATCGTACATTTGACGAAACGCGTCAGTTTGTTTTCTCTCCGATTAGACTTATGTGATCTGTACAACATTTATCACAGTCTGAAAGTTGTTCGGATGCTCTGAGCTGTGTATTGTCATGTGTGTAAGAAGTGTGTTCTTTTTAGTGAAACATTTTCCGCATTCTGTACATAAATAGGGACGGTCAGCTGAGTGAACCTTCTGGTGAGAAACAAGGTTTTCTTTGGTAGTGAAACACTTCCCGCACTCTGAACATGAAAAACGACGCTCGTCTGAGTGAATTTGCTGGTGTCTAACAAGGCCTCCTTTCATGGTGAAACATTTCCCGCACATCGAACATGAATAAGGACGCTCACCTGAGTGAATTCTCTGATGAATAACGAGGTTTTCTTTCCGAGTGAAAGATTTCCAGCACTCTGAGCATGAATAAGGACGCTCACCTGAGTGAATTCTCTGATGAATAACGAGGTTTTCTTTCCGAGTGAAAGATTTCCAGCACTCTGAGCATGAATACGGACACTCACCTGCGTGATTTCTCTGGTGTTTACGAAGGTTTCCTTGTTCAGAAAAACATTTTCCACACTCCGAACAGGAAAAGGGACGTTCACCCGTGTGAACTCTCTGGTGTTTATGAAGGTTTCCTTGGTCAGAAAAAGATTTTCCACACTCCGAACAGGAAAAGGGACGTTCACCTGTATGACTCCTCTGGTGATTACGAAGGGATGCTTTTTTAATAAAACCTTTCCCGCACTCTGTACAGAAAAAGGGACGCTCTCCCGTATGAATTTTCTGATGTTTTTGAAGGCTTCCTTGGTAAGTAAAACATTTTCCACACTCCGAACAGGAAAAGGGACGTTCACCGGTGTGAATTCTCTGGTGTATAACAAGGTTTTCTTTATTAGAAAAAGTTTTTCCACACTCCGGACATGAAGGACGCTCAATCTTGTGAGATCTTTGGTGTTTAAGAAGTGATTTTTTCTTAGGGAATGATTTTCCGCACACCAAACATGACAATGAGCTCCCTCCTGTGTGAGCTCCCTCATGGCTTGAAGAGGATTTCTGGGGATTGGATGGATCTGTTGATCTGTCAGCATTGTGAGAACTTAGATGGACATCTGAAGTCATAGTATGGAATTTATCAGAAGATTCCTCAGGATTAGAAGGATCTATTGATCTTAGATGGTCATCTGAAGTTATAGTATGGGATTTATCAGAAGATTCTTCAGGATTTGAAAGATCCATTGATCTTAGATGGACATCTGAAGACATAGGATGGGATTTATCAGAAGATTCCTCAGGATTAGAAGGATCTATTGATCTTAGATGGACATCTGAAGTCATAGTATGGAATTTATCAGAAGATTCCTCAGGATTTGAAGGATCCATTGATATTAGATGGACATCTGAAGTCATAGTATGGAATTTATCAGAAGATTCCTCAGGATTTGAAGGATCCATTGATATCAGATGGACATCTGAAGTCACAGTATGGGATTTATCAGAAGATTCCTGAGGATTAGAAGGATCCATTGATATTGTGCAATGTCACTATCTTCTACAGTACAATCTGAAGATATAATAGGACGTCTCTCCGATGTATTTAAATAAATACTGTCCATCTGCTGAAAAACAAATTTTTTATATATGTTATGTTAGTTTTTATACTCCTTGTATTCAGAAGTCATGCCTATTATTCAACAATTTCCCAGAGCTCTGCCATTAAATTTGGTACAATTATAATAGAACACAATGTACCTGTATATAAACCAGATTAGATGATACACACAAACCATACTTGGTCACAGTATTATTGACATTGTTATAATGAAGAATAGTGCTGGACCTTCCTTCACCTCAGTTCCTGTCAACATACTGAAGAACGCGGATATATAGTTCCTATGATGTACAGTATTAGGGGAGGGGGGAGGGGGGAGGGAGGGCAATTTCCACTTCTGACATCACCAAAGAGATGGACATAATATTTAGTGTATAACATGTTCCACAAAACTGTCAGCGGACGTACTACAATGGATGGTCAGAGACAGAGGACATGCTATAGGAGATTGTCAGAGAGAGAAAACACGCTACAAGAGTGAAAAGAAAATGCAAAAAAACAAAAAATTTTATCAAACAGATGACAGCTTGCTGGTCATGTTTTAGAAGCACAATGTTATATTTAGGAATGGAGATGGACCTTTCATATGGTGTACAGTATCTCCTCCTCATTTGTTGAGAACATGACGTTATATTGAGGAGTGGAGATGGACCTTTCATATGGTGTACAGTATCTCCTCCTCATTTGTTGGGAACATGACGTTATATTGAGGAATGGAGATGGACCTTTCATATGGTGTACAGTATCTCCTCCTCATTTGTTGAGAACATGACGTTATATTGAGGAATGGAGATGGACCTTTCATATGGTGTACAGTATCTCCAACTCATTTGTTGGGAACATGACGTTATATTGAGGAATGGAGATGGACCTTTCATATGGTGTACAGTATCTCCTCCTCATTTGTTGGGAACATGACGTTATATTGAGGAATGGAGATGGACCTTTCATATGGTGTACAGTATCTCCTCCTCATTTGTTGGGAACATGACGTTATATTGAGGAATGGAGATGGACCTTTCATATGGTGTACAGTATCTCCTCCTCATTTGTTGAGAACATGATGTTATATTGAGGAATGGAGATGGACCTTTCATATGGTGTATAGTATCTCCTCCTCATTTGTTGAGAACATGACGTTATATTAAGGAATGGAGATGAAGCTTTCATATGGTGTACAGTATCTTCTCCTCATTTGTTGGGAACATTATGTTAAATTATGTCTATTCTATCTGTAGGGTCCGGTGGTCCATAGGTCTCCCCCCAAATGCATCTGTCCTGTCTATAGAGGCTCTGGATGGACAGTTGGATAAATGGTTCCATATTTAGGATGTATCTGGTCTATAAACCAGAGGCTCTGGATGGTAGACATGTGCCATTAGTTTCGTACGAATTTCCAGAAATTCGTACATTCATGAGGATCCGAAATATGAATTTTTATGCATACGAATTTTGGAACGAAATACGAAATTTTGTTTACGAACTTCGGATCCAAATTCAATTACAACAGAATCGGACAAAATAAGAATGTTCGTTTATTACGATTATCCGTTATAATGAAGTTAAAAACCCCAGGAAGTCAGCACAGCACAGGGATGGTGGGAGCCCCTCCTAACTGGCACAACGGGTGTAGAGACCCGGGAACTCAGCACAGGGATGGTGGGAAGGGAACCCCTCATAATGAACACAGCGGGTGTACAGACCCAGGAACTCAGCACAGGGATGGTGGAAACCCCTCATAATGGGCACAGCGGGTGTACAGACCCGGGAACTCAGCACAGGGATGGCGGAAACCCCTCATAATGGGCACAGGGGGTGTACAGACCCGGGAACTCAGCACAGGGATGGTGGAAACCTCTCATAATGGGCACAGGGGGTGTACAGACCCGGGAACTCAGCACAGGGATGGTGGAAACCCCTCATAATGGGCACAGCGGGTGTACAGACCCGGGAACTCTGCACAGGGATGGTGGAAACCCCTCATAATGGGCACAGGGGGTGTACAGACCCGGGAACTCTGCACAGGGATGGTGGAAACCCCTCATAATGATAAATTCATCATAACGAACATTCGTAAATTGTTACGAAAAGTTAACGAGCCTAACGAAAATTCGTATTTCGTAAGAATCCGAATTGAATTTCGGAGACGAATTACGAAATACGAATTAATTCTAATCTGAAACGGAATGAAACAAATTTATTGACGGCGCACATGTCTACTGGATAGACAGTTGGATAAATGGTTCTATATTTAGGATGTATCCGGTCTATAAACCAGAGGCTCTGGATGGACAGTTGGATGAATGGTTCTATATTTAGGATGTATCCGGTCTATAAACCAGAGGCTCTGGATGGACAGTTGGATAAATGGTTCTATATTTAGGATTTATCTGGACACATATTATAAAATAACTCCAATATACAGGATGTGATATGTCTGTAGTAGTGGATGTTGGAGGTAAAAGACATCACAGTGACTATGGAGGAAGAGGACGGACATGACGGGGGGGTTACTGGGTGTAAATATAAAATAATATCTTATTACCTCCTCTGCTGCCAGTTCCAGCAATGTCTCCTCTCTAACTCATTCTTCTCTCTCTCCAACAACTTCCCATCTTTCCCTTATATAACGCCTTGTCTTACATCACTTCCTGTCCTAACATCACTTCCCGTTTAAGCGTTCCACATGCAGTAAGTGATATCGCCATCTTGTGGTAATTTTAATAACTGCATCTTATGTTCAAAATTTTAGTACACACACAATATATTTCCAAATTTTGTGTAAAAAATTAAAAATTAGGCTGTATCGAGTATATTGGTATCACATGTATCAGGCCCAAAAACCGTGTGCTCTCCTAAAAGGATTATCCAAGAATGCCTTGTAATATGCAGGTCACACTTGATGACCTCATCACAAAGTGCAGAGGTCATAGCTGCCATAATTAATAAGGGCATAACAAACACACCACATCAAAGGTCAGCAGATATAGTAAGTGAGTAAACAGGTAGGGTGGTTATCACATCACTACATTATAATGAAAAAAAATAATTTGCTCTTTTTGAAGGCCTTGATCTTTAAACCCATGGACCTTTTGTAAGAAGAACAATAGCTCTATCTCATTTGTTGGGAACATGACATTATATTGAGGAATGGAGATGGACCTTTCATATGGTATACAGTATCTCTGCCTCAATTGCTGGGAACATGACGTTATATTGAGAAATGGAGATGGACCTTTCATATGGTGTACAGTATCTTCTCCTCACTTGTTAGGAACATGACGTTATATTGAGGAATGGAGATGGACCTTTCATATGGTGCACAGTATCTCCTCCTCATTTGTTGGGAACATGACATTATATTGAGGAATGGAGATGGACCTTTCATATGGTGTACAGTATCTCCTCCTCATTTGTTGGGAACATGACATTATATTGAGGAATGAAGATGGACCTTTCATATGGTGTACAGTATCTCCTCCTCATTTGTTAGGAACATGACGTTATATTGAGGAATGGAGATGGACCTTTCATATGGTGTACAGTATCTCCTCCTCATTTGTTGGGAACATGACGTTATATTGAGGAATGGAGATGGACCTTTCATATGGTGTACAGTATCTCCTCCTCATTTGTTGGGAACATGACGTTATATTGAGGAATGGAGATGGACCTTTCATATGGTGTACAGTATCTCCTCCTCATTTGTTGGGAACATGACATTATATTGAGGAATGAAGATGGACCTTTCATATGGTGTACAGTATCTCCTCCTCATTTGTTAGGAACATGACGTTATATTGAGGAATGGAGATGGACCTTTCATATGGTGTACAGTATCTCCTCCTCATTTGTTAGGAACATGACATTATATTGAGGAATGGAGATGGACCTTTCATATGGTGTACAGTATCTCCTCCTCATTTGTTGGGAACATGACGTTATATTGAGGATGGAACGGAGATGGACCTTTCATATGGTGTACAGTATCTCCACCTCATTTGTTGGGAACATGACGTTATATTGAGGAAGGGAGATGGACCACATACCTTCCAAGTTTTGAAGTTGAGAATGAGGGACACTTCAGATCTGCTGTAGTGTCCCACAGCAAAATGTGGGTGTGGTTAAATAGTTGGTGTGGGTAAATTTTGATGGCTGGGAGGGGACAATCATCTGGCATCCCCTGGGTTACCCAACTGCTACAAATAAAACTAAAGAAAATTCCAAGCTCAACTTACTGACCAGTCTGCAACCAATCAAATTATCCAATTTGCATTAAAAAAACAGGGGTTTAGTTTGCACACATTCGCAAAACATGCATAAGCTGCAGAGCCACTTCATGGCCCCCCAGTATTATCTGCAGTCCTAACTCTAAATTGTGGGAGCCTCCACAGTGGAAGCAAATGCATTATAAGGAGGCAGCTCACCCCTCCTTCAAAGGTACAGGAGCGCACTGGCCACCCAGCATATAGCACAATGGCGGTGAAGGTGTTCAGTGCGTCCCTTCACCAGTATTCCAACAGTACCAACAAATGGCCACTGCCCCCACCTATAACTGGCCTTGCAGCAAGGAGCACATGGAAGGGTGACCAGGTAATTTGGTTGGTTGCAGGTTGGTCGGGTTGAACTGGGAGTTGCAGGTTGGGAGTTGAACTAGGAGTTTTCTTTTGGTTTTGTTTGACATGCGTTGCCCTTCCATATGCTCCTTGCTGCAAGGCCAGTTATAGGCTGGGGGCAGTGGCCATTTGTTTGTCCTCAACCGCTACCCCTTTTGCTGCAGAGGTAGCACCAGGGGGTGTAGACATGCTGCGGCCATGATGCTTTTCTTCTCAGCTGCGGCATGAATGATACCTTCTGCTGAACACATCCCGTTCCAGTGAATAGTGCTGCTCTGCAAGCGCCCCACAACTGCGTGCAATGCATGTGGTTGCTGCATGCTAGTTTCAGGGTTGAAGAGGTTAAAGCAGGCAGCGAGGAGGCAATGCAACAACACCTTATTATCTGATAAATGTTCTCTAAATGCTGATCACTCTTCAGAGACCAAAGTGGGAGCAAACCCTTCCTTATTATTTCTTTTAATTATTTTTTTCTTACAGTTTTTAGAATTTTATTTACTTTTTTTTTTTTTAATTGAATTTTTAACAGAGCTTTGGTGAGATATCAACGATCTAAACAGGCCCCTGCTATCTCACTTTTGAGATTAAGGGGCTGAGGATAGAGATTCCAAAGTTCCTTTTCTCTGCAGCCTTAGCTGCACAGGACAGTGAATGAATAGGAAGTGCTCTGAGAGGCTTCCGATTCATTTACAAACTGAAGCATAGGACACACCCTTTACTATGCTTCAGTTATGAATAAAACACGGTAGCGATCAGTACCCATCGCTCACTGTGTTCATTCCGGGAAGGAAGGGACCCAGTAAATATAACATATTTTGCAGCCTCCCACTCTCCATCCTGAATCCCTGTGCCCTTGCAGCACCTGACAGCCAGCGGGAGAGAGTTCTTTGCCATGAGGTGCCATGTTGAACTTCCAGTGACCAGTATGAGAGAGTGAGAGCGATAACACCAAATTGAACACACCTGCTCCCCATTCACACCCGAGACCTTGTAACACTAATGTGTTACATGACACCGGGGAGGGAAAATGGCTAATTGGGCCCAATTTGGACATTTTCACTTAGGGGTATACTCACTTTTGTTGCCAGCGGTTTAGACATTAATGGCTGTGTGTTGAGTTATTTTGAAGAGACAGCAAATTTACACTGTTATACAGAGGGCGAAAGTCATCAGTCCTGCAGGGGCCAGCACACAGGAGAATTAGGAGAACAGTGGGGGGGGGGGCACGCTGGGGGGATGTCAGTAATTAGTGTGGAGGGGGGTCAAGAAAAGTGCTGGGTACAGACACTGTAGATTCTCCTGCATTCCCAACTGTCCCGGATTCCGTGGGACTGCTCCTGCAGCACAGGCAGCTTCTCCTCCTCTGATTCCCACCGACTGTGCTGCAGGAGCAGTCCCTCGGAATCCGGGACAGTTAGAAGGTACATCAGCACCACCTTGCGATATATAAATACAGCCTACATTTTTTTCACCTTTTTTTACCAGCTTCTTTGTGGTTCATTCTTCTCCCAGGTTACATCGTTGATTCCACACACAGATTATAATTCACATCAAATACACACACACACACACAATAAAAAAAAAATTAAAAATAAAACAAAAAACATTTTCTTGAAATCCCGGGACAGTCCCACAGAATTCGGGACAGTTGGGATGTAGGACATGACCACCTTGTGATATATAAATACTGCAGCCTATATTATGTTTCATCATTTCGTGTGGTCCATTCTTCTATTAGGTTACGTTGATGATTCCACACACAGATTATACCTCACATCAAATCTGGACAATAAAAAAATAAAACGAAAAACAACAAATTGATAAGAGTTTTAATATTTATAAATGTGAAACTAAAGAATTAAAAAAAAAAAACAAACTGAACATTGAAATACAACATATGAGGCTTAATTCACAAAGCTTTATTACAAGTAGAAGGGTCGGCTTTGTAGCCATGTGACTGTACGAATCTCATTGGAGTTTTTTTATGGATATATTTTTTTACATCACTACCAAAGCAACAATAAAAGCGAAACTAAACCCATCGATTGGAATCGCGGGGGGTGGAATCGCCAAAATTGTGCCCGCTATTCCAAAATTGAGTGCCAATCGCTACTATCGTTCGGGGTGCCAGCTTCACACCTTTAAAAACCGGTTGAAGTTTGTTGACCAAAATACGCACATTAGCATGAAAATCGCCCATACAAAATCTTAAGCGGTAACCTGAGTTCCCACTACCGGAAGTATGAATGGGGTCTAATGGTTTAAAAAAAACAAATTGCCCTCCCGGCCTGCCAGGAACGTGAGGGCGCCATTCACACTTGGCGATTTGAAAACGCGGGGAGGGGGGGAGGTAAGCGTTGCAATTTTTTGCCCGCGATTCCAGATCGCGTGGCAAATCGCTGCAAAACGTGCGTCACACGTTTGGGTGCCATTCATTCGAAATGGCACCCAAGCGCGATGCGATTTTGACACGATTGTCTCTCGGCCATGCGCCCGCCTTTAAAGATCGTGCTAAGCTTGTCGCCCAAAAACGTGCAGGAGTTTCTATATACATAGGGCAGCCTATTCTTTTCAAAGCATGACTTTCCGAATGGCGAGGAAATTCGCCCACACAAAATTCCGAGCAGGAATGCGAGTTTCCGCTACGCGAAGCGTGAATGGGGTCTATTGGTTTAAAAAAAACAGTTACATTCCCGGCGTGCCAGGAACGCTAAGGCCCCATTCACATTTGGCAATTTGGAATCACGGGGGTTGGAATCGCCACAATTTTTTGCCCACGTCGCGATCGCTGCATTAAACACGTTATGTGTACGTTTGAGTGTTATTCTTTTTAAATTCTAACGACTGTCGCGAGGCAAAATGCGCCTTTAAAAATCACGTGAAGCTTGTCGCCCCAAAAACAAGCGGGAGCTTCTTTTGGGTGAGAAACGCGCATAGGGCAGCCCATTCACTTCCATGCATGATGCGCAGAACGGCGCGAAAATTCACACACACAGAAATTGTGAGAGGGAATGCGAGTTCCCGCTACGTGAAGTGTGAATGGGGGCCTAACTGTCACATTTTGCTTGTCCTCTCATCCAAACTGTCAAACCGTCCAATGGCTGTTGCAGACCAAAAAGAGACCAAGATGGCAGCTTCCTTGGATGAAAACGATAGGAGGGTTTAGTTCCGCTTTAAATACCTGCCGAGCATGCTCACTTCTGATAGAGAACAGAGCCTACTGGGGCATGCGTGATACCCACATTAATCTGCCACCATCCTCCTTATTTTTGGAGTCCTCTACATTTACCGCCATCATTGTGATGGAAACGTCAAGTCACGCGTGTTCGTACATTTTGTTCAGGTGTTTTTTTATTGTACTTTGAAGGTTAATTTTCTACTCATAAAACTTTAATTACATGGAACTCCATGAATGTTTTTCACTTACAATGCTGTGAAAAAAGTATTTGTCCCCTTTCTGATTTTTATTTTTTTGGGATATTTGTCACACTTAAATGACTGGGGATCATCAAACAAATTGTATTATTACACAAAGATAACCCGAGTAAATACAAAATGCTGTTTTTAAAATGATAGTTTCATTTATCAAGGGAAAAAAGCTGTCCACTCACATAGTGTAAAACCGACAAGATTTATTCAAGTTTAAAAAAACACAAAATGCACACTTACAAAGCGTAGTAGATAAAATAGCCTTAAGTCCGGTTCCTTGGTCACAGGAGCGCGGACAAACCCGTCCTACTGGAATACAACTTGCTTGGGGGTGACATCAGCGCGTCGTCTGGCTCCGCCCTACGTGTTTCGTGACATCATCACGTCTTCCAGGGGCCCCTTACGCTTTGTAAGTGTGCATTTTGTGTTTTTTTAAACTTGAATAAATCTTGTTGGTTTTACACTATGTGAGTTCCCTTCATATATTTTATGGTACCTTTGCCCTGGGTTTCGCTGGTGTGGCTGACGATGAGATGACCTCTAGTGGACGCCGTTAACAGTTTCCATTCTCTGGCTCACAAGGTTATCTGCTTGCTGTGATCCTCTGTAGTGGGGGGTCATGGCCATCTGGTAAGGAGTAACCCCTTCCATTCCCGGTGGTGGACCCTTCCTTGTTGTCACGGATTAACATTAATTATCACGTGGACTTATTTTTTCTATATTCTGCTGGTGATTTGGAGTCACTAGGATATTTTATTGAAGTTTCACTTGATGGGACTCTTTTTGATTATAATCAAACTTTTTTTTTATATTTATCTTTATTTACACTTATTACTAAAATCTTCTTTCACTATAGATTTTTATGGTATGTTATATAGGTATTAGCGCAATTCCTTATTTTTCCTAAATTTTGCTTTGTTTGAACCATTTGGAGGTGGACTTGCTGTTGTGTTTCGGATAATTGTCCTGCTGCATAACCCAAGTGCACTTGAGGTCATGAACTGATGGCCGGACATTCTCCTTTAGGATTTTCTGGTAGAGCTCAGAATTCATGGTTTCATCAATTATGGTAAGTCGTCCAGGTCCTGAAGCTGCAAAGCAGCCCCAGACCATCACGCTACCACCACCATGTCTGACTGTTGGTATGATGTTCTTATGAAATGCTGTATTCGTTTTAAGCCAGATGTAATGGGACGCACACCTTCCAAAAAGTTAAATTTTTGTCTCATCAGTCCACAGAATATTTGCCTAACTGTCTTGGGGATAATCGAGATGTTTTTTGGTAAATGCAAGATGAGCCTTTGTGTTCTTTTTGGTCAGCAGTGGCTTTAGCCTTGGAAAGCTCCCATGGAGGCCATTTTTGCCCAGTCTCTTTCTTATTGTTGAATCATGAACACTGATCTTACTTGAGGCAAGTGAGACCTGCAGTTATTTAGATGTTGTTCTGGATTCTTTTATGACCTCCTAGAGGAGTCGTCGTTGTGCTCTTGTAGTAATTTTTGTAGGCCGGCCACTCCTGGGAAGGTTCTCCACTGTTCCAAGTTATCTCCATTTGTGAATAATGGCTCTCACTGTGGTTCACTGGCGTCCGAAAGCCTTAGAAATGGCTTTGTAATCCTTTCCAGATTGATACATGCCAATGACTTTGGCATGTATTCATCTGTTCTTGAATTTCTTTAGATCACGGCATGATGTGTTGCTTTTTTGAGATCTTTTAGCGTGCTTCACTTTCTCAGACAGCTTCTATTTAAGTGATTTTTTGATTCAACGGGTCTATCAGTAATCGGGCCTGGAAGAGGCAAGTGAAATTTAACTCAGCTTTCCAAAAAATTGTGGTTAATCACAGTTCATTTGTGATTCAGCATGGGAGGGGGCAATTACTTTTTCACATAGGGCCAAGCAAGTTTGAACAGCTTTTTTCCCTTATTCAATGAAATAATAATTAAAAAAACTGCATCTTGGATTTACTCGGGTTATATTTGTGTAATATTAAGATTTGTTTTGATGATCTGAATCATTTAAGTATGAGAAATATACAAAAAAAATCAGGAAGGGGGCAAATACTTTTTCACAGCACTGTAGCTCCCAATTAGCCGTTATGCAATTGTACCAGTTTGACCATTATCCTTCCCCCCCCCCCCCACCACCCCTAATCTACCCATCAACTTGCTTTTGAAAAATTTGAAGCTTCTGGGGCTACAAGTGGTTCCCTGATAGGCTTATGTCCTTGAAATCCTGGCTCTGCATACCGGTGTAGCCTATTACGAGGGGCTACCACACTGCATGCTGAATTATTATTTTATAGTATACAAAAAAAATGGGGATCCCGCAAAGTGGATGGGAGCCAGGAAATCTTGGATGAATCCATCTCTGGATGGACAGTTGGATAAATGGTTCTATATGTAAGATGGATCTGGTCTATAAATCAGAGGCTCTGGATGGACAGTTGGATAAATGGTTCTATATGTAAGATGGATCTGGTCTATAAATCAGAGGCTCTGGATGGACAGTTGGATAAATGGTTCTATATGTGAGGATGGATCTGGTCTATAAATCAGAGGCTCTGGATGGACAGTTGGATAAATGGTTCCATATTTAGGATGTATCTGGTCTATAAACCAGAGGCTCTGGATGGGCAGTTGGATAAATGGTTCTATATATAGGATGTATCCAGTCTATAAACCAGAGGCTCTGGATGGACAGTTGGATAAATGGTTCGATATTGAGGATGTATCCAGTCTATAAACCAGGGGTTCTGGATGGACAGTTGGATAAATGGTTCTATAACCATGGAGATCCCGCAAAGGGGTTGGGAGCTGGGAAATCTTGAAGGCATGAAGAATCTCCAAGAAGCAGGAGCAGCAAACAGATGCTTAAAAAGCTCCACCTATAAAGACAACTTGAGTTTTTCCCAGGATGTACCCCATTACGTGATCTGTAAAACATTTATCACAGTCTGAAAGTTACATTGTTAGTGAGGTCGAAAAAAGACACAAGTCCATCAAGTCCAATCTATGTGAGTTGTTCGGATTCTCTGATTTTGGAAAACAAGAGTGGGAATACCGTAAAGTGGTGGCGGAACCTATATCAGGCTCATCCCAATATTTCGAGTCTCTAAGAAACAGAAGAAGCCAACAGAAGACTTAGCCTGATAAACTCCACCTATAAAATGAAACATGACATTTGCCAGGATGTACCCCATTATAAACTCCTTCATTATCCTCCAGGCGTTCTATGGACTAAACAGTTCCACCCCATAAAAGCCATCGTACATTTGTCGAAACGCGTCAACAGGCGTCTTCTCTCCGATTAGACTTATGTGATCTCTACAACATTTACCACAGTCTGAAAGTTGTTGGATTTCTCTGATTTTGTTTTATTTGAAAGCATGCAAAATGGGAAAAAAAAAAAGAGTGGGAATACCAAAAAGTGGCGGAGGAACCTATAGGAGGCTCATCTCACCATCTGGAGTCTCCAAGAAACAGACAAAGCCTACAGAAGACTCAGACTGAGAAGCTCCACCTCTAAATGAAATATGACTTTTGCCAGGATGTCCCCCATTATATAATCATTTTTATCCTCCAGGTGTTCTATGGACTGAACAGTTCCACCCGATAAAAGCCATCGTACATTTGACGAAACGCGCTGGTAGGAGTCTTCACTCCGATTAGACTTATGTGATCTGTACAACATCTATCACAGTCTGAAAGTTGTTCGGATGCTCTGAGCTGTGTTTTGTCATGTGCGCAAGAAGGGATTGCTTCACAGTGAAACATTTCCCGCACTCTGAGCATAAATAAGGACGCTCGCCCGAGTGAATTTTCCGGTGAGTAGTAAGTTTTCCTTTCGTAGCGAAACATTTCCCGCACTCTGAACATGCATAAGGACGCTCGCCTGAGTGACTCTTCTGGTGTTTTGCAAGGTCTCCTCTCCGAGCGAAACATTTTCCGCACTGTAAACATAAAAAAGGACGCTCGCCCGAGTGAATTTTTTGGTGAGCAACAAGAGTTTCCTTTGCAGTGAAACATTTCCCACACTCTGAACATGAAAAAGGACGCTCACCCGTATGAATTCTCTGGTGTCTAATAAGGCCTCCTTTTCTGTTGAAATCTTTCCCGCACTCTGAACACGAATAAGGACGCTCGCCTGAGTGATTTCTCTGATGAGTAACAAGTTGTGGTTTAAAATAGAAAGATTTCCCGCACTCTGAACATGAAAAAGGACGCTCCCCTGAGTGAGTTCTCTGGTGTATACAAAGAAGTTCTTTCCTGGAAAAACTTTTTCCACACACCGAACATGAATAGGGACTCTCACCAGTGTGATTTCTTTCATGTCTACGAAGGTTTCCTTGATCAGAAAAACATTTTCCACACTCAAAGCAGGAAAAAGGGCGCTCACCCGTATGAGTTCTCTGGTGTCTAACAAGGTATCCTTGGTCAGAAAAACATTTTCCGCATTCCAAACAGGAAAAGGGACGCTCACCTGTGTGAGTTCTCTGGTGATTACGCAGGCATCCTTTACTGGAAAAACATTTCCCACACTCTGTACACAAAAAGGGACGCACACCCGTATGAATTCTCAGATGTTTCTGAAGGCTTCCTTTTTCAGAAAAACGTTTTCCGCACTCCGAACAGGAAAATGGACGCTCACCAGTGTGAATTCTCTGGTGTATAACAAGGTTTTCTTTATTAGAAAAACTTTTTCCACACTCCGGACATGAAGGACGCTCAATCTTGTGAGATTTCTGGTGTTTAAGAAGTCCATTTTTCTTAGTGAATGTTTTCCCACACACCAAACATGAAAATGAGCTCCCTCCTGTGTGAGCTCCCTCATGGTGTGAAGAGGGTTTCTGGGAATCGGATGGATCTGTTGATCTGTCAGCATTGTGAGAACTTAGATGGACATCTGAAGTCATAGTATGGGATTTATCAGAAGATTCCTCAGGATTTGAAGGACACATTGATATTAGATGGACATCTAAGGTCACAGTATGTGATTTATCAGAAGATTCCTCAGAATTAGAAGGATCCATTGATCTTAGATGGACATTTGAAGTCATACT